>NC_090922.1:418359529-418662559 GCF_040938575.1 Ambystoma mexicanum
ACTCTGAACGGAAATATTAGAAATGTACACTGGCGTTTTCAATTCTCTCTTGGTTTAAGTGGTACATGATAATAGGGTGCCCCGATCGAGAGAATTCACCCTCTGGGATGCCGAATCAAGTTCTTCCTTCTTATAGCCATGTGCCAAAAACATTTCTTTCATTATTGATTGTTGCACTAAGCAGTCTTCAGGGTCACTGACAATCTTTTTAACACGCAGCAATTGACTATAGGGTAGATTTTTGAGTAGACTGGGTTGATGAAAACTCATCCGGTGCAGCAGATTGTTGAGGTCAGTAACTATGCAGAACAGGGTGGTATTGTAGCCGCCCCCCCTCTTCTCTATTTTGGCATCCAGGAAAGTGATAGTGTCATTAGATATCTCGCTGGTAAATTGAATGTGTTTGTCAATTCTATTGAGGTATTCAAAAAAAGTATTGAATGTGGTTTCTGTGCCTGTGCAAATTCCAAAAATATCATCAATGTAGCATGTCCATAAGTGAATGTTTTTGCTCCATTCTTGCTTGTTCAGTATATGAACTAATTCGAATTTGTACATGAAACAGTTTGCATATGTAGGTGCCGTGGTGGCACCCATTGATGTTCCGGAGATCTGTAAAAAGAACTGATAACGATACTGGAAATATGAATTCTCTGCAAAAAATTGGAGAAGGGTCAATATGAATTATTTTTGTGCTCGGACCACCGGTGTTTGTAATAGTAGCCATTCAACAGATTCAGTGCCAAGGTCATGAAGTATGGATGTGTATAGGCTCTTGACGTCGATAGTAAACATTAAATGGTCCTGTTGAGGAATTGTGGGTTTGAGTTCTGTAGAAAATGTGTGTTATCCCTGGTGTAGGTGGAGGTGTCTGTATTAACGGTTGAAGAAAGAAGTCAATGTAGATACCCAGAGGTTGATTAATACTATCCATACCTACCACTATTGGTCTTCCAGGGGGTTTGGTCAAATCTTTGTGAATTTTTGGCAGTGTATAGAAATTAGGAACTCTAGGGTGATTGTTATTCAGGAATGTACGAGAATGTTCATTGATCCAATTGAGGTCCACGGCTTTATCTAGTAGTGTCTACAAGTTTTGTTTGATGGCCATGGTAGGGTCATGGTCCAAAGGCGCATAGATGGTTTGATCTTGTAGTTGCCTTGTGCATTCTGCATCATAGTCAGCTGTATCCATGATGACCAGGGCACCTCCCTTGTCCGCTGGGCATATCGTTATGTACTTGTCACTATAGAGATCCCTAATGATTTTCATCTCATGGGGTTTGAGGTTCTTATGTGGGGGAGTTTTGTAGCTAATCCGTTCGAGATCTCTGGTGACAAGTTTTTGGAAAATATCGATCGATGGGACTGTAATTGGTGGTATGAATCTGCTCTTTGCTCTAAATTCTTGAAAATCAGGAGCGTTTGTTGCACTCTCATTGGTTTCTAGTTCTTCAAAAAAAACTTTAAGTTTGAGCTTTCTTACAAATGTATACAGTTCAATCTTGGTGTCAAATTATGTCGTGATATATGTAGGCATGAAACTCAAACCCTTCTGGAGGGTATCTTCTTCAGATCTGTTCAGAGTTCTGTGGGATATATTAATGACTAAGTTTTCCTTAGTTGTAGTCTCGTTTGAGGTTTGTTTCTTGGATTTCCTCCTCCCCCTGTGGGTTCTTTTGGACGGGCGCCTAAAAAAGCCATAGTTGAAGGTGTTTGATTGGATGGGGCGTCCGTTGTTTGTTCCGGGGGGACATCAGCATCCCTTTGTGCCTCTGAATCTGAGCTGGATGTATTATCTGATGGATATTTATAAAGTTTTTTCGGAGCTACTGGACCATATTTGTCCATCCACGTGTATACTTCTTCATTAATATAGTCATAGGTATCTCGTTCGAATTTTTTGTTTTTCTTTTGTTCTACCTCAGTCTTATAGTCTTCAAGTTTAGTGTTGATATCTGCCAGAGTAATGTCATATTCTTCCTTGCCTAACGGGCTAACCAGTTCTTTTTTGATATCTTGGATTTCACTATTCAGGGTAATCAGATTTTTAGATAACTCTGGAATGGTTAATAGGATCATATCCAAGGAACATTTGTTCAGTATTGCCTCCCACTTGCGTACAAACTTCTACTTTCCTTGCATAGAGTAGGACGGAGTTGTATGTGCAGACCTCTTGCAATTCGTTGGTTTTCTAAATAGCGGCCTAATGTGATCGCATGTAGTTTCCTGTTGATTTCTTTGCGTATGAGGAATACCTCATACGCAACTAAAGACCCAGCCGAACTCATTAAATAGTTAGAATACTAACTATTTAATGCGTTTGGCTGGGTCTTTAGTTGTGGTTGCATGTGCACCAATAGATGTTTCACTAATCAATTTGAGAATTGCCATCGCCTCTTCTGTTGAGAACCCTAGGGTTTCTGTGCATTTAGATGAAAGACCTTCAATGTCTTTAAAGGACATGATGATTATTATTATTATTATTTTTTTTACTGTTTTTCTTAGGAGTTATCCTAAGAAAATGTATCAAATTGGTCGATTTACGTGTTTTCAAACTTCTTCTTTCTGTTGTGCCAATTCATAAGTTTCCTTGGTACAGAGTTGCCTCTTAAAACCACAGTCGTTCGTTTGTTTCCAGATGTCATTTAGGTAGACGGATGTTCCTCTTTGATTTGTCGAAATATTGCGTCAATTTGATTTACCAACGCTATCGTCCATCTTGTGGTTTCACCAGATATCAAGCGCTTCCATAGGTCGTTTTCACATATCATCCAGGGGTTTTCGATCAAGGGTAGTAGGTGAACTAGTCTGTGTTTCTTGGTTTTTGGGAAGTTTATTGACAGGTGTTTCAGAGTTTCTGTCACCTCCGTCGATTTGCACAAACGGCATTCTTTTTTTTCGGACGCACCTCTGATGCACAAAATTTCTTGAGTTAGAAGCAAGTTTGATCTAGCTTTCATAAACAACGTTCTTTTTCTTTTTTCAGGAAATTTGACGCAATATTTCAGTGGAGATTTCACTTTGATTATAAGATTAGTAAAAAACTCAAAAATTGAGTGCCTCCACTTGTATGTGTCTCATAAAGGGGAAGAGAAGGAACAAAAAGGGAATAAATGGGCGCCACAGAATAAAGTCACTTCAAATCAGGTAATTCATATGTAAAAAAATAATAAATAAAAAAGCTCTGATTCGTAAATTAGTCAAAAAGTTTTTCAGGAGTTGGCTGCTATGAGTCCGGAGACACCCTGACTCAAAAAACATGTGAGGACGAAGACTAGATTACAAAGCTAGTCACACAGCCGCTCTACATTGCACCCAACATGGGTTGTGAAATTATTCAAGAAATATTCAAAATATTGTCAAACCTAATGCATAAACCGAACATGGCAAATTTCCAAATAATAAGAGTCCATTGTTGTTTTTCAAAAGATAATAGTTAATCAAAAACAATTCTTTCAAGGCAAAGTCACTAATTAATTCTTCTTCACTTCACTTCTTCTTCATTAATAGCCGTTTCTTCACTAAGAATCTGGTGTGCTTCAATTACAATCTCTACAGTGTATGAAGAAGTGTGGGATTTTTGTGGAGTTATTTAGTGGCAGTACCTTTTTTACCCCCTGGTGTTACGACTAAGTGCCACCCACATCCCTTCTCTTTTAGTACATTATTGTGTGCAGCAAATTACCACCCCCATGGGTTCCTCCCGGAGGGAAGTGTTCCCTGTGCCCTGCGGTTCATCCATTCTGAGATCGGGACACCTCTCTCCCGTTGTTTCAATATTAGGCCCTCTATCAGTGATTCAATTAAGTCGGACCCATCTCCTTTTCCCGTTTCCCATTTGACCCTATATAGGGAAGGGTACACCCTACCTTCGAACAACCACCCCGTCCATTCAGACGCCTCTCTTCTTCTCTACACTCCAGTCCAGCATACTCCCCACTTCCGAGTTGTGTGTTCATTTCATGGTGCATGGGTGTTCAATTGTTTTCATCCCGTTCAGAGCTGAAGAGCCAGGTTTTTAGATGTTTTCTGAATTTTAGATGGTCCTTCATAGTTCGTTTTTCTATACGTAATGTTGGCTTCATAGGTAAGTCATGCATAGAATAGAATAAAATAGAACAAATATTTGTTGAACACAAACTTCTTACCAGCTAAACCGGTTTCAAGGTGCTACATGAAGGCAAATACAATCACATACTTTAGAATTAAAACATAATCAACATGGAATTGCATTAAAACATATAAACACATATAAAAACAGTTCAGGCCTCATCACAATCCAGCAGCATTCTCTCAGTATTAAAATTCAAGAAATTAAATAAGAAGAGGACAGATGCTTTTTAATCGGGTCTTAAAACTTAACACAGTGGGATAGTTGTGGATTAGGACTGGTAGGCCATTTCAAAGGCGATAGCCGAAGGTGCTGGTCATTTTGCCTCAAAGACTTTTTTCACATAACTAGCCCTGAACAGGCTCATTACAAGTATGGTGGTGTGGGGAAACAGAGGCAGTAACAAAATTACTGGCACTTTACCCACACCACCATACTACAAGTTTGGCCCTGGAATGGGTGATTTAACTCCACTATCATGCTGGAGGTAAATCCTCCCACTTTCTGCCAAAATATTGGCGAAATCAGCAGAGTTACTGTAGCAGTAATTCTGCCGGTGGTCATTCCGCTGAAATCCCCAATGGAGTCCTATAATCTGTAAATCTGCCAGACCAAGTGGCAGTAACGGTAATTCCGTTGGACAGTATTCCAGCAGATTTACCGCTGGTATACCGCCCACCTCATAATGAGGCCCAAGGTCAGTGCATTAGAGGCATTTGAGAGTGGACACAAATAGCACAGATTGCATGAAAGTGTGCTCTTTCTCAGCACTAATCTTGCAGTGAATTGTTGTATGGACTTCTTGCAGTATGTATTCTTTCGTCAAACCCCCGTTTCCATTGGTTCATGAGTGAAGTCAATCAACGCTGTTGAATTCCCGGTTGATGCTACTTGACATGGAAAGCTGTTCCATAGTAGTATGATAGGGTACTTTTGCAGTGGTTGAGGCACCAGATCCATTCAAGAGACAGAAAATCTACTTCCTCATGTACACGTGGACCCGTGGACGGAACATTAACTATGTGGCTTTAATGTCACACTGGGTGACCTTCCCTTCCCCTGCCAGCCAAGAGCAGTCTGTATCCATAAGTAATCCTGAATGACAGAAATACATGCAGTCTGCCAACTGACCACTCTGTGTATACCAGGAATTTAGGGCAGCATTGACATGGCAGTCTATATCTGTGAGAAGGTGGATGAAGTGGTAGCTCAGTGGCTAAATCCACAACACAGATGGGGCTTTTTTGCTGCTGGCAATAGGGCGTACATATTTGCTATTATACAAAGTGGCAAGAACGCACATGTTCTTTGCTTTGCACATGTCCTTTAGCTTGTGGCAAGTTTCATCAGAAATTGCCAGCCTGTGAAGTACAAGATTGCTGCGACCAAGAACATCAGCTCACACTTCAGCATGGCTTACAATGCAACAAATGTGCTGTACCTATTGCAGGTGCACCACAAGTTTCCACAGCACAGCATTTTCGACCACAATTGTCTCCCTCTGCAATTATATTTTGGACATATTGGACCATAAAAGTGAACAATGCAATGCCATCACTGAGGATTGCAACAGTGCCAGGTGAAAATGCGCTGGTACATTCTGCGTGCTAAAATGGTGGCCACTGCTTTGTGACATCTGTTGTGTGCTAGAGACTTTAGAGTATGTTAGCTGGCACAGTGCATCACTCAGTGAGGTACTGCTGCTGGTGTATCTGCTAGAACTCAACCTGTCCAACATCATTTGGCTGGTGAAGTGGATGCAGCACATCTGGCATGGGACATGCTCTCAGTAATTCATGTGGATCCACGCGTAGTCGCCTTGGAAGACAAAAGTGGCTACTTTACAGCCACATCAGAACTTTTACAACCCAGCAAAATAAGACAGTTAAGATGTGCAAAGATGTGCGAATGCATCGGGCTAAATTAAACTGTGCAAGAGATGGAAACATGAATAAAATACAGCAACCTCTCTGCTCAACACACAACCACCAGAGAGTTCAAGAACATTGTCATCTTCATTATCAGGGAGTACATTTATCTTGTTGCCCACACCACCTGACCCATCTTCTGTGGCGACACTACTAATAGGTTGGAGTTGGCAAGTCGGTCGGATACACTTCTCACTCACTTGAGAATACTCAATGTGGTCTTCAAGAACTCAATGTGGTCTTCAAGAACTTACAGCAGGAATGCAGTCGCTTAGATGGTGTATGCAAACCTACTTGGCTCATCTCAGATCAGTAAGGATAATGATGATCCATTGCTGTACTGGTATAGTAAGCAGTCAGTCTGGCCAGAACTACTTGTGAGAGTTGCAGTAGAAGATCTACGATGCCCTATGCCAGTGCACAATCTCAGCAAAGCTTAAGTGTTGCAGAGGCTATTATATCTTGCAGTGCCCCATACGGAGCAACTAACACTCCTTAAAAAGAACCAGCACAACATTTAGGAAGCCAACACAACAGCTCAGATAATGAAGACTTGTTGCCCGCTTCAAGTTACATAGAGAAAAGTGGAGTAGAATGTTTAGAGGACTATCAGGTTGCATAGGTGCCCTGATGCTCAACACCTACAGACTCTCCAGCTGAATTACCTAACAGCCTGTAGGTACCAGGCACTCAATAATAAGCCAGCAGGTATGGGGAAATCATGCCTAAAATGGCAGAATTCTCCATGCTCACAGGTTGCAAAAAGTATCTGTAAATATTGTATGAAATAATATGTTAAATAACAAGGAGGTATCCACGCAAACTGTGGTTTTTACGCCCGCTGTGGCCCATGTAGATTTGACAAAGGGAGCTCACCCATCGACAGTGGAATGACCTGTAAGCTCTCAAAGGTTCAAACTGATTTTTAACATGGGGAGGAAATGCCCAGCCCCTAACATCAGTCAAGAGGTGGGCTCTCAGACAGAGAACTGGGGGAGAGACATGCCTTCTGCAGGAGAGGTCAAGATGGCTACGGCCATTCAGGATTTCAGAGGTCAAAAACAAACAAAAAAACGAACCATCTCTAATTTCTATCAAAGGGATTCTGGTGTTCAACGGCAGGGAATGGCCTCAACCTCTGTTGGCTTATCTTGCCCTCTGACTCCGCCTCCCATTCAGCCCCTGTGTGGCCATGGTGCTATGAGTCTGTGGGCGGCCCTAAGTCCCAAAGAGATATCGTTTGAAGTCCTTCTTTTAAACAAAGTGCTCCTTGAGCTTTTAGTAAAAGCGGACACAAACGTGACTTTAAACAGGTTTAACCCCTTGCAGATCCTACACAAAGTCATGGCACTTCTACTTCTTTCCTTCAAAGATATAAAATATGTGTATTTCCTCGATGACAGTCGAACTGGCCTTGTAGAATTAAACCTGAGCTCTTCTCTTGTGGTAAACATTTTTATTAGAGGAAGTGGATAAAATCAATATTTTGGATCTACCAAGATAGGATGGAAAGAAGTCATTGTGAGTCAGCATTGAAAGGGAGGAGCGTTAACCTGCTGAGTAACGGACCACGTTAGCAAATATCGCCATATCAGTTTCGTCGTCCCTGAGTCAGAGAGGTCCGATTTGAGAATTCAACAAGCAAAACTTGCCAGAAGCAGAAAGAGGACTGGACTTGGTTATCAGGTACTTTACATCGAGAGTTCAAAAAATTGGGACTTTAACCTCTTGTAGTCTATCCCTTTTGGTTTGGAATACACTGGGAATACACTGGGTTTCCAAAGTTTTATAAATGATGTGACAAAGGCCTTTATTTGTAATTGTTTTGATATAATTATGCTGCAAGGGACGTGGCTTACTTTTCACATTAAGATAGACAGGTTTTCTATAGTGCAGCAGCTAGCATTAACCCTGAATGGTGGTCGTACATCGAGAGTTTTGCTGATTGCCACAAGGAACTCAATCATTAAGAAAGCAGCTGTGATTTCAGCTGATAGGCCAGGCTTTTTAGCTTTAAAGGTCAGTTTTAATGATGGTGGTGAACCACAGCATTTTTGTGGTTGATCTTTATTGGTACCCCGGATCTTCTAAACTTGAAGATTTCTTGCTCAAGGTGACACAGTTACTAGCTGATCCTATGATTTAGGTTGATAAATCCAATATTATTTTAGCTAGAGACCTAAACTCACATTGCTTGTTAACACTGCGTACTAATGCCCAAAAAATTGCTTAGTGTGCAGAATGGTTTGAAATGGAGGACGTTTTTTTTGATGTGTGGGATCTAGCGATAACTTATGGCAACATGGAAGGAGATTTAAAAGCTGGGGTAACCTGGAAGAGCAGCTCACTAACCTCAATAATAGATTATGCTTTTCACACAATGTTAAATGTCTGTAGTTTTTTCAAAGTGGTTGAGTCAAATTACAGTGATCGTAATATGTTAAAGGCTAGTTTTACGCTCAGATCTGAATCATGCTAATCCCAGGTGCACACAGCTCTGACTGTAAATTAAGGGGTCAATCGAATCACCAAATGTCATAGTCGTGGCAGCTGTCTAATTTGAAAATTGAGATGGTGTGTGTCAAACGTATCTATGAAACCTCAAGGGTGGGCTTGTGAAGCTTCGAATTTCATGAATTTCTCTCTCCTTCTCCTCTGATGTGTCCCATAGTAAGTTTGAAGGGTAATCTGCAACACTTATTTGACCCTACAGTATGGGAAAGAAAGAGAGCACTAACAAAGAAATTACAATCCTTGAAAAATAAAAATGTAAACCTTGTTTGTGAGGGCTATATAAGGAGAAAAGAAATGTTGCTGGAGGATTATAAAAAGTCCCAATCCTCTAGAGCAAATGTGAAACTGGGGCTAGCTAGAAAGCCCACTTTAAGGGGCTGCATAAAAAGTCAGATAATTAAATATTGAGGAATGAGGAATACATTGTTTGGAAGTTACATTTTAGTTCAGATGAAATTGATCGACTCGTTAGCAAGGCTTCCACCTCGAGGACCGCAGGGCCCAATGGGCTAACAAACCAAATCCTAAAAGTCAGATGATGTCCTCTATCCCACATCCTTTTTCTCATTTTCAAGAACATTGTAAAGACCAGACAAATTTACGATCACAATATGCGACCAATCCGACAGCGTAGACAGCTGCTGATATTAAATCGCAATTAGATGAATTCCAGGCAGCGGCAGGCAGAGAGCTACGTTACTTTGCAGACCGGCTGCCACACCGAGATATGGGGAACAAGAGTGACCTGGGAATCTTCTAGCACATGTGGTACGCGGCAAGAGGTGGAACACGAGTATCCCTTGTAAAACCAAAGAGGACGGGGTAGTGGCCACGAAACTGGAGGATATCAGCACAGTGTTCTACAATTTGTATGCTAAGTTATACTCTCCCCAAAGTACAGCCACAGACAAAGAGATGGACGCCTATTTAGAAAAGATACCCACCACTATCGTGTCTGGCCCTGCTTGTGACGCCCTGGACGCCCTCCTGATGATGAGCAAGATAAAAGAAGCCATAAAGGCCATCCAAGGTGGGAAGGCTCCAGGCTCGGACGGGTTGGGAGCGGAATTTTATAAAGAGTTAGTAGAGATACTTAGTCCCCTTCTCTATTCACTGTGGACCGAAACGCTGGAGACCGGCAAACTACCGGACACCATGCTTGAAGCAGTTATAACAATGCTACTCAAGCCAGGGAAATCACCCGAGGATTGCAGCTCTTATCGTCCGCTGTCACTCATAAATACTGATGCAAAAATAATCGTGAAGATATTGGCTACCCAATTGAATCCTATAATGCCACATATGCTGCATGAAGACCAAGCAGGGTTTGTACAAGGAAGATCCACGGCATCTAATATTAGGCGGTGCTATAATGTGCTAGCGAAAATCCCCAGTGATATTAAAGGGGTAGCAGTCGTCCTAGATATGCAAAAAGATTTTGATACTGTGTACTGGCCCTTCTTATTCAGAGTCCTTAACAATTATAGGTTTGGTCCAAACTTCATCAAATCGGTCTGAATACTTTACACCCAACCATATGCGAGGGTATGTGTCAATGGGTTGTTATCACAGATCCTAGAGTTAGCAGGGGGTACAAGACAGGGTTGCCCACTAGCCCCACTGCTCTTCGCCACTGGCTGACCTAATAAGGGTGCATGGATAACGATAGCGGGAAAAATAGAGCTGATAACCCTATACACAGATGATATCATGTTATATGTGAGGGAACCCTAGAGATACCTGCAAAATGTATTAAGGCCAGTACGGGCGTTTGGGGAGTATTCAGGCCTCCAACTAAACACTGCCAAATCTGAGATATTTCTGCTGACAGTCACAACCGAAAAACCAACAGAATTGCATGGACTTAAATGGGCACCTCAACGGGTGAAATATCTTGGTGTGGAAATGGCACAAACAGCACAACGGGTGCGCGCCCTGAACTATGGGGAACTAATAGATGCACTCTGCGCTAAACTCAGTCATTGGAAACAGCTCTCCATCTCACTCACGGGTCGACTAGCATTGATCAAAAACATTATCATACTCCCTAAACTAGACTACTTGTTCAGCACAGTACCATTGTGGCAGGAAGATCCAACTTCACAAAGATACAGGGGGCATGCTCAACGTTTATATGAAAAGGACAGGCATGAGCGAGCTGGAACCGGCTCATGATGACATATGAGAAAGGGGGTCTGTCGGTCCCCGACTTTGAACTGTACTTTCTATCAGCGCAAGCTTTTTATGCGGTGTGCTGGGCAGAGGGAGGCCCCAAAGCATCACACGTGTGGCTGGAGACACAAGGGAAGGACCTGGCGAGTCTTTTACATGAGCTAGCTGAAGGGAGGGCGAGGAGCGACAACCAGATAGACCCAGTCCTGTTCACATACAGAGCATGGACTAGGTTAATCAGTCACCCCAGAAACACAGTGATGTACAATCCAAGCATGCCTGTATGGAACGCACCCTACCTACCCCAAACACAAGACGTGAACCTGGTAGCACATTGGCGTGATAAGGACATACAACAATTTAGAGACTTATTTAATGAGCGTCGTTTCATGAGCTGGGAAGATATCAAGGCAGTCGTAGGCAATGCACTGTTTCAGAAGCTACAGTATCTCAGATTGCGATCGTCAATGGCTGCGGTGTGGGAAGGTTTCCAAGAGGAACCTCCAGTGCACCTGAGCTTGGGGTATGTACTCTCATCAAGCTTTATGAAGAAATCGGCCTCAGTGTTGTACAAGATCACGCTGTCCACTAGGGAAGTTCCGACGCAGGATGTTAGGAAAATGATCTGGGAATGACACTCACGGATACACATTGGACACAAATATACAGACTGACGAACCACATATCCTGCAACTCAAGGTACTGGTTAATCCATTACAAAATAGTGAACAGAATATCTCACGCCAGCCAAACTCAGGGGTATGTATACCACAGTGACGGGGAGTTGCCCCAGATGTGGCAGTGATGAGGCGGGCATACTTTACATGTTGTGGGCTTGTGGAATGCTTGCTAACTATTGGAAGGATGTGTGCAAAGCAATGGAAGTAATGCTAGACCAAACAATAGACTGGCACCCTGGGATCTGTGTGCTAGGCTTTGTGGGAAAAATTAACCCTACCAAGCCTAAACTGTTAAACATTGGTCTGATTTTAGCTAAGCAGGTGATACTTCTGCATTGGAAAAGCAGAAACCCTCCAGTGATGGAAGAATGGGTGAGAGCTGTGACTTGGGTGAATGATAATGAAGAGGTATACTCTAGCCTTCTGCCGTTGACATGCCGCCTGAGAGACATTTGGGGTGATTTCAGACAGTACCTATCTGATAAAAGTATAAGTGATGACAACCAGGAAGAAGAGTAATATTGTATGTGTAATAATGAAGTGCTACACACACAAACGCATAACTGTACTATCAAGTAACACTAATATATGTAATGTAATGTGGAACGTCTGTGCAAGTTAAATAAGGTTTTATAAAAAAAAAATGAAAGGGGAAGTTCACCAATTTAAATGGACTGATGATGACTTCTATGTGGGACTGTGTCTGGTCCAAGTGAAATTCTACTCTTTATGCTGCACTAGTAGACTTTTTCAAAGCTTTCGTCACTATCAATCATGGACGATTTTGGCAGAAACTGAAATTGTGGGGTCTCCCCTCACCACTCTTGGCTATAATTGAACATATTCATGATAACACAAAGGTTCATATTAGACTGGACGGTCAAGGTTGCCTGACTAGTCCATTTAATACCGGGAGAAGATTTTGTCAGGGGTGTATTTTTGCCCCTGCCTTTTTATTCTTTATCTTGCCGATATTGGGGAGGTACTCCTGAATGCTGCCTTCATCAGCTCCCAGGTTGGGGGCCAGAAGATCTGCTGGATGGCCTATGGATATGACATTATATCAGGTGATTTAACTCCCATAGACCTCCAGCGGCGTGGACCAATGCCTGTGTTTGCATTGTCATTAACTACATTTCATCTATCATACTTTAAAATCACTCATGACCTATACTGAGGCCTACTACATTTCCACAGCTATTGGGAAAAACTACGTTTGATATTGCCATGTTGTGTGCCCCACCCCCTTGCAGTTGCATACCTGCATTTCTTTGCACTCATTATATTGTTCTCAATCTAAATCGTTTGGGAGGACATGAGATCTAAACATGTATCCCAATAATGTCACACTTGATGCAAGCGGTGAAGGAGGAGCTGAATACAAAAACACTGAGAACATCTGTGTACCATCCACAGACTGATGGTCTTGTGGAACATTTAAATTAAACCTTGAAACTTACATTGCATAAACTGGTAGAAACAGTTATCAAGAATTGGGATGTGATGACATCATTGCCCATCACCCTGATGGAGATCTCCTCCTCGATGACGTTTCTGCATATTTCAAGGATGCAGTAGGGCTTGAGGTTAATTGGCGCACCATGAGGGGTTTGGATGTAGTGAAAAAAGTCCTAACCCTCCCTGGCTCTTCAGAGAAAACACCCAGGAATTGGTTCAGGAGATCCTGGAAATCCTTTTTTTGCTGGGTGGTGAGATTCTCTGGGATTAGACTGAGACCAGGCTCCTGTTTGACTAAGAGGGTCGCCATTGTGACGGTGCTTTGCTAGACTGGGATGGCTCTCCAAATCTTGAGGACAGTTCCATTTTACATTGGTGTTTTCTGCCACCAGTCAGGTTGGGAAATTAGGTAATTGAGGTGTCCCTTCCTTTCAAGTATTTTGTATGGACCATACCACCTAAAAGCCATTTTGTTGTCAGAGGTGAGTAGAAGGACCAACACTTCATCACCTACTGAGAAAGATCAAGTGAGCCCTCTATTTGGGGTTCAAACCCTTTCAAACCCTTATGTGGGCGGGAACCCAGAGACATACTAGACATGCTAAGGGAGACGTGGGAAGAAAGGGAGGAGTTGCCTTTGTCCATATCCCAAGCTGCACATGAACTGAAATCCCACATGAGGGCAGTGAGGGACATTGTGAGCTATCTTCTCTCAAGTTGTCAGGTACACCTGAAGACCACTTACGATCAACAAAAGTCACTAGATCTTTCTCAGTGGGATCATCCTCTACGGCCACATTCTTATGTACCACTTGCCATCCATCGGCTGCATACTCATGTTTCAACTCCTTCACTGTAGCACCTCAGGATGGTACACCACCTAGTGACATGTGTGATGAGAACACATATACAAGTGGCAATGGGATGGTTTTTGGGAGACCTTTAGGGCTATGGGTGCCCACCTGCTCATGATTCTAGCTGTGGAGGGGGTGTATTGAGGGATCCCTGGTACACCACCCCATCCAAAATCACGTGTGTTATCAATTTTATAGTCCCCCAATATTTCCATCATGGGTCATAAAATGAAATGTGCAAACTGGGAGGAAAAAAGGAAAACCTGGGGAGCCACACTTATGAGCCCCTAGTCAGAGGTATCTATGAATCGTATGCCAACAATTGTGGAACTAAGTGTCAGACACTCCATCCTGGCATGTGGGCCCACAAGTCGACTCCGACAAAGCATAGGGAAGCTCATGGTCTTTCAGAAAAGTCAACAGATTACCCGAAGATTCAGGTGGCCATAGAGGTTATGCTGCCAGACTCCAAGATGGCAGGCAGCCTTTTTATGACTTTGATGAATGGACCTGCAAGGCTGCTCCTGGGAGAAATGTAGTCTTCTTTGGTATCAGGTAATCTGAGATCCAACTCCAAATTAGTGCACAGCTTCCATTTACCTCCCTGGTTGCCCAGTTACCAATACACCTGAAGTATAATAGGCTGACCCACCAAGAGGGAGGTGTGAGAATGATGAGATAGAGATGTGAGAAAAATAGAGTGGAGAGCAAGTGGAGAAAAAGAGAGGAAGAGAGACAACAGAGAGACCAAAAGAGAGACAAAAGAGAGGGTGGAGTTGAGCGAGGGTGAGAAAGTGAAGGGGAGGAGGAGAAGGTAAAAAGTCTAATGAGGGAAGGCAAGGAAGAGAGGGTGGAACATCTAAGGAGAAAGGCAGAAGAAGTTAAAACACAAGAGGAGAGGCAGATGAGGTCCACCAGATAGGAAAAGAAGCTTAAGAGTATGCAGAACTAGGAGGTCTAACAGGGCAGGAAGGATGGAAAGTGGAGGAAGAGAAGAGAAAGATGCAGGAAGGAACAGGGGCAAAAGATGAACATCCAGAGGAAATGGATATAGAAAGGAGGAGTGACACTGAGATTGGAGGAGAAGAGAGGGAAAGGCATGAGTGTAGATAGGTGAGGATTGAGAGGAGTACGAGGCGTGCAGATAACTGGAGGAGGGTAGCAAAAACCAGCATGAGCAAAGAAGGAGATCAAGCTCTAGGTGGAAGGCAGAAGCAGTATAGCTTATTGAGGCCTGTATCAGGAACACACTGTTGAAGGGGGATAGATGTGGGTATGTTACACTAAGCCTGAGAAAGGAAACCAGGGATGATGAACCCCTCTTCACCTCTAAGATGAGGGTGTTAGTCTGCGATACTGAAAGAGGAGCTCAAAGACTGAAGTATCCCGGGTTTTATGTCTTGTTGCAGCATATGAGACCTCACTCCCATCGGGTATCGAGTGGTGGGAGGGACCTGGTAGCAGATTCTGGGAGGACCAATGTGGGATCATGGCCACCTCAGCAGCAGCCATGAAAGAAGTATTTGGGAGTTTCCAGAATCTAAGTTACTGTGACGGTTTGTGCCACCCGTAGTGCGGTCCAGAATTAAAGTAGAGGGGGAGGGATTATGGACTATGATCCAAAAGAAAGGAAAAGACGCAATGAGATAAAGAGTTCTCGTTGTACAGTCCCTGACCTCATCACCTTTGACAGAGAAAACAGCAATCCCTTTCTGAACCAAATAAAGCAAATAGTGAACTTTGAATGGCCTTGAGAAATGATGTTGATCCCTCGGCCCTCGCAAACTTCTCTTCACTGAAGATGACTTGTGCCCAAAGAACTCTACTGGCTTCATAGTTGAGGGGAACCCAACGGAAAAGCTTATTTTAAAAGAAATTATTTATTCAGTGTTTGATTACAAGATCAGTAATACAATAGAATAAAACTTTTGACTACACGATTTAAGTGTCAATTGCAGCTTGACAAAACATAAGTGAACCAACATCTTCAATTCCCAGGGCCCTTGTATGAATTTCCCACATTACAACATTTGGTGTACTCATAGAGATCGGTAACAAATAGGTAGCTAGCCACAACATAACAATACAAAGTGGACAAGGTTATGTGTGTTCAACAGCCTTCAATATTGTCATCTGATGTGGCTTTCTCTGCTGAATAACGCCTCAAATAACGCCAGATATCTTTAGGTTTGGCAGTGATATGCACCATGTCCCGGTAGTCCTCTTCTGCTTCATTGGCTTTCACCAATTCATGGAGCCACTAATTGACAGTCGGGGCTGCTTTATCGATCCATCCATCGCAACGCTATACACTTACACTCTAGAAGCAGTGCGAGCACAATGAATTTAGCCAATAGTTTCAGTTGCGGGGGAGGGAGACCTAGGAGACAAATTAGGGGACAATCAATGGTGTCAGTAGCAGTAGTAGCTGCAAGCATGTCAGTGACATCCCCCAAAACTCACCAATTTTTTAACAGACCCATGTCATATGTAAAAATCCTGCATCAGGCTGATTGCATTTAGGACTCTTACCTGATGCTGTAGGATCAAATGTTGTCATTTTTATTGGGGTGTAGTATGTTTGATGTAAAAAGTGATATTGCAGCGCACAACGTTTATAATTAATAGAGCGATATATCTAGTTTGCCAGCATATCTTTTACCATTTTCCCTCATCCACCATATATCCCAATGCTTTCTCCCATCTGACTTTGATCTCTGAATCATCAATATTTAGGGTGTTCATAGCTAGGCTAAACAGTGAGGAGATTGGCTTAGCAGAGGTGTCTACCGACACTAGGTATTTCAGCAGATGCTACTGCTAGGTTCTGCTGGCGTACATGAGTAGTTGGCCTTCAAGTCTCTTATGTGTGCATTGAGTAACCTATTAGTTAGGCCACTTCATGTACGCTCCAACAACATATCTAATGTGCTTAGTTGCCATCTATGTAGATATCCTCGAATTTAACAAAGCCAGCCCTATTTAGCCAATGTACACCGCCCTTATGTTGTGAATGGAATATTAAGTATTAATTATTTATTTACTGTTCACTTGTTAGGCGCTTATACGGGAAGCAAATACTGTTTCAAAGCACCAACATGTCAACAGGGAGGGGACAGAGGGTGATAGACAATGAAGTTACAACAATGTTAAATAATTAAATACAACAACATAACAAGAGACAATGGGGAGGGGAAGATGAACCTACTATGCCTTGTGAGTGTTCAAAACGTGCAAGTGCAGAGGGGAGAGGGGTATTGGATAGGTGCTGTGGTACTCATGGAGAGCAGCAGGTGAAGTGCTATGAAGAAAGAAAGGTAAGTGCAACCTCCAGTGGTGGAGTGAGAGCTGAGGCAAGTGCAGAGGATAGACAGCAGCAGGAAAGATAGGATGTGGGAGGTCAGGGCCCTGATGATGCATTAGGGCCTTGCAAACCAATCAAGCTACTGTGTGATTATCAGGGGAGAGAGGGAGGGAAGGAAGAGGTAAAGAGGAAGGTCTTGAAGCTTTTCCGGAACTTAAGGAGCTCCTACTCAAGACAAAAAAGGGAGCCCGCTGAGGAAAGTGATCGGCCACCTGCTCTCTGTTTAGCAAACCGCTTTTCGCACAAGAAGGTGGTGCCAGAGGAACCTAGGTGTCTAGAGGTGGAATATTTAGTCAGGAAGAGTTGCAGACAAGAGTGGTCCCCGGTCTCAGACAGCATTGTGGATGATGCAGAGGGATATGAATTTAATCCATGCTGCGATCAGGAGCCAGTGAAGACTTTGTAGGGCAGGAGAGATGCAGTCCCTGGGTTTGAGACCAAGGATAAGGTATTCTAGATTAGCTGGAGGGGTCACAGAGTGGACAAAGGTAGATTAAGGAAGAGGCTATTGCAATAGTCAATCCATCCTTTTGGCTACGGATAGCAGGTGCGAGTATGGTGGGTACAGATTACATTTCATGTGGAGTTTTGATGACGAGCACTTAGTATTTCCAACTGGATCCACCACTTTGTGACGACTGGTGCCACTGGTAGTAGGAATGGCCTCCAGTTTGTGTGGGAAGGCAATAATTTTTTCCAGCTTAATGCATTGAGGTGTCGGGGGAGGCAGGTACTAGTATATCACATGATGAGACATGCGCACCCATGCATATACCTCAAAGTTGGGGACACCCAGCCCTCCTCCATGACAGGGTAGTGACGGTATATTCCATCTAATAGGCTGAGTTTTCCCACCCCGAAGAAAGTTGGATAATACTGATCTAAGTTCCCCGAAAAATTAGGATGTAAAAGGTATGGGGATATTAGCCAATAATTATTGAAACATAGGGAGAAGCATAATTTAATGAAGGACAACCGAGCCATAAAGGAGATAGGTAGCTTAGTCAATTTCCCAACTTTAAGGTGAATTTCCATCAGCAATGAACCCTACTTTAGGGAGTATCGGTTAGTGGAGGAGTGCACAACATGTATTCCCAAGTATCATACTGATCGCAGGGACAATTTCTTTTTTAAAAAACTTTATTTTTGGATTTTGCATATATCACATATACATTTGCACCAACTGTGTGCACATTCAATAATAACAACTTTGAACACCCTAACAAGGCCGCACACCTCCTCTAAGTTTCACCATGGTAAACTCCGATTCTTTTCATTATCTGTATCTATTAGTTTGACTCTAGTGTTATTTTTGCAGTTCACAGTCCCAAAACCCTCAGGTTTCAGGGGTTTCCGAGTCTGTTGATTCAGCATTATTTAGCAGATATGCTATGTATGGCCCCCAGTTGTCGGGGGGGCGTGCATGTAATGGTAAAATTCTTATGAATTCACTATCCATATCCTGACAATATATAACTTCCCTTTTCCAGTCTTCAATCCCTGGTAGTGGGCAACGGCCCCATGCCATGGCAATTCTCCTCCGTGCCAATACCATGAGAAGAGCTGCCAGTTTTTGTGATGCGGGTTGTAGGTATTTGGTGAGTGCGAGAAGGGCTCCTAGTGGAGGTG
Organism: Ambystoma mexicanum; assembly: GCF_040938575.1. Taxonomy (NCBI): domain Eukaryota; kingdom Metazoa; phylum Chordata; class Amphibia; order Caudata; family Ambystomatidae; genus Ambystoma; species Ambystoma mexicanum. Next base: position 418,378,243 of record NC_090922.1, read on the forward strand.
GGGTCACTTGTTCACCTATGATGTCAGCTGTTATTTGTATAACGGAGGTCCAGAATCGATGTATTCCAGGGCAGCTCCAGGCTAAGTGGAGAAAGTCAGCATTAGCTGATGCACATCTTTCGCATTGGGCTGACACCTCTGGGTGGTGTTTGTTTTTCTCAACGGGGGTGTAGTAGGTTTGATGTACAAAGTTGAAGTGAATTAGTTTATAACGGGTGTTTAATGCGACCTTTTGAGTTTGACGGAGAATATAAATCCAGTCCTCCGCGGGTATCATTTCTTGGATGGCTGTTTCCCATTTTTTCTGCGCCTTAGGGTTAATTTTCCCAGTGTCGATTAAAAGGGATTTGTATAATAGTGACACTGGTCTCCCCTCCCCTTGTGCTTGAATTACGTTGTGTAATAAATCCCATGTTGGTGGTTGTTTGGGGAATGAGGGAAACAGCATTTGTAGTGTGTGGTGCAGTCTGAAATAGAGAAACACGTCCAGGGAGGTGTTTCTGCCTCTGTCTTTGGCTATTTGTGGAGTTAGAAAGGTACCCTCCGGGAATAGGTCGCCAAAGGATTGGACACTGATCTTGTCTGCCCATATGAGGAATACTTTTTCATTTGTAAGGGGGATGCCAGGAATAAATTTGATTGGTAAAAGGAGGGAGAATCTTATACTCACCCCGTATTTGTTAGCAATCTTTTTCCAAATTGAATATGTGGAGAGGACCGTATTTAACGTGTTGTGCGGAACCGGGATTTGGCTGATAATGATGCTTTTTAGCAGGCTGGGGAGGCAAGGGCTCGTTCCACTTGTACATGTGGGCGAATTAGATGAGTCGTATACCAGTGGCTCAGGAATTGAGCTTGGGCTGCCCAATAGTATTTTTCAATGTCAGGAAGCGCTAGGCCATCATTTCATGTTGGTAATGTTAGTGTGCTGTATGCGACTCGTGCGGGTCTTCCTGCCCATAGCAGCTCCAGGATTAGGCTCTTTACCCTTTGGAGAAAGGATTAGGGGATATGTAGCGGGATATTCGTAAAGAGATAAAGAAGTTTGGGAAGGATAACCATCTTCGTTAAAGAGGTTCTGCCCCATAGTGTCAACGGTAGTGATTTCCATCTGTGGACTCGTTCTTGCAGGGAGGTTAGTGTTGTTATATAATTATCTCTGTATATCTCATGGTGATTACGGGACATATAAATACCCAGGTATCGAACCTTTGAATTTTCCGATTGGAAGCCATGATTGTCCATGAGCTCAATTGTATTGGGGATCAAGGGGAACACTACTGATTTAGAGTGGTTGGTTTTAAGGCCCGACATTTGACCAAATTTTAGGATTAAGATTGTCTCCGGGGTCACTGACAAATAACATGACATCGTCGGCATAAAGGGAGACAATTAGTTTATGGGGACCTAGTTTAAGGCCTCGGTGTAGTGGGTTGGACGGTAGCCTTGAGGCTGGGTGTTCCATAACGAGGGCAAAAATAAGGGCAGAGAGGGGGCAGCCTTGCCTAGTTACGCGCTCTAGCGTGATGCTTGAGGATCTAGTGTTTCCTAGCGTGACGTATGAGCGTGGGTCGTTATATAACAAGGACACTAGCTTAATAAAGAAATTGCCTAATCCCATTTGCCTGAGTGTTGCAAACATGAAGGGTCATTCTACTGAATCAAACGCTTTCTCGGCGTCGGGTAGTACTGCTATTGCCTGTTGTGTTGGGTCTAGGGCTTCAATGACACCGAACAGTCTTCTGATTCCGTAGGTTGTGCTGCGTCCCGGGATGAAACCGGCTTGGTCGCCGAGTACAAGAGCTGGCATTAAAGGGAGTAGCCTTGTTGTCAGAATTTTAGCCAGAATCTTATTGTCCAGATTGATCAAAAAGATTTGCCTGTATGATGCACAGTCTTCTGTGGGTTTACCGGCTTTGTGCAACACCATTACGTTGGATTTGCGCAGTGTGGGGGGGTTTCCACGTTCTATTGATTCCTCGTAGACACGAAGTAGGAGAGGGGCCACGATGGTTGCATAGGCCTTATAGAACTCTCCAGTGAGCCCATCAGGTCCAGGCGCTTTGGTATTTGGTAGGGATTTTATTGCTTCCAGAATTTCATCTAGTCTTATAGGTGCGTTTAGGGGCTCATTAAGATCTGTGGTTACCCAATACAGTTCTGTGCTGTCGAGGAACTCTTGTATAGATTTCGGGTCTGAACTGCATTTGGAGCTGTACAAATTCTGGTAGAAGTTGCAAAATGTGTAGGCAATTTTTTCTTCTGTGTATACAAGTTGTCCTTGTGCGTCCTTGATGCGTTCGACTCAAGTTGGAGTTTTGTCGATTGTTAATAAGCGGGCTTACAATGCACCTTGTTTTTGACCTTCTACGTATTGACTGATCTGGTGTTTGCGGCCGAGAAATGTTAGTTCTCGTTCGGCTGTTTCCTTGAACTTCAGAAGTTCTTCCTTTAATTCGGCTTGGGTGTGTGGGTCTGAGGCTGTGGCGGATTTGAGCTCCAGTTCTTTCAGGCACTATTCACTACTGGACAATTCTCTGCGTATCAATTTTAGTATGCCATTTTCTTTTGCTAGGCATATTCCCCAAACGTAGCATTTTAGTGTTTCCCATGTAGTGCTAGCTGAGTCGACTGAGTCCTGGTTTATTTCTATGAAGGATGTTATTTCTTGGCGCAGCTCTGTCGCGAAAACGGCATCAATGAGTGAACCGGGCTTAAATCTCCAGTTGAGCCCAGGCACTGTAGCGCCTGATAAGGTGACCTCGAGTGTGACCATTGAATGGTGTGAGAAAGATCATGGCAGAATTTGACTCGCCCCCCAGCTGAACGGGCTATGAATAGATGCCAAAATGTAGTCTATTCGGGAGCTTGTGTTGTGAACGGCTGAATAGAAGGTGTATTCTCTTGTATCTCGGTTGTGTCGTCTCCACGTGTCGGATAGATCAAATGTTTGACAAATCTCTTGGACTTGAACGCTAGCTTTGGATGGAGTTCCTGTTGTATTGTGTGATTTGTCGAGTCTGGGATCAATTGGTGTGTTGAGATCCGCTCCCCATATGATGGTTGTTGCGTTGGTCTTTCCTAGTTGGGTCATGACCCAGTTAAAGTTATTTGGTCCGTCGGTGTTCGGAGCGTATGAGTTCACTATAACAACTTCTTTTCCTGCGATTATCCCTCTCACCAGCAGGGTTCTCCCTTCACTATCGTTCTTTGAGTCAATAAGGCTGAAGTTTGTTCTTCTGTCGATTAGGATCGCAACTCCTCTTGCATAGGACGAATAGGATGAAAAATACCTATGACAACCCCAGGATTTGGCCCATTGATATTCCGAGGGTGGGAGGAGATGGGTCTCCTGTAGTATGGCGATGTTAATTTTGTGTCTTCGGAGGTATTGGAGGATTCTCCTAGTTTTTGCTGGTTGGTTACCGCCACAGATGTTCCAGGTGGCGATCTTAAACAGTGGAACTGCCATTTGAGAGGCTGGCCGAGTTTGGGTCAGGCTGGGACACGTGGATGTGACTGGAGTCTGCATATGTTTAGGTATTTGAAGGATTCGGTTTTTGCCCGGTTGGCGCCTGCTTCAAGAACGTTGCGGAGTGAGAGTGAGAGGTTAAAGGCAGCCTTGTAGAACTAGATTCCCTCCCTTGCGTGGGCAACCCCCAACTGGCCCACAGTAAACAGTCCCTTACGAACAATACGGACAACATTGCTGTGCTTGGGGTGCTGGTGGCCCTCCAAGCGGAGGCTGGCTCCCCATTACTGTTGCAATTTTGTTCTCTGGTGGTGATTTCGTAAAGTTGATGGTGACGAGATGCCTTTGCCTTGTGTTACTCGTGGGGTGAATTTTATCGCTGGTCTCTCCTCGGGCGGTCTCTCCTTTGAGGTGTTCCATTGTTGGGGGCGGGCCTGCAGCCGGTGCGGTCTAGGTAGTCACTTTCCTCTGGTGTATTGAAGAACTGGGTTTTACCTTCATATTGGATGCAGAGTTTTGCCGGGAAAAGCATTGAGTATTGAATTTAGTTTTCTTGCAATCTGCGTTTCAGAGCTGTGAACGATCTCCTTTGCGCCTGGACTGCTTGGGAGAAGTCTGGAAAAATTTGAATTCTATCTCCTTCATATTGGAGGTCTCCTTTATCTCTGGCTGCCCTGAGTATTGCATCTCGGTCCTTGTAGTTTAGCAGTTTTGCTATGATTGGGCGAGGATTTGTTCCTGAGATAGGTCTTGTGTTGGGAACTCTGTGCGCCCTTTCGACGACAAACAGTTTGGAGAGGATCTCTGTTCCAAACAGGTCTGTGCAAATCTTCTCCACATGTTCTTCCATTTTGGTGGTGAGTTGCTGCTCTCTGACTCTGACTATCCTTATGTTATTTCAGTGAGAGGGACCCTCTAAATCCTCGTTCTTGGCACATACTGCTTTCATTTGCGCTTCTAGTGAGGATACCCTGGAGATTAGGGCCGTTGCACCATCATCAAGGTCTGCATCTAGCCTGTCTGCGTGTTTGTCGAGACGGTGTTGGAGCTGGTCAACTTTGGAGGAAAGTGTGTCTAGTTTGCTCCCCAGGCCTCCGATGCCTGCTTTGAGATCAAGTAAAATCTCCCTGATGTCGAAGTCATGTACTTCTTCTTCCTCTTGGGATGGCGCTTCAATGGGTGATTGTGATCTACTGTTGGAAGAGGTCGCTTTGGAGGAGGAACAGCTTTCAAAGTTCAGTTTTCTTTGCGACTTGTCCGTTTTCCCCATGTTCGGCGAAGATGTAGTCGCTAATGCACCTGGGTGACGGCCTGGAACAGGTCAGAGAGCTTCAGCAGGGTGATTGCATTTGTAACGTGCCGGGCGCCTCATTGTTTTAGATGGGGCAGGAATCTCTGTCGGCGGGGTTGATGTGTTCCCTCCGTATTTTTGCAGCATCAGGGAGGCGTTGGGCCAAGGCCTTAGACCGCACCCGATGGTACGGCGCTGTTATCCTCAGGGGGCTTATGCCCGTTGTTTATCACATGGACGAGATATCGGTGCCTGCTGCAGTATGAGGCTGACCTTTGGTTGTATGCTGGGGACAGGGCTCTGCCGAAGGTCTGGGGCGGTTCTTCTGGGCCTGGGCAGGGTAGTTTTGTTTTGCTGGGTCCCAGTGCGCCTGGGTTGCTGGATTGTACCGCCTCTGTCTTGTGCTCATGAGCTAATATGTAGCGCAATGATGGTCTTTCCCCCACGGGCCCTCCGTCAGGTGTGCGAGAATGGGCTTCTGGGCACTCTTTCTCCGCCCCCTCAATCACCCACATCGCTCCGCGGCTGGGGCTACCAACTCTGGGACGAATGCAGCGCTGAGACTCGTACTTCGTAGGTGGCCTCCAGTGACACAGCCGTAATCCCGTTCGCCAAGCGCGCGCGATCTTGGCTGCGGGGCCTGCGGGATCCCTGGCGGCTGATGATGAATCTTATGTCGCGCGGGAGGACCGGGTTGACCAGCGGGCCTGCCGCGCAGGTGGGTGTTTACGGAGACACGCAGGGCGCTCGTACCTGGGTCTCAGCCAGGTCGCGATCGGGTGCCCCGGCGCTGCTCTTCTCGCCCGTGCCGGTCTTCCACCACCTTCTAGGCTCCCTCCATGCGCCGTCACCTCGCGCACGCCGGCCACTCGCCCCAGTCCGGAGCTCTAGCGAAGAGCTGCCAGCGCCTCTGGGATGTTCTTTCGGGCGCCGGCTCGCCTCACGGCTGGCCGCTTTCTACACACAGGGTCTTCCGCGTCCCAGCCGTAGGCCACGGTTTCACGCGGAGAGGGGGAGGGGGGACTGTTCTCCACCGGGGTTTCAGGGCGGACCAGCGGGCTACAGGTGAAATGGTCGCAGCGTTTTGTACTGTATCGCTCCAGCAGTATATTAATGGCAACAGCAAGCTATTTGAACACCACAGAGGTGACGATTGTTCAGGATTGTGTGGGAGCTACACAGAGCTCACAGGGAGGCCGCCATCTTGGACGGCTCTCTAGCGCCCACTGATCTCAGGGACCATTGAAATCGCTGATATTACTGTCCTTGGTGTGTAGATCTTGTTAAAGGAAACAGTTCAGATTTACTGCAGTTAATATGTAACCCAGAATGCTGTCCGAATTCCACTATGTTCCCCATAATTGGGGTCAGATTGTGTTCTGGATATTTAACATAAACCACAAAATCATCTGCACATGGTGAAAGCACTACACTCTGATCAAACAGTCTAATACCCCTATCTGCATGGTGTTCTCAAAGTATAGCTGGCAACGGTTTGATGGATAGGGCAAAAAGAATAGGGGAAAGGTGACATCCCTGGCATGACCCCCAGATGAAGAGAATATGTTGCAAGTGACCCCATTGAAGTATGCCCGGGCCGTGGGATTGAGTACAGTAAAGACACTAATGATATGAAATAGGAGCCGACACCCATCCTGCATCATAAACAACCATTCCAACGAGTCAAAAGCCTTTTCACCATCTAAGAATGTGGGCACAGCCGGAAATTATGGGATCCATAACCACCATGTTGCTGAATCATTTTTGTATGCTCTGAGAAGTGGAACGACCCAGTAGGAAGCCAGATTGGGCATCAATGACCATGTCGGGTAATATAGGAATGAGTCTACAGGCCCGCACTTTAGCATATATCTTATTATCCAAGGTCAACATTGACAGCGGCCGATAGGACTTTCAATCTAGCGGGTCTTTGTTGGGTTTCGCGAGGACCACTATCCTATCCTTGGTTGTGGTGGGAGGGAATGTGCCTGCATTGAGTGCTGCATTATACATGATTAGATGTTCTGGTGCCAGTACAACAGCAAAATCCTTGTTGAAATCAGTTGCAATGCCATCAGGCCCCGTGGCTTTCGCCTGTCTGTATATCCATGATCACTGCCTTAATCTCTTCAATCTGCAATGGAGCGTTTAACAGAATTCGTTGCTCATCGTCTAGCCATATAAGGGTAGCTTTCTCAAAATACTTATCTAATTGCTGCCCCGTTTTATCAAGCTTAGAGGAGTACAGCTCTGAATAATACTGAAAAAGGAGTAGGTTAATGTCCTCACCCCTCATGTTGCATATCCCATTAGCATCCTTCATGGCAGCAACATTCATAGGGGCCTTGTATCGTTTCATTGAACCAACCAGCAAACATCCCGGTTTGTCTGCTTCAGCATATCGCCTAGCCGATGGCCTACGATTGCATATTTTAAACTCCCTGTCTGCTGACAAAATTCAGCAAGATGTGTGTCGATATCTAAAAGGATGTCAAGACGAACAGTGTCAGCATGAGTGTCATACAAAGCAACGTCCCGTTCCACATTAACTTTGAATCACTCCAATGTCACTAGACATTCAAACAGTATAGATCATGTATTTATTAATGTTTCTTGTTTTTATTACAGAACAATATAAAGCACCAGTGTACAGGCCCGTCTACACGAGCCAATATGCAGGTTTTCATTGACACAGTAGGACCACTAGCAATCCTACGCCTACAGCTTCCAGTAGCAGTGACAACAGGCAAAGCTTTGTGAATTGGACCACTGTAACAAGCAAAGCTTTGTGAATTGGCATAGTCTCTATGTATACTAAGGCACCAGCGCCCACTAGCAGTGACAGCAGGCGAAGCTACTGCATTGGACAAACATACAGGGACAAACATACTTCTGGCCTTTAATTATATTTTTAGATAGAATAGATAATGTGACAACCACATATACATTCCACCTAATTGCATTAATCTCATTCACAGCTCTAAACAATTTAACCACACACACTCAATCATACCTAAAACCTAGCAAAATCTGCAAAAATGCAATGCATATCACACATCAAAAAAACTTGTGCAAACAACGCAATCATGTGCAAAGAATACAAATAAATGTGAACAATGACTGTAAAATTCTAGTCTGATCATATTAATCAGTGCAGTATGTCTTGGAATTAGTTAGACAAAATCGCAGATTCAAGCTGCACAAATGCGGCTTAGTTAATGATGAGTCTTCTTAGCGTAGATATTAACTTATCGCTCGCCTACTCGAGTTTCGGCTGTCAGGTTCAAAAGGTCACAAAGAACCCAGCCTTCATTAGGGCGACATTCAAATTCCAAAATAACCTGTTAAAAATGTAGGAACAGAGCTCACTTGGTTGTCACATCCAAGTGAGCACAACCGTGCAGACAGTGGGCCTCATTAGGACCCTGGCGGAGAGGGTTTTACGCCAGCGTAGTGCATGGCGTACCTCTCCGCCATACTACGAGTTCCCGTAGCGCCATGGCGGCCTTTTCCGCCTGGTTTTACCAGGCGGAGAAAACCATGGCGCTACGGGACCTCGTTGTTAATTACGCCACCGTATTTTACGGTGGCGTAATTAACTCCTTCCCCACTCCCATTATACCCTATGGGGCAAAAATGGGAATGGGGAAGGGCAGAATGGGGATTGGGGATTTACCGCTCCGCCGAGGTCGGAATGGGGCGGTAAATCCGCCAACCCCCATGGCGCTATCGGCGGCTTTCCGCCATGCTTCGCGGTGCATTTAGCACCGCGAAATCCGCCTGGGTCCTAATGAGGCCCAGTGGGTGAAACAGCACAAGGGGAAACAGAGGTGCGCAACCCTCACATTGAGGATTCACATACATACTCCTTCCCTCATTTGAAGCAACTCGTATGCCAAACTTCAACATTTTTACATTTCAAGCCACTTGTGTTTTCATAATGGGTGAGGGGGAAATATTCACTTCTCTTCCCCTTTTTGGTAAGCAACAGTGCTTCGCCTAAGATAAAGCTTGCAAACAGCGGCTTCCGTGGACGAGAGATGCTGCCCAGTATGGTCTGAAAACCAACCAGTTTCCATTAAAACTGGTGCATGATCGGAGAGGGTTACGGGCCTATATCTCACATTTGGTAGTTCTATTTAATACCGCTGTAGAACCAAGCCACATATCCAGTCTAGAATAGGAATCATGGACTGTAGAGTAATACGTGTATCCCCTCTCAGTGGTGTGCATGTTTCACCAGATATCTGCAATGTGCACTGCCGTACAAGCATTGGTATGACACGAGAGGCGTTAGGATGTCCCCTCCCCAGAGACAAAGTTCTATCTAGCTGATCCCAAAGTATGGTGTTACAATCCCCACCCATCACCATTTTGCAGTCAGCCTATATCGCACACCTATCGAACAGGGTCTCAAAAAATGCAGGGGCATCTATATTGGGTGCGTAGCGTGTGCAACCCAAAGACACGTTGCACCACAATAACATACCTGCCTTCTGGATCCGTTATGCCTTAGTCTGAGTTAAAGTCAATACACTTATGCCTTAAAGTCAACACCCCCCTTGAGTACGTAGAATAATTGGCATACCAGCATTGGTCATGCCACTCCCTGTTGACAATTATTTGTGCATGTTTCATGAGGTGGGATTCCTGCAATAATATAATGTCGGCGCCATGTCACCTGAGATTTGAGAACACCTTGTGGGTCTTGATCAAGTTGTTTAACCTGCTGACATTGCAGGTTATATATCTAAGGGATCCCATTGCCACTCGAATGAATACACAGGGCCACATCGTGCCCGGCAACTTGCAATAAGAAACAGGAATCATTGTGGGCCCACTGAAATAATGAGCTGCGACACATATAGGTCAAAGCTGAAAGGCACTGATACAACATTTGAGTGGAACATTTAACTTGAAATCCATCTCGCCACCCCGAACACACACTAACCCTCCCAACTTGCTAGCGGACATCCAACTGGGAACTGTAACAAGTGTTGTACGGACTAAGAAAGTCGAACCTTTAAATTAACCAAACCAAGGTTGCAGCCTGGCTTCAAAGTGGAGGAACCGCATGACTGCAACCCTTTGAAAAAAAATCACAGACTCTATCCTATTCATAGAGCCATTGATGTAGTTAAAGTCTATGGGGCCAATTCATAGAATTCGGCGCACAAGTGGCGCACGCGGCTGGCGCACAGTGTGCGCGTGCGGTAGTCTGCGCCAGCCGCGTGCGCCGAAACACATTCAGGCGCACAGCGTATTCATGGATTCCAACATCCACAACCAGCCGTGGCGCAGAGTGGCGCAGCGACCCTGCAGCAGCGTCAGTTACGCCCCCAAGAACGCCCCTTGCGCAGGGAAAAGCCATCAAAATCCCCAATCCAGTGCAAAGGGTAGCAGCAAACGCAGAGCGGGGAGCGTGTATTTCAGGGGTGTGCGAGAAATTCTACACGCGATTGGCCTGGGTACGTGTATTACAGGGGTGCGCGAGAAAATCTACACGCGATTGGGCTGGGTACGTGGATTTCAGGGGTGCGCGAGAAATTCTACACGCGATTGGCCTGGGTACGTGTATTACAGGGGTGCGCGAGAAATTCTACACGCGATTGGGCTGGGTACGTGGATTTCAGGGGTGCGCGAGAAATTCTACACGCGATTGGCCTGGGTACGTGGATTTCAGGGGTGCGCGAGAAATTCTACACGCGATTGGCCTGGGTACGTGGATTTCAGGGGTGCGCGAGAAATTCTACACGCGATTGGCCTGGGTACGTGGATTTCAGGGGTGCGCGAGAAATTCTACACGCGATTGGGCTGGGTACGTGGATTTCAGGGGTGCGCGAGAAATTCTACACGCGATTGGCCTGGGTACGTGGATTTCAGGGGTGCGCGAGAAAATCTACACGCGATTGGGCTGGGTACGTGGATTTAAGGGGTGCGCGAGAAATTCTACACGCGATTGGCCTGGGTACGTGGATTTCAGGGGTGCGCGAGAAAATCTACACGCGATTGGCCTGGGTACGTGGATTTCAGGGGTGCGCGAGAAATTCTACACGCGATTGGCCTGGGTACGTGGATTTCAGGGGTGCGCGAGAAATCCTACACGCGATTGGGCCTGTGCGAGTGGGGCAGTGTATTACGTAGGTGTGCGGGAAGTTGAAGAGGTGAATTGCCAGTGTGGGTCCTCCCAAGTCTCCCCTCTACCCCCTCCACGACCTCTGCAGGCAGCCCACACCACAGGGGACTACCCTGCACCCCTGGTCATGTCCCGCAGGCAGCCCATCCACCATGGGCATGCCCCCCAGCCAAGCCACATGTCCCCTTGCACCCCCACCCCCCAGCAGGCCCCCACCCATGTCTCCCAGCACCCCCACCCCTCCAGTCACCAGGGGCAGCCTCCACAAGGCCCCCACCCATGTCTCCCACCACCCCCACCCCTCCAGTCACCAGGGGCAGCCTCCACCAGGCCCCCACCCATGTCTCACACCACCCCCACCCCTCCAGTCACCAGGGGCAGCCTCCACCAGGCCCCCACCCATGTCTCACACCACCCCCACCCCCCAGTCACCAGGGGCAGCCTCCACAAGGCCCCCACCCATGTCTCACACCACCCCACCCCTCCAGTCACCAGGGGCAGCCTCCACAAGGCCCCCACCCATGTCTCCCACCACCCCCACCCCTCCAGTCACCAGGGGCAGCCTCCACAAGGCCCCCACTCATGTCCCCTTGCACCCCCACCCCCCAGCACTGTGGGGCACCTGCCAGCAGGCCCCCAACCATGTCCCACTCATGTCCCCTTGCACCCCCACCCCCCAGCAGGCCCCCACTCATGTCCCCTGGCACCCCCACCCCCCAGCACTGTGGGGCACCTGCCACCAGGCCCCCAACCATGTCCCCTTGCACCCCCACCCCCCAGCAGGCCACTGTGGGGCACCTGCCAGCAGGCCCACAACCATGTCCCACTCATGTCCCCTTGCCCCCCCCAGTCACCAGGGGCAGCCTCCACCAGGCCCCCACCCATGTCTCCCACCACCCCCACCCCTCCAGTCACCAGGGGCAGACTCTACCAGGCCCCCAACCATGTCCCACTCATGTCCCCTTGCACCCCCACCCCCCAGCAGGCCCCCACTCATGTCCCCTTGCACCCCCACCCCCCAGCACTGTGGGGCACCTGCCACCAGGCCCCCAACCATGTCCCACTCATGTCCCCTTGCACCCCCACCCCCCAGCACTGTGGGGCACCTGCCAGCAGGCCCCCAACCATGTCCCCTTGCACCCCCACCCCCCAGCAGGCCCCCACTCATGTCCCCTTGCACCCCCACCCCCCAGCACTGTGGGGCACCTGCCACCAGGCCCCCAACCATGTCCCACTCATGTCCCCTTGCACCCCCACCCCCCAGCAGGCCCCCACTCATGTCCCCCTGCACCCCCACCCCCCAGCACTGTGGGGCACCTGCCAGCAGGCCCCCAACCATGTCCCCTTGCACCCCCACCCCCCAGCAGGCCCCCACTCATGTCCCCCTGCACCCCCACCCCCCAGCACTGTGGGGCACCTGCCAGCAGGCCCCCAACCATGTCCCACTCATGTCCCCTTGCACCCCCACCCCCCAGCAGTGCAGGGGCAGCCTCCACCAGGCCCCCACCCATGTCCAACTCATGTTCCCCACCCAACATGTCATCACAATCCAGAACCCTGGTCTCTATGGTCAGCCCCCAAATGCAAAACACCCACCCGAGTATTGCATCCACCCACTCATAATTTGCAATCACATCACAGAACACCAATTGGAAGTTCCGAAACAAACACATGTCCCTCACATACACCCAATGGGTGTCAGTGAATCTCAAAACACATAACATGAAATGCATGAAAACAATGAGATACCACACATTGAAGTTCAACAAAAAAATAATGTATTAAAGGAAACATGTATAGAATCAAAAATGAAGAAACAGAAATGTGAATGTAAAAAAATGAAAAGAAGCATGTCCGTTCAAAATAAAAAAAATAAAAATATATTGAAATCCAAAGTAATGTTGTACAAAGTCAATGTCCACAAAACAAAATCCAATGGGAAATAAAAATAAAAGCCATTGATCCATGGAGAATGTTAAAAAAGAAAGTATGTACAAGTCTACAACTATGTACAATGCAAGAAGCCAGGGTCCATTATCCCAACAAAATAAAGGAAACCTATCTAGCTACACTAACTAATAAAAAAAATATATACAAAAATGTGGCCAATGTCCAAAAGGTCCAAATGAAACAAAAACAAAAATGAAACCTAACACTACCTACATAACTATGTACAAGGGCAGCGGGCTAGTTCCACGGCTCACTTCTGGATGTGCCGGGCCAGGGCATCATCGAACTCCTCCTCAATGTCCCGGAGGCGGTCCTCCTCCATGGCCCCGAGGGTCCGCAGGGCCGTCGACGTGTCCACCTCCAAACCCCTGCGGATTGCCTCGAGGCACTCGGCCCGCCTCAGGGCCCTCTGCATGGAGTTCTCCGCCCTGACCATTGAGAGCCGTGCCTCTTCCGCCCGCTGCCGCTCCGCATCTATGGCGTGGCCCAACCGCTGCCACACGGAAGACACTTTTTGTCCTGGGTCCTCCTGCCCTCCGGCCGATGCCTGCCCCTCCGATGTCGAAGGCCCCGAGCCTTCATGGCTCCCACCATGGTGCTGCTGCTGCTGTGCCTCTGCCCCTGCACTGCCTCCTGCTGCCTGCACATCCTCCGCCGGCTGGGGTGCAGTCGTTGACGTGGCCACCCCTGCTGGACGTCCGACTCCCGACTGTGGCAGGGATGCCTCCTCCACCAGCCTGGCCGCACCGTCAGAGGCAGCTCCACAGGGCACCCAGGTGACTGATGGGTGGGAAGATGGCACAGAGGACGACTGGCGCGTAGGGGGTCCAGCTGAGGAGGGGGTCGTGGCAAGCCCCATCAGACGGAGGAATCCGGCCTGGGTGACCTGTCCCAGCAGGCTGACGTGGTCAACGAGCCATTCGAGATGACGTGCAGTCTCTTCATGAAAAGACTGCAGGTCACCTCGCATGGCCCGTTGACGCAACGCCACACCAGCCAGGACAGGCTCAACCCGGGCCTGGATAGCCACGTCCGCAGGCAGAGGAAGGCCAGTTGACGTCAGCTCATCCCCTGCCTGAAAACTGGTCTGGACATAGGCATCCCTGCTGGTGCAAGATGATGCAGGGACAGGATCAGGGACAGGATTGCACACAGGCACCTCCGCGGCGGCCTGTGCTGCCTCCTGTCCCTGGTCCTGCACTGCACCACTAGCACCAGTGGGATCCCCACCCCCAGACCCCGTCTCTGGTGCTTGCACGGCCTCCTCCTCCACCAAACCCCCCACCAACCTGGATGACTCTGTGCCATCTTCCCCCGTTGGGCCCTGTGGGGTCCCAGCTGCCCCTTCTGCTGCCGAGGAGTCCAACTGCAACCTCCGCCTCTTGGACCTCCCCCCGGCAGCTGCGGCCTGGGACGCGGCACCGGACTCCTCACTCCCCGACGAGATGACAACATGGGAGGGGAGCCGGGCCTTGCGTCTCCGGCTGGCGGTGGGATCCCCGCTGCTGTGCTCCACAGCACCTTCTCCGCCCTCTTCATCAGTTGACGCTGCAGACAGGGAGAAACAAAACACACGCATCAGGGCAATGTACAATGGACACATACACACATGACAGTTGTACATGAGTGGCATTGGCAAACCTCAGACATGTCATCACGATCCCCAACACACATGTCATTACAACTCGCACACACGAGCCATACCACAGCCATATCGCAACTGCCAACACCATCCATACACATACAACAGCATGAGCAGCCAAAGGTGAGCCAGACATCACATGCAACACAGGAAGTGCACCACACATGTACACACACCACCACACTTGCATGCATGTGTACACCTCTGCCAAGTGTCGCAGTGTTCAGACGGGCATCCATGTCACATCTGCCCATCAGGCTTCCACATACCGCTGTCACATGCATCCATGTTGCATCACTGTTGCACCCTTGTCAAATACACACACATGCACATGTACACAGCGCTGATACATGCAGCTGAAAACAACATACATGCGTGACATCACGGACATGTCTACTCACATACACATTGATACAAACTTGTGTGCCCACACAACTGCATTTGGCATGCAAGCCCACACACACAGGCACCATCCATGTCTCACACATTACAGCCCTCGCATGTGTCAGCCCCACGGACCTGTACACCCGCACCCATACTCGACCCCATACAAACAGATGTGCAACCTGCACACTACTGAACAATCACCACACGCACTGCTCACAATCAGGATGCATGTACACTCACCGCTCGACTCCAGACGGGTCTGCCTCTCAAGGACCTGGACGTGGAGCGCTGGGGATATGTGTTCCAGGACCCCCATCTGTTCTTCCGACAAGTGGCCCCGGCGCCCCTTGGCATCCGCTGCCTTCAAGAGGCGCCGGGCCTTGTTCAGGGTCCTGGACCTGAAGTGCTCCCAGCGCTTCTTGACATGTTGGAAGTCGCGGACTGCCACCCCCTCCGCGTTGATGGCAGTCACGATGTCAGTCCAGATCCGAGTCCGTCCTTCCTTGTCGGCGCGGGAACTTCCGAAGAGGGCATCATACTGCCCCAGGACTTGCTCCACCAGGACACCAACTTCGGTGGCACTGAAGCTGGTGCCCCTCTGCCTCTCTGGCCGGGGGTTGTCAGTGGTCACAGATGGAGTTTGCCCCGACATGACAACCCCAGAGGCAGGAGTGGGTGGGCAACTGGGTCCTGGGGCTGGGCTGTGGAGCGATGGAATCCCAGTCGGGAGTCTTTGGTTCCAGCAGGGGTGGTCACACCAACAGCACCCCTGGCTGATGTGCAGGCAGCAAATGGCAGGGCACGTGGGCAGCAGGCAGTCAGGCAGCAGCAGATGGCAGGTGGGAGCGTGCTCGGGGCTCTGGGGGGCAGTAGTTCGGCCTTCTGGGCAGGAGCGTGGTCTTCCGTGTGCTTACGCGTGGCCAGCTTGATACGGAGTGATTTGGCACGTGAAAATTCTGCACGTCAGCGTGTAATTCGAGGAAAGGCCCTTAGCGCGTAAGCGCGTCTGCACGCATACGCATTTTCATTGGACCAAAGGCCCTCAGCGCGTGAGCGCGTCTCTGACGTGACGTGCGAGGGAGTATCCCTCATTGCACGTGATGACAGAACACACGTGGATTTCAGCCAATCGCGTGTGAAAGTTCACGGCACCCCGGAACACACGTAGCCAGGCCAATGGCGTCACGTACCCAGGCCAATGGCGTGTGGAACTACCCGCGCACCCCGAAACACACGTACCCAGGCCAATGGCGTGTGGAACTACCCGCGCACCCCGAAACACACGTACCCAGGCCAATGGCGTGTGGAACTACCCGCGCACCCCGAAACACACGTACCCAGGCCAATGGCGTGTGGAACTACCTGCGCACCCCGAAACACACGTACCCAGGCCAATGGCGTGTGGAACTACCCGCGCACCCCGAAACACACGTACCCAGGCCAATCGCGTGTACGCTCGCTCCCCTCCGATCACACGCGATGACACCCGAATACGGGAAACCAACGAGTCCGCCCACACGGAGGCGTCCCGCGCCCGCGCACAGCATAAAAGTGCGCGCAAACAACAAACGCGTATATACAGCGACGATGAATGCCCCATTTGTTGCTGCACTGATTGTGGGACACCGCAGGAGGAGGAGAATAGCCAGGGCACGCATTTTTGCACCACGGACAAGCCTTTTTGGGATGCCTGACGACCAGGTCTACGGCAGGTATAGGTTTCCACCCCATATCATCCTAGACCTGGTCAGGGAGTGGGAAGATGACCTCACATCCCCCACCCTTTGCTCCCAAGCATTGAGCCCCTTGGAGAAGCTGCTCAATGTCTTGCATTTTTTGGCCACTGGGTCGTTTCAGCGGACCACTGCCATAGTGGGGGGGGTCTCACAGGCCACGCAGTCACGCTGCCTACACCAGGTACTGGCAATCATGACAGCGCGCCCCTCAGTCCGCAGGCACATATACATGCCCAGAACACCCGCAGAAAGGCAGGCCGTTGTCCTGGATTTTTTCAGGGTGGCACACTTCCCCAAAGTGCTCGGTGCCATAGATTGCACCCATGTGGCCCTACGTCCACCTAGGGCCACTGAGCACATCTACCGAAACCGCAAGCACTGGCATTCCATCAATGTACAGGTGGTATGCGATGCAAAGGGAATCATCACCTCTGTCTATGCAAACTACCCTGGCTCCACCCATGACAGTTTCATATACAGAATGTCCGCCCTGAGCCGGGCCCTGGAAGCTGGGCAGCATGGCGACACATGGCTCCTAGGTCAGTACAAATGCCCTTGCACATGCATGCAAGTCACACACAGACAAATATCCCAACCCTAATAATCTCAATTATTATCACCTCCCCAGGGGACAGTGCCTACCCTCTGAGCAACCACATGATGACGCCAATCCGGAACCCCACCACACCACCCTAGGTAAGATACAACGCCGCCCATATTGCAACCAGGGGCATAGTGGAGCGCACATTCGGAGTGCTCAAGTCACGTTTCCGCTCCCTTGACCGCTCTGGTGGGCAACTACTCTATGCACCACCAGTAGTGTGCAGGATCATTGTGGCAGCATGTGTCCTGCACAATGTTGCAACACGGCAGGGCGTCCCGGTGGACATGGTGGTGCCCCCACATCCCCAACCACAGGCACAGGCGCTGCCCATGGGAGGGGACAGGGCACGTGGCGAGGAAGCCCGGACCCAGCTTGTGGCCACATTTTTCACCTAAACTCCCACCCCTGCGGAGTGCACACAGGCCTGGCACATACCAGGTGACAATCGATGATGACAAAGTGACAGTCAACTGTCACAACCCTACCACCCTGAGATAGTTGCCATGGAAGTGCCACATCGTCTGCATCCCTAGCTACTTAAACACAAGCTATCCTGTGCAACCAAAATGCACACATATGACATGTGACATGACATGGGCCATACACAAGTATTCCAAGGCCCAATGAGGCAGGGGGGGGGAACAAGGGAACACAGAGAACGGTACTACTAGGCCAGGTGTCATTGAGATTGTGCAAGTGCAGGGGTAGGGGGAAGGGAAAAGTGCAAGGGGAAGGGTGGGGGGGAGTCCAGTACAGGGGAAGTAGGCCAAAAGAATAATACATAGGTCGCCTGGTGGCAACTGCAAAGATAAGTGCAGACAAGTGCTGGGAAGGGAGGGCTGTAGGGATAGAGAGACAGTACTGCAGTGCAGGGGTTGCCAGGGTGGCAGTGCAAGTGGACAGTGGCTGGGCCAGGGACCGAGGTTGGTGAGAGTGTCCCAGTAGCAGCTCCTGTGCAGTTCCAGTGAAGAATTCTGCAAGGGAGAGGCAGAGAGTAAGCAGAAGCAAAGAGGAAGGTCTTGAGGTGCTTCCAGAACTGGAGATGGTTCCCCTCAAGTTCAAGTCAGCCAGGAAGTCTGTTCCAGGGGGAGGGCCCTGCTGCGGAGAGAAACATACCCCCAGCTAGTTGCTCTGAGAAGCGGATGACCTGGACATGCAAGGTGTGCATCACACACACCTGCAAAACAGGCCATGGCCATCACTGTCATGTCACTCAAACCCTCCCAAACATCAACATGACATGGCAAGCAATACCCATACACTGACGCAGTAACAATAAGGTACACATTGCCATGTCCTAAATGTACAGTGGCATCGGACAATGATGCCTGACCCGGAATCAGATGAAATGACAGACCAACAAAATGTCCCACCCAAAATAAGTCGTTTCCAAATGCATTGCAACAGTCGTAGACGTAACATCACAATGAATGCCTGTCTATATGCACATTATGCATTGCAAAATCAACACTGCAGCTCATGTGTGCAGTGTCCCACTCCTGCATCACACTGCTCAGCGCACAGCACAGTGAACAGCCATTGCGTGTGATGCACACCCTGAGCATCACATCTAAGTGACAGACTACATCAAACATCAAATTTTTGGCATGTACTGGAACCATAATCGGTCACAGAACATGTGCTGCCGGGACACAGTGGGCACCAGAAGGCAAACAGTGTACACGTGGATATGCAAGGGTGGGAGTACATGGAGTGCATCCGAGTGCAAGTGTGTGGTTCTGCAGGGACATGCACTCCACATATGCATGTGCACTCAAGTGACCATCAGTGTTCCCTACACATCACATGTGAACATCCACCATGTGTACACCCCAGCATGTCAAACCACAACTATCCCCTCGCACCTGAAAGGAAAACACAACACATGAACAGGCATTGATCAGCAGAACACAACATGTACATAGGACAACAACATTACAATGTCAGAGTTCCCATCACACTGCAGGGCAATGCAACTATCAACAACAACCCCCCCCTCCCGCGCAAATGACCATGACCCGCTGAACAACTGCACCTGGGTCATGGAGCCTCCAACCCTCATTTCCACCTGGCCACAGGATCACCTTTACCCTTCGTGTCCATCTCCCACCTTGTGTGTAAAAAGATGCCTGAACCCTCAGAATCCACACTCATTTACAAAATCACAAAATCCAAGGCATGAAAACGAACCCAAACACCCTCCAGTAGATGACTTGACGTAGCAGTACCTCACAAACGCCAAGTACTACCACAATGATGCAACAACCAAGGTAGCACAGCAGAACAATGTCACGACAGGATGTGAGACATGTGTGGTACATGACATAGGATGATGCACAATGAATGGATGTGTACTGTCACAGGTCCCCTGTACAGGCGCGGGAGTCTCATGAAACAACCACCCACACCATGTCCCGGGTGCCTGCAAGGTCAAACTCACACAGGCCCCTGAGATCATGGTGGGGAATGAGGTTCAGGGATATGCAGTCGGGACAGGTGTAGACACACTGGATGACTGGAATGAGTGGCAGGTGAGGGGAGGAGGAATGACACATGAAACTAGGGAATGCACAAAAATGTACAACCTGCATGAACACATACACAATCCAAACAAACTTGGACATCATTGTCATGACATTCTGTAGTCCAGGCTCAGGAGTGGTACGAACCAACCACCCCCTCTAGGGTTTTGGCGCCTGCAAGTTCGGGGCTTACACAGGCATCCGCAACCCCAGTGGGGAAAGAGGGTCAGGGAACGTTGCTTGGATAGGCACGGGAAGCAGGAACACCGGGTAGAGGGTACAGGTTTCATAATTGCATAGGATCACGGGTGATTAGGGAAAAAAACATACCAAATAGGACCACACATACATCCGTGCATCAGTACACTCCCCAGCAAGCCTATGCAGGGCAGTTTGTAAGGAAAACAACAAGACACTTAGCTCTGGTTTTGAGTGCTGGCCTCCTGCCTGCGCACTCTCAGGGCCGGTTACAGGAGCACACCAATGCTGCAAAGAGAGACACAGTCAACAACCTGTATGTGCCAATTACACGAAAACACAACACAAAACATGCCCCATAGCAACAAACTACTCTACAAACAGACAATCAGTGCTCGATGCTTCGTACCCATATAAAACATCACCCCTGTGACGGGTCATACACAGTCAATGCAGTGAGTCAGGCGCTGGTGGGTGCGTGGCAAATGGAACACCAATGTGTCACAATTCACACAACATGCAATGTTCCCTGGGTAAGCAGACAGACCCATATGGCAAGCCATGACTACAGAGCAAGTTGCGTACCACCATGACCAAAACAAAGTTGGCAGTGCATTTATCATGAAGTACGTGGAATAGACATGCACTGCACCCAAGTATGTCCCTTGCTGTATGTCCCTGTGAGCTGCCCCTTTCCATGTCTCTGAAGGTTACATGGTTGATACAAGTGCCTCAATGAACCTTGGTGTACCGCAGGGTATGTGCCACTGCCCCTGCATGTGTCCCAGACAACCCTACTATCAACAGCCATCAGTCCACAAACACATCTGAGCTGCATTGTGTGCTTCAACACCAATATTCGTCTAAGCTCACCCTCAGTGCTGTGACTAAGCCTGCATGTGCAACTCGCCTGGTGCAAGCTTTGCTGTGTCGTGGCCCCCCTGTGATGCTCACCTTGCCTGGAGTTCCTTGGAACATGTCAGCAGTTCTAGGATGTGGGTCTGCAATCACTGTGGCTCTGCTCGTGCACACATGTGCATGTGGGCACCAACAAACGGGTCAGGAATTCCGTCGTCCAATGGGCCATGTCTGCTGCCAAAGGTGCTCTGGTGCCTCATCCCCCTGCAGAAAGTGCATGGAACAAATGATTAATGCATGAAAGTGATCTGTGTGTGTCTCATCAGGCATCTCATTACTTGACCATGTCAGAGAGTCACATCACAAATCACACCATCAGTCCGTCTTTGACTTCCAAAGTGTGGAACACTATCTACAGCATGAATTGCAACAGGTACGTGTACAGGAAAGAAATGAGACATAATACACAATGCATAGCAATCAATGTCCACATTAATCATGACACACCCCATCTAGCAAAAGCTGAACAGTGGACAATTACACCTAAATCATCCCCACTAGGGGTGTCAACACAAGTCACAAAGCACCAGACATGCCACAGATATGACAGTCCAAAGCCCTTGTGTAAAATTCTGTAACACCGAACCATCCTTGCGAGCCCATGGATAAGGGAGGCAGGAGTGGCATATGTGAGTCAAGGAACCCAAGCAGCAAACACATACACAAGACAACCATGAAGGGCCCAGCTGGAACAGACAGTGGATGCCTTCAAAAACCACAAGGCACCGCACTGTCACATGAAAACACAATAGACTACAAATTTTAAACTAACTCAACTATTAACTAATTACACTAACTATGGAAAACCTACATTACCTATTTAAACTAACTATCAAACAGAAACTTAACTAACTAAACTAAACGAAAAATCAAAAATGGCCACATACGACCCGGGGGGGAGGGGAGGCACCCAGGAGGGGGGAGGTACAGGGTGCTGCTCAACATCCACATGCGATGATGCTGAGCCAAAAAAAAATACCTCCATGGGCTCAACCCCTGCACAGCACGACCTATGTGGGAGATAGATGGTCGTCCGAGTCTGGCTCATCCTGTAAAGGAGGACGTGGCACAGTAGCCTGGCCACGCCTAGCCGCAGCTTGCCCCTGGTCGGCAGCAAGTCTGCCGGACAGGTGAGCCTGGTTCTGTGTGGCGATGTTACATAGGTCTGCATGCAGAACCTCACGTGATACACGTGCTTCCTCTTGCAAGGTAGCACGTGTAACACGGAGTTCCTCCTGCAAGGCCTGGCTGGACAACCGCTGCACCTCCCGGCAAGCCTGTAGCTCAGCCGAGATGGTGCGCTCAAGCTGTGCAAACCTCTCCTCTGCCTGCTGCCTCTGGGACATCATAAGGACACCCAGAGTGGATCTGAGGGAGGCATACTCCTCCCTCAGGGCATCCATGTGCGCCTCTGCGTGAGCAGCAATTGCTTGACGCAGAGACGACATTTCAGCCTGGCGTGCCCTGTCTGAGGCCGCCATGCCCAGCCTGAGCGAGCGGGCCGTGGACCGTGCCGCCTGCTGCTGGAGAAGCACCTGCCTAGCAGGGGGGAGCACAGATCGGGCCACACGCTCCATGCTCTCAGCGATGTTCTCCATTGCTGCCCCCTGCCGTTCGGTATTGGCAGTCATGTCTTGCTCCCACTCAGTATACAGCGGTTGCGCGCGGCGACCGCGTTGCCGGGCTTGACCCCTGCGGGACCCAAGGACCGGAGGTCCTCGCTGCGTTGGCACCGCCTGCGGCTGCACGACTACATGCCCCCGTCGACGTGATGTCCCAGGCACATCAGTGACTGGTGTGGAGGGTGACCCTGCGTCCCGATCCACCACGGGCGGAGGAACCAAGACTGTCTGATCCCTCAGTGCAGGTGTCGCAGACAGAGGAGTGTCCACATCAGAATCACTCACCCCTGACACATGGACTTGATGGTCATCCAACTCAACATGGACGTCAGAGTCGTCATCAAGGCTGGACTCATAGGCAGCCAGAGACAGGATGGACTGCAGCACTTGGGGGGTTTCGTGGCCTACCACCCCACGACCCCCACTAGTGCCGGGTTGATGTGGTCTTACCAACCCTGTGTCTGGCGTGACAACACCATCCTCTGCATCCATTGCGTCATCACCTGAAAAATAGAGAGGAAAAGGTAACTACACATGTCAGAAGCACACAACACACACACACACCGACAGCAAAGGCATCCGGCAGACATGTGACACACAACATATGACCTGGCATGCATGCTGGGTCTACTTAGAATAGCCACTGTGATCAGACCTGTTGAAAGGTGGCAGTTTGCATGGAAGTGGGTCTATGCAGTGCTGAAAATGTGTACGCCACTCACTACCTACATGTACAAGCACTCCATGGTGTGTGCCAGGAAATGTGAAGGCAGTGCAATGTCAAATTCAGACATCACGTGCATTGTGTATTCAATGTGTACCATGTCTAGCAGCCAAGCACCCCTCCACCGCAGTACCAAAGCAGGGATGCCTAGCATGGTATCAAAAGGCTGCCCATACACCTGTGTATTGACAAGCAGTGTTGACTGGCATCAACAGCTTAATGTGAATCAAATTACAACACTGCTAATGATGCTGGGACAGTGGGCAGGACACATGATGGAAGATCCGGAGGCCAGCCACGTGTGAAGAAGACACGACAAGAGTTGGACAGAGTCATTGGCCATTGAACAGGCTGAGGCCTGTGAGCCACACAGATTGTCATTGCCTAAACATGTGTGCAACGCAGGACTGAGCCACAGTTGACATGGGGAGGCCGATAATATGGCAGGCAATGTATGTAACCAAGGACTCATATTACAGTGCTCATCCAGTCAAGGACACATAGGGGCATGCGTGCAATGCACATGGAGCATGAATGGGCACTCATGTCCCTGCGGGACATCTGACCCATGCACAGTACAAGTGGGATACCCTGCATCGAGTACTAAGGCTGTACCACACGGCATATGTCTGGCAGTTTCTAAGCTGGAAGTTAGCATCTACACAGAACACATGAACAAGAAACTACACATTGGCAAGAATGTAGCAGACCAGTGCAAAGGTGGAACTGGGGTGCAGAGTGGCGGAGGAGGGGCAAGGGAGCATGCCCACATGGAGTCCCGCATGCAGGCAGAGGAGACATGCATGACGGTAGCATTGCATTACTTACACCTCAGAACCATGTACACGTCACATGTAGCAGCAATCATGCACAACACATCCCACAAGTGAAACACACACGTCCTCAACAACTACGCTTCAACACTCACTGGACTGGGCATCAAAGTCCAGCATCTCTCCCACACCTTCGACCAATTCTGGTGGTATGAACTCCGCAACGAGAGCCTCATGCGGAGTGAGTTCTTCCTCCTCTGGTGCAGGCCCACCGCCAGTCACCAGAGTCAAGTTGTAATTTGAGGCACGCTTAGCCTTAGTGCTGCGCTTGATGTCATTCCAGCGCTTTTTGCACTCCTGCGCTGTGCGCACCTCATTGCCGAATGAACTGACATGTTCCGCAACATGCTTCCAGTGGGTGTCACGTTGGGCAGCCGTAGTCTGACTATTGGCACCCACTAGCATGTCACGGCTGTGTCCCCGCACGTAGTCCACGAGGAAGTCCAGTTCCTGCTTACAGAAAGGCTTCTTCCTCGACGTGCAGGAGGTCGTGGCTGTGTGTGGGGTCCCAGCCTGTGCTGCAGGTGCAACCTTCCTCCTCTTGGACTGTGGCGCAGACCCTGGCTGGCTAATGCCGCCCTGACCAGTATGGCCAGTGGGTTCGGTGGATTGAGCCGAGGGAGTGGCAGGTGGAGGGATGACCAAAGGCCTGACTTGTGTCAGTGGCAGCTGGGTGCCCACTAATGGACCCTGCGCAGCAACATCAGCTGTGGCAGGGTCATTGACCGCAACGGTCCTGGTTGGCAGACTCACAACCGGGGTGCTGTTGGGTGCATCTGCCCCTGCACTTGCCAACACCCGGCTGTTCGGGGCAGCAGATGACATGACTGCCCCAGGGACACGTGTCTTGGTCTGAGCAGCCCGGCGTGCCCCTATGGTTTCCCCCCTGGCCTGTTGGAGATCTACCAAGGGCTCTTCAAGTGCCAACGCAGCCTGCGCTGGCAGACCCTGAGCCTGGGTGGCGGTGTCCACAGCTGCACCTGCAGCTACCGCTACCCTTGGGCCCGTGGCAGTCGATGGAACGGACTGCTGGGTCATACGGGTGCCAGTGCCAGATGCAGGAGCTGCATCCCCCGGAACCACAGGGGGTGGTGGCATGGCTGCACCGACACATGGCACAACATTGTGCTCAAGTGGCGCACCCCTGCCTCTTCCCCCTCTGTGGCTGCCCTGGACACCCTGGAGTCCCCCTACTCCCTGGTCACCACGGCCACGTCCCCGACCACGCCCGCCACGAGGAGTACGCCCAGCTGAGGCGCCCCTCACCTTTGGTGGCATCCCAACCATGGCACAGATGTAATAGTGCTGGCACAGATGGAGTGGTGCCAATGGGAGGTGTACACCACAATTGTCCTGGGCAATTGGGGTGAAGGGGGTGGGAAGCAAGATGTTAACAGCCCCCCTGCACCTGCAAGGCTGTATGTGACCCCGGTGATGTGGTGACGGGTCACGCAACGCTCAGGCACCCCAAAACTGCAGTAAAACCGTGCACGCAACCCTGCAGCCTACGTGCGTGGATTTGACCTCCCGCAGTACGCGGTGGCACCCAGTAACACGAATAAGGCGTACGCGTGGGACACGCAGGCTACGATGACATCGAAAATGGGTGCAATACACAGGGGCACCCGCAGTGGGAAAAGGAGCGTTTGCGACTCACCGTCTGACTAGCGCGATGCAGAAAAACACGCGTAGCCAATACCCCCGCCAAAAGAAGAGATACGTCCTTGAGAGCTGTGAAGTAGATGGCGCGCGAAACAACTGGAAGCAGCAACACACGTCGGTCTCCACGGAAGGCACGTACAGCGAACTGCTGGGCCCGCTCACCTTTAACCCGTGCTGAGGGAAACGCACGCGCGCGTCACGTCACATGCGGACGTGCAGTTTTTCATGCGCGATTACGCGCATTACACGCGGACGTGCAGTTTTTCACGCGCGATTACGCGCATTACACGCGGACGTGCAGTTTTCCACACGCGATTAGCCTGGGTACGTGTGTTCCGGGGTGGCGTGAACTTTCACACGCGATTGATTGTAATCCACGTGTGTTCTGTCATCACGTGCAATGAGGGATACACCCTCGCACGACACGTCACAGACGCGCTCACGCGCTGAGGGCCTTTGGTCCAATGAAAATGCGTATGCGTGCAGACGCGCTTACGCGCTACGGGCCTTTCCTCGAATTACACGCTGACGTGCAGATTTTTCACGTGCCAAATCACTCCGTATCAAGCTGGCCACGAATACACACGGAAGACCACGCTCCTGCCCAGTAGGCCGAATCACTGCCCCCCAGTGCCCCGAGCAGCCTCCCACGTGCCATCTGCTGCTGCCTGCCTGCATGCCTGCCTGCTGCCACCGTGCCCTGCCATTTGGTGCCTGCACATCAGCCATCTGCAGGGGTCCAGTTGCTGTGTCGACCCCTGCTGGAACAGTAGACTCCCGACTGGGATACCATCGCTCCACAGCCCAGCCCCAGGACCCAGTTGCCCACCCACGCCTGCCTCGGGGGTCGCCATGTCGGGGCAAGCACCATCTGAGACCAGTGGCGACCCCCAGCCAGAGAGGCAGAGGGCCACCAGCTTCAGTGAGAAGGAAGTTGGTGTCCTGGTGGAGCATGTCCTGGGGCATTATGATGCCCTCTTCGGAAGACCACGCGCCAACAAGGAAGGACGGGAGAGGATCTGGGACGATGTAGTGGTTGCCATCAACGCGGAGGGGGTGGCAACCCGCGACATCAAGCACATCAAGAAGCGCTGGGAGGACTTGAGGTCCAGGACCCTCAATAAGGCCCGGCGCCTTGCGGAGGGGAGCCGGGCACGCCTGAGTGACATCGAGATGAGGGTCCTGGAACGCGTAGACCCAGCGCTCCACGCCCAGATCCTTCGGAGGCAGATCCATCTGGAGTTGGCCGGTAAGTGGCCAAGCATTACTGTGTGAGACAGGGCATGTTGCAGTGTGCTGGTTGTCTGATACCTGCCTGTATGTGTGACATAGGCCATGTACGTATGTGTGTGTGCAGGGACATCATGGTCAGGCATGTGAGTACAGTGATGTGTGAACCACATGGTTGGTGCATGTGTTCTATTGCAACATGGGGGGCTCTGTGCGGAATGGACACATGGAAGCATGGCAGTCTCTGTTCCTGGACATGGGTGGGGGTGAGGGATGGGTGCTGGTCCCATGTACACGTATGGTGCCCATGTGTGTGTGTCTGAACTGCGTGTCTGTGACTTGTAACTGCCATGGATGCATGACACATGTCTGTGACAATGTTCAGATTCACTGATGCAGCCTAGTCATCCTTGTATCCACTGCGTCTGTGGTGTACGAGGGCAGATGGATGGAACTACGGTGAGGTGTGTGCATGTGATGGCAAGACCCATGATGCATGTGAGTTTAAAACCAACATTGTATGAATCATGAGTCCCTTGGTCATGTATGCCAATGTCCATGGCATGCGCCATGCCTGTTACTGTATGTGTTTTGCCTGCACTGACCCATGTGTTGTGGCGGGACATGATGGAAGTGATGTATGACAGTGCCACTCATCTGCTGTTGCTTCCTGTCTAGGGGACCATTGTACAGTACCCTGATGCTTGTGTTCTATGTCTCCCTCTACACAGTGGCAAGTGAAGAAGAGGGCGGAGAAGGCGCTGTGGAGCAGAGCGGCGGGGATGCCACCACGGCTGCAGCGGAAGGGGTGGGTGAGCCCCCACAGGGGCTTGCACCGGCGGAAGACGGCGTGGAGACATCCAGGTTGGTGGTTTCCACAGAGGGGGAGGAGGCCGCTACTGAGCCACACATGGGGCCTGGTGGGGGCATCCCCGCTGGTGCAAGTGGAGCAGTCCAGGGCCAGGGGCAGGAGGCAGCACAGGTCGCCGTGGAGGTGCCTGTGCATGTCACTGTCCCTGACACTGTGACTGCACCACCATGCACCAGCAGGGATGCCCCATCCCAGGCCCGTCCGCAGGTAGGGAAGATGTCCATGTCATCTGACACTCCTCTACCTGCGGACGAGGGGACCCCTGGCCGTGTGGAGAGGGTCCTGATTGGTGTCGCGTTGCGCACGGCTGGCATTCGTGATGAGGTGCATGCTTCCCGGGAGGAGCATGCACATCATCACGAAGAGCACCGTGCGTACGTGAACCATTTGGGAGCCGCCATGGTCGGGGGTTTCCTACATATGTGTGGCCTTCTGGCGACCCTCTCCTCCTCTGTGGAGGCTATGCGCCAGTCGTGCTCCATGCCGTCTTCCGGCCCAGATGCCACCAGGGCCCCCTGTGGACCTGCCCCGACCAACGCAGCCAGCTCGGTGGGGACCCCATCCCTGCCACAGTCGGGAGTCGAAGGTCCAGCAGGGGTGGACACACCAGCAACTGTCCCCCTGCAGATGGAGGATGTGCCGGCATCATCTGGCAGGGCACGTGCACGACGGCATCGGTGGATTCCATCAGCCTGGATGCCGTCGTGCTGGCAGAGGCAGTGGCGTCGGAGGCAGCAGCAGGCTCGACGTGGGAGGCATCATGGCTCGGGGCCATCAAGATCAGAGGGGCAGGCATCGGCCGGAGGGCAGGGGAACCCTGGGATGGCAGTGTCTTCCGTGTGGGAACAGTTGGTCCAGCGGATAGGTGCGGAGCGGCAGCGGGCGGAAGAGGAGCGGCTCACCATGGTCAGGGCGGAGTTCTCCATGCGTCGGGCGTTGAGGCGGCCTGAGTGCCTCGAGGAAGCTCGCAGGGAGTTTGAGGTGGACACGGGGTTGTCCCTGCGAGACCTCGGGGCCAGGACAGAGTCCCGCCTCCGGGACATCGACATGGAGTTCGAGGATGCCCTGGCCGGCAACATCACAGAGTGAGCCGCAGGACTTGCCCGCTGCCATTGTATATAGTTCTTTAGTTAGTTAGTGTTAGGTTTCCTTTATTTTTTAAGTTTTTTTTGGACCGCTCGGACAATGGCCACTTTTCTGTATATATTTTTATTATTAGTTAGTAGTAGTAGGTTTAATTTATGGTGTTGGGCTCATGGACCCTGGGATATTCTTGTACATAGTTTGATGTTTGGAAAACATTTGTTGGATTTATATTTGTGTTCACCATGAGGCAATGGTTTTTCCTTATTTTTCCCCCCATTATTTTGCTTTGGACTACATTATTTTTTGGATTCCTTTGTTTTTTGATTTTTTCTATTTGTTCTCGGACATGGACCATTTGTTTTGTCATCCCCATTGTTGTGTGTTTTATTTCTTTACTTCATTTTCATCTTTAATACATATATTTATTACTTACATTTGTGGTATTTTCTCATTGGTTTCATGCATGTCATGATATGGGTTTTGACATTCACTTGCACCCATTGTGTATGTGTGTGTGAGGGACATGTGTTCATTTACATACTTGCCATTGGGGTTGTATCATGTAATTGCATCTACTATGTGGGTGGATGCAATCCTTGCCTGGGTGTTTGTGCTGGGTATGCTGCCCATTACTGCCATGATTGCGTTTCGTCAGGACCTGGGGGCAGGGGGACATGAGTGGGGGCCTGCTGGGGAGTGGGGGTGCAAGGGGACATGAGTGGGACATGGTTGGGGGCCTGCTGGCAGGTGCCCCACAGTGCTGGGGGGTGGGGGTGCAAGGGGACATGAGTGGGACATGGTTGGGGGCCTGGTGGCAGGTGCCCCACAGTGCTGGGGGGTGGGGGTGCAAGGGGACATGAGTGGGGGCCTGCTGGGGGGTGGGGGTGCAAGGGGACATGAGTGGGACATGGTTGGGGGCCTGCTGGCAGGTGCCCCACAGTGCTGGGGGGTGGGGGTGCAAGGGGACATGAGTGGGGGCCTTGTGGAGGCTGCCCCTGGTGACTGGAGGGGTGGGGGTGGTGGGAGACATGGGTGGGGGCCTTGTGGAGGCTGCCCCTGGTGACTGGAGGGGTGGGGTGGTGTGAGACATGGGTGGGGGCCTTGTGGAGGCTGCCCCTGGTCACTGGGGGGTGGGGGTGGTGTGAGACATGGGTGGGGGCCTGGTGGAGGCTGCCCCTGGTGACTGGGTGGTGGGGGTGGTGGGAGACATGGGTGGGGGCCTGCTGGGGGGTGGGGGTGCAAGGGGACATGGTTGGGGGCCTGCTGGCAGGTGCCCCACAGTGCTGGGGGGTGGGGGCGCAGGGGGACATGAGTGGGGGCCTGGTGGAGGCTGCCCCTGGTGACTGGAGGGGTGGGGGTGGTGGGAGACATGGGTGGGGGCCTGGTGGAGGCTGCCCCTGGTGACTGGGGGGGGGCAAGGGGACATGAGTGGGACATGGTTGTGGGCCTGCTGGCAGGTGCCCCACAGTGGCCTGCTGGGGGGTGGGGGTGCAAGGGGACATGGTTGGGGGCCTGGTGGCAGGTGCCCCACAGTGCTGGGGGGTGGGGGTGCAAGGGGACATGAGTGGGGGCCTGCTGGGGGTGGGGGTGCAAGGGGACATGAGTGGGACATGGTTGGGGGCCTGCTGGCAGGTGCCCCACAGTGCTGGGGGGTGGGGGTGCAAGGGGACATGAGTGGGGGCCTTGTGGAGGCTGCCCCTGGTGACTGGAGGGGTGGGGGTGGTGGGAGACATGGGTGGGGGCCTTGTGGAGGCTGCCCCTGGTGACTGGAGGGGTGGGGTGGTGTGAGACATGGGTGGGGGCCTTGTGGAGGCTGCCCCTGGTGACTGGGGGGTGGGGGTGGTGTGAGACATGGGTGGGGGCCTGGTGGAGGCTGCCCCTGGTGACTGGGTGGTGGGGGTGGTGGGAGACATGGGTGGGGGCCTGCTGGGGGGTGGGGGTGCAAGGGGACATGGTTGGGGGCCTGCTGGCAGGTGCCCCACAGTGCTGGGGGGTGGGGGCGCAGGGGGACATGAGTGGGGGCCTGGTGGAGGCTGCCCCTGGTGACTGGAGGGGTGGGGGTGGTGGGAGACATGGGTGGGGGCCTGGTGGAGGCTGCCCCTGGTGACTGGGGGGGGGGGAAGGGGACATGAGTGGGACATGGTTGTGGGCCTGCTGGCAGGTGCCCCACAGTGGCCTGCTGGGGGGTGGGGGTGCAAGGGGACATGGTTGGGGGCCTGGTGGCAGGTGCCCCACAGTGCTGGGGGGTGGGGGTGCAAGGGGACATGAGTGGGGGCCTGCTGGGGGGTGGGGGTGCAAGGGGACATGAGTGGGACATGGTTGGGGGCCTGCTGGCAGGTGCCCCACAGTGCTGGGGGGTGGGGGTGCAAGGGGACATGAGTGGGGGCCTTGTGGAGGCTGCCCCTGGTGACTGGAGGGGTGGGGGTGGTGGGAGACATGGGTGGGGGCCTTGTGGAGGCTGCCCCTGGTGACTGGAGGGGTGGGGTGGTGTGAGACATGGGTGGGGGCCTTGTGGAGGCTGCCCCTGGTCACTGGGGGGTGGGGGTGGTGTGAGACATGGGTGGGGGCCTGGTGGAGGCTGCCCCTGGTGACTGGGTGGTGGGGGTGGTGGGAGACATGGGTGGGGGCCTGCTGGGGGGTGGGGGTGCAAGGGGACATGGTTGGGGGCCTGCTGGCAGGTGCCCCACAGTGCTGGGGGGTGGGGGCGCAGGGGGACATGAGTGGGGGCCTGGTGGAGGCTGCCCCTGGTGACTGGAGGGGTGGGGGTGGTGGGAGACATGGGTGGGGGCCTGGTGGAGGCTGCCCCTGGTGACTGGGGGGGGGGCAAGGGGACATGAGTGGGACATGGTTGGGGGCCTGCTGGCAGGTGCCCCACGGTGCTGGGGGGTGGGGGTGCAAGGGGACATGTGGCTTGGCTGGGGGGCATGCCCATGGTGGATGGGCTGCCTGCGGGACATGACCAGGGGTGCAGGGTAGTCCCCTGTGGTGTGGGCTGCCTGCAGAGGTCGTGGAGGGGGTAGAGGGGAGACCTGGGAGGACCCACACTGGCAATTCACCTCTTCAACTTCCCGCACACCCACGTAATACACTGCCCCACTCGCACAGGCCCAATCGCGTGTAGATTTTCTCGCGCACCCCTGAAATCCACGTACCCAGGCCAATCGCGTGTAGATTTTCTCGCGCACCCCTGTAATACACGTACCCAGGCCAATCGCGTGTAGCATTTCTCGCGCACCCCTGAAATCCACGTACCCAGGCCAATCGCGTGTAGATTTTCTCGCGCACCCCTGTAATACACGTACCCAGGCCAATCGCGTGTAGCATTTCTCGTGCACCCCTGAAATCCACGTACCCAGGCCAATCGCGTGTAGCATTTCTCGCGCACCCCTGAAATCCACGTACCCAGGCCAATCGCGTGTAGATTTTCTCGCTCACCCCTGTAATACACGTACCCAGGCCAATCGCGTGTAGCATTTCTCGTGCACCCCTGAAATCCACGTACCCAGGCCAATCGCGTGTAGATTTTCTCGCGCACCCCTGAAATCCACGTACCCAGGCCAATCGCGTGTAGATTTTCTCGCGCACCCCTGTAATACACGTACCCAGGCCAATCGCGTGTAGCATTTCTCGTGCACCCCTGAAATCCAGGTACCCAGGCCAATCGCGTGTAGATTTTCTAGCGCACCCCTGAAATCCACGTACCCAGGCCAATCGCGTGTAGATTTTCTCGTGCACCCCTGTAATACACGTACCCAGGCCAATCGCGTGTAGAATTTCTCGCGCACCCCTGAAATCCACGTACCCGCTCAATCGCGTATTTAACTTCCCGCGCGCCACTTTTTGGATGCGCTGGGACTCTACCGCCTGCCTTCGTGTGGCGGCCGTGTTTCAGCTTGTGCGTGTCTTTGGCTGTGCGTGGCTTTGCCCTATTCGATTCCATGAATACGTGTGGTTCGAGTGCGTGTGGGCGTTCCGTCTGCTTCCCTGCAGTACATCCCCAGTTACGCCCTTATTTTCGCGTGTTGTTCCCCATTCCGCGCGTTACGCCCCATGTCCCGCCCACTTTCTGGTGTGTGCGCTGCGGTTGTGCGCTTTCACTGTGCGCGTCGCGCACGCCTTTCGCGATGTTGCAGTGATGTGTGCGCCATGCACGGGTTTGGCGCACATCCCGAGGAAGACACGCGCAGGGACTTCCATGAATCGCACGCGTGCGCGTGCGCCTCTTTTTTTCCGCTTGCGCCTGCTTGCGCCTGCTTGCGCGTAGATTTTCGGCGCACGTTTGTTCCATGAATCGGCCCCAAAATCACATGAATATCAAATGTCAGCCACGCAGCCAATTTGAATCTATCGTAGAGATCCAGAAATCCATGGCTTCTGTCGGAGAGGTGAAGAAGTACGATTTATTTGCGTGTAAGATTTTAAGCTTAGCGGGGTAAAGCATTGCGTATGCAATGTGCCTATCCCTGAAATACTATACATCGTTGAAGGTTTTCCTGGACGCCCATACCACAGGGCTGAAATCTGGGAACATTTGTAGAGTCACTGATTCGAAGCACAGTGTTCCCATTTCTCTAGCTGCTTTAACAATCAGGTCTTTATTGCAGAAGTTAAAGATCTTCGCAATAATCGGTCTTAGCGTAAGACTTGGAGCCAGCCTCGGACCCAATGATCTGTGGACATGTTCAATTTGAAAATGTGAAGGGAAGACTGGGTAACCCAGGATGGAAGGGAGATGTTTTTCCAGAAAAACTTCCATGGGACCTATGGTTGAAGACTCAGAGATGCCTAGAATGCCAATATTGTCACGTCTTAAACAGTTTTCTAAAGCGTCGTCTGTGGCTTGAGCTGCCTTTAGGTCAGTGTGCTGGGTATTTAATGCTGCCTCCAGACCTGTAATAAGATCCTCAGACTTGGAGACTCTCTGCTCTGATTCCGCCATCCTTGTATATAGCTTTTCAATATTGGAATTGGATGTGTCAACCTTTGCAGGGAGGGTATTTATTTTATCGCCAATGTGACCAATTCCCACCTGTTAATTGCACAAGGCCTAGCAAATGAATTTTCTTGGATCTCCTCATTCACATCCTCAATGTTGTTATATGGTTTCGGTGCATTGAAACATGTGGCATGTCCCATCTTCCTGGCATAGCCATCCAATCTGGCTTGCTTTTTCACAGAGATGGCCTCCAAAAGGGGAAGACTCAGTGGATGTTCTCTGTGCCAACACTTTTTTCTCACCACAAGTGATGACTCATAGACATTCCTGGGGAGGTGCTGTTCATAGAAAAGTCTCCAGGCCAGTAGGGATGCCAAGGGCACAGGATGTTTCAGGTCCAGTGATACACAGGCCAGTAAATCAAGAAGCATCTCTCTCGCATGGAGTCAGGAAGCACCGCTGGCAGTTAGGGGGATGGCTGCCACAGAAAGGTGTGGTTATGCTTCCATCAAACATGCGTCATAGCCCTAGGACACACAGGCATCAAGCAGGACTGTATTGCTTCGCGATTGTGCAGACCAACATGGGAGCTACCGCTTCTGATTCTGCACCTGCGACAAGTAGCAACAGCAAGCCATTGCGGTCCCAGGGTTATTCACTGCACGCCTGTGTACTTGCCTCGGCGCTCAGCGCACATAGGAATCCTAGGCTCCGATGTTCCGAGGCCTGGGCTTGCTCCTATGTGCACGCTGCGACCTTCAGCACAATCAGCATACCTCCTCACTGAGAAGGCTGCAGCTGGTAAGAAGCGGCCAAGTGGGTGTATAATGTTTAATGAGTTTGAAACTCAGTAAGGTAAGATCATGTCAGCGTCTGATAAGGAGAATTATGAGGTGATATTATGTGTGGGCACCAGAGCTTTAGATAATGGGGGTCATCTTGTAGCCACGCAACAGACCCCCCTAAAGGGAAAGGTTCTGACACAGGTTTTGACAAAGGGTTTTACAGGGCTTTCTCTTTTTCTAGTTCTGGGATGGTGTAAGGGAAAAGGATTAAAAAAAAATTCAAAGAGTTTTCTCAATGGTATTTTTTTCTTTTTTTGTGGTCAAAGGTGCAAGTAAAGGGGAACGGACTAAAGAAAAGTCACAATGGGTCCCCAAAGGGTCTTCACAAAGGTTTTTGGTTCCTATATTTTTGTTTGGAGGGAAGGAAGAGAGGAAGGGAAAGGAAAGGAAAGGAAAGGAAAGGAAAGGAAAGGAAAGGAAAGGAAAGGAAAGGAAAGGAAAGGAAAGGAAAGGAAAGGAAAGGAAAGCAAAGCAAAAGAAGCAAGAAAACACCATTTTAAGGAGGTCCACAGAGCATTTCCCAAAGTGTGAGTCAAGCTTTAAGTGACTCCACAAAACAAGCACAATACTCAGTAAAAAGTATAAAACACGAAATAGAATTACAAAAAGGCACACAAAAATTGAACTCAGTTGCTACAGCCAGGGCCGGCCTTAAGGGCAGCAGCGCCCTGGGCGAATTGGTACCCCCCCTGCCCTCCGGCGCCCGTGGTTAACTGAAGACTGAAGGGGGGCGTGCCAAATGCCATTTTTTTTTTAAACCTCCTCGCTCTGCGAGGAGGTAATAGTGTGAATAGGGCGCGTTAACACCCCATTATCATTGAATGAGCCCGCCGCTGCGGGTTCATTCAATGACAATGAGGCGCCTGCCACGCCTTCTGCCACTATGCCAGCTCGGGGAGCCCTTGAAAGACTCCCCCGAGGTGGTGTGGTGGGGGCTAATGGCGCATTTTGCTGTTAAAGGCACCCGCGGTGACGGGTGCTCTTAACAGCAAAAGGCTGCCTGCCGTGCCTTCTCCCACACGCCAGCTCGGGGGAGCCCTTGAAAGACTCCCCGACCTGGCGTGGTAGAGGCATATGGCACCCTGGGGGGCGTGGCGCCCCGTGCGGTCTCCCGGCTCGCCCCCCCCTAAGGCCGGCTCTGGCTACAGCACAAGTTCCCCTGCTGCCTTTCCCTGTGTTTCTCTTTCTAGCGGCCAAGCACATCCCGCACAGGTCCAGGAAGTGAGGCCATTCATCAGGCTTTCAAACGGAAGTTCGATCACGCATTTTATAGTGCTGATTGGCAGGGGTGTTTCTAGGAGTGGAAAAGATCCGGGCTACACAAATGTCGGGATTGTCGGGACTCGGGGCTAGGTAGCCTTTGGGTTGTAGACCATGAAATTCTATCTGGGGCTATAACCAAATGACCCCTGGCTGTAGCCCCCTAAACCCACCCCTAGCAACGCCTCTGCTGATTGGCAACCAATGCATGCCCATCATTTCAAGTCTCCCACACGAGTTAACCTGCCATTTCACGGTGCCTGGGAGTCTCATGAAATCTTGCGAGACCACTGAATACCGAGTGATATTCGTCTTGTTGAGCAAGATTGGGATGACGAGGGTTTGCCCACCTTTGCCAAGGAGTGGAAAAGGAAATCTTAGTGGCTAAGACGTTCACATCTTTTTAAAAGCAATAAACTTGAGACATGAAAATGTAGGGAATTACAGTAAAAATCTAGAACGATTACTAGTAATCGCCAGTAAATTCAACAGAAATGCACTATGCAGATCTTGCACGGCCTACCTGATTGATTCACGACATGCCCCGACACGGGAACCACACCTGCCAACAATTAAGCTAACAGTTGCTAAAAATAAATACAATATCAGTCCGCGTGAGTGCGTTCACACAGAGAAAACAGCCCATACCATAACGGCAGCTTAGTAAGGCTGACTTGACTTCCGCATTCTGCTAAGTGACGTCAGGCTGGCTCGGGGATTCCTTGCTTTTCCTAGAAGGCTGGGCAGGTACCGAGCAACTTGTGCTTCCTGTGTAAGTGCGCACGTAGACCAAAGTCAGCAGGGGAAGCCGAACATCATCAGATGGCTTCACGGTACACTTACCATGCAGGCTTGCGTCTGTTCGCAGAATGATACTATTTTAAGTATATATGGGATTCCATTATGTGTTTAGAAAAGGTCCATTCAAGCCTCGGCCAGAAATGGTCGCCTTCCTCATTCCGATCTCTATTTTCAGCAGTAAGCGGTTAAAGGACTAATTTCCATTCAAAACAAGAGGCACTCCTCGGCCAAGACGTGCGCTACCCGCGTTCGTGTGTTCACGGTAGCACCACAGCCAGGGCCCAATCCATGCATTTCAAATATTCTATTTTAAGTGAATCTTAGTTATCACCCGTTTGTTCATAACCCTGAAACATCCCCTGTGTTCACATTAGGAAATCCAAAGGCAAAACACCATAGTCCCTCAGGCAAAGGGTGGAAGGGCATGTTCCCCAAGCAAGGATCTCCCTAATTCCTCCATTTAGGCTTCATCCTGGGCAAAAAGGGTCAAGTTGAGCTGAAATCATGCACTTTCCAAATGGAGTAGAACGTGTCACCAGAGGCGTTGCTAGGGGCGGGGGGACTTAGGGGGACATAGCCCCATGGCTTTTGGTTGTTGCCGGGGATAGAATCTCAGGGTCTACTGCCAAAAGGTAAGCTAGCCCCGAGTCCTTACAATCCCAAAATTAGTGTAGCCCCAGATCTTTTCCAGACCTAGCAACACCCCTGGGTGTCATCCCACACTAGAAAAGGATACCTGGTCCCGCACGCAAGGGGAAAGATGGGGGAAGGAAGTAAAAGCCATACAATCCTGGCAAGAAGATGTTCGACGAGGGGCAAGCAGGTTTAACAGAGCTTTTAACATTGGCAAAAAAATTAAAAGTACAAAATATCATAGGACAAAAACAGTGACAAGCCATTGAGTTGGTTTCGATTGTATTTTCATCCTCACCTTCCATTCCACAATGGCCTGAAAAACCAGAGGTAGGGAGGCTAGTGCGACACAGGGCCGAGTGAAGTGTAGGGCCTTTCTGAAAGAGAGCAGTGAAGGGCAGGTTACGATGTATGAAGGAAGATTGTTCATGAAAGTGAGGGCATGTGGGAAAGTCAGGTCAGCCTACAACATTGAATTTGGAGTGGAGTGAGAACAAAGATGGACTTTTTGAGGGATTAGCAGGGACTAGAGAATGCAGCTGCTGCCCAGTGGTGGATTTATTTAAATCATTATTAAAAAAAAAGTATTAAATAATATTTTGTTATTATTTTGAAAGCCATATTAAAACAATAGAATGTCAGGAGCAATGCTGCACACAATAGAGTGACAGAACCCTTAAAGTGGCTAGTACATGATACCTCTGTCCCAGCGTCCACATTTCTGTCCTCTCCTGTTTACATCTGCAAGATCCTCTTTGATTTGAGGAAATGTTTTAGGAAGGAACTGCAAAGAACAGATTCAAATTCCTCTGTATGGAGCAGGGGGGTGGTTTGGTCTGGCTCAATGGCCATTTAATTCTCCTTAGTTCTCCTGAGGATGCAGGCTTATAAAGAAGATTCAGACATCCTTATATGAGCTTTGATTGCTGTTTTTACACCATGGAAAATGTTTTGAGGCACAACACAACCCTGTAATTTCCCGGATGATTTACCAGTAATCTTCATTACTCTTATTCGTCCCAGTACTTACTTTTGAGCATGCCCATGCTCACTGGAACTCTTTTTCAAGCTGTCCTCCTCTGGCACCTTCCCTCTCAGGAGGCATAACCTCCCACTCACCCAATATAATTTTAGTCGTACCAAAGCAGAAACAGAATGCCCATGCACACCACAAAAGACACAGGCACCAAGGGTAATGCGAAGGCAACCCAACATCAATTTATTCAAGGAAGAAAAAGGCAGGAAGACCAATACCCCTGCCATCACCTCAACCTGAAACAACCTCCAGAACTCCCACACCAAAGGAAGTGGAACAGGACCCCCCCACGTTGAGCTGGTAATGACAAATTAAGGTGTTAAGTGTACCCTAGGTGGTCGCCGCAAATGTCCAGCAAGGCAACCCCTGCAAGTTAGCCCAGGAGGCGGCCAACCCCCTAGTGGACAGACCCTGGACCCGCCCCAGCGGGCATAGGCCAGCAGAAACATAGGCCATGAGAATTGTCATATCCCCCTGCCCCAATGGTGACGAAGAGATGGTCAGCGAGATAAAAGTACTCAGTCTGGGAAAGATACTGCAAGACCACTCGCTTGACATCCAAGCAATGTCAAGCCTCCTCCTTAGGAGAGGACGGAACAGGGAAGAAAGCAGGAAGGACCACCTCCTGAGATCAATGGAACCAAGAGGAGACCTCAGGCACAAAGGAAGGGTCACACCGCAGGACCAAGGCCTCCTCCTGGACCAACAGAAATGGAGGCCGACACAGGAGGCCCCCGATCTCCCCCAGACAATGAGCCGAAGTGTCAGCCACCAAAAGGTTGTCATGACAATCAACTGCTTCAGCTTGACATCCTCCAGCGGCACAAGGAGAGGTTTCTACGACATAGCCAGGACTAAAGGAAGGTCTCATGGAGGATCCCCAACTGGGCCCAAATGACTAGACTCTGCCACCCCCTTCAACAGCCTCAAAACCAGCCAGAGGGGACCAGGAAACCCAAAGGGCCAGAATGGCCACCCACTGAGAACAGAGAGTAGAAACAGCCAACCCATTCTCAGCCCCCTCATGGAGAAACTGCAAAATTTCCAGCAGCTCACAGACCAGTGCCAAAACACCCATCGGGGAACACAGACACACAAAATTGGCCCAGTGAGTTTCCTAAAACGTAAGCATAAAGGACCGATGCACTCTCTGGACCGTCCCAGCAACAGCTGCTGAAAGGCCCAATGCCTGCAGACCCCTCATCTGAGTTTCCAGACCCCCAACAGATGAGAGAGGAGAAGGGGGACCGCCCACCCTCAAGGGAGACAGCCAACTGGGCAACACCCACGGAGGAGCAAACTGCATTTCCAGAAGACACAAGATCCACCCCCTCTGAGGCTAGTAAGGGACCACAAGAATAAACGCCACCGAAGATAACCTGATCCTGCTGATGACCCTCGGAACTAAGGGAATCAGAGGAAAGGCATAAAGAAGCCCAGAGGCCAAGCCAAGGAAAGAGCGTCCCTCCCCATGTCCCCTGGGGATGAATTCTGGGGAAAAAACAGAGAAGCTGAGTGCTGCAGGGGAGGCAAAGAGGTCCAACCAGGGAAGTCCGAACTGCTGACGCACCTCCAGAAAAACCTTGGGGGTGAAGGGACAACCCCCCCCAAGACCGGAAACACCCTGCTGAGATGGTCCACAGTCACATTATCCACACCCCCAGACAAAGCCACATCTTCCAGGGAGCCGGATCCCATGCCTCGCTGATGGTTGATATAAGCCAGGGCAGCAGTATTGTCCGTCCGGACCAGAACATCATTCCCCAGGATCTAAGGCTAGAAGCAGTCAATTCCTTCCAATTTGAGGACCTCTCCAAATCCAGAAGAGACCACCTCGCCTGCTGAGTCAAGTCCAGGAGACTTCGCCCCCCAGCCCAGGCCACTGGCATCAGTGGTAAGAATTATCGGCAAAGCAGGGGACAAGGGCTCACCTCTACGTAGATAGGACCTGACCAACCACAAGTGAAGCGATGTCCACGGGGCAGGTGAGCGTGGCATTAATGAGTTGTATTGAAGGGACACTGTGTCAGGATTCCTGCCTGACCATAGTCCCTTGGGGACAGGTGAAAATTACTCAGAGTTTCTCTGTCAACCAAGACAGAGACTTGTTTATTGCACGCAATTTCAACAACAGAATGGCCCCATGTAGATCCTTTCATTACATCTACGCAACGCTCAGTGGCCAAAACACAACAAAGCCCTGCAAGAGGTGTGTCGCAAATTCTCTGTTGCACTTACACTGTTTCTCTCTGCCAACTGTGCTTTTTGTGTTCTTTTGCTTACCTTTTTGCCATCTCCCAGTCCCCGTCTTGCCTTCTCTTCTGTGCCTTTTCGGAGGCACATCCTTCCTTGGTAACTCTCCTGCGGGCCTCGTTCTTGCCATGGTGTGATTGCTGATCTGCTCTCCTGCCTGGTTCCCAATCTACTGAAGTCACCTGCACTCTACACCCAAGGTTTTTCGCGTATTCAAGGGTTTTTTCCTGGGCTTGGCCTCTTGGGTAGCCGCAGCGCCAGAGTCTTTGCCAGGGGGGGCCAAGCAGGTTATAGCCCCTGGTCTTTTGGTTGTAGCCCCTGATAGAATCTCAAGAGATACAACCAATAAGCTAGCTAGCCCCCAGTCCCGACAGTTCAGATATTAGCATAGCCCCGGGGGTTTTCCAGACCTATCAACACCACTGCGCAGCGCTCCGGTTTGTTGGAGAGCTCTGGCTTCTCGAGAGGACCATTCTTTTCTCAACAGCTTCTGATCCTCTCGCAAGACCCAGGTAAGAGGTTCGCCTGAAACACCGGGTGCCAATGGGATAGCAGGTGGTGCACCAAAGGTCTCAAATGCAGCAGTGCCCAGGAGAACACAAAGGCACAGGAAGCCATGTGACCCTGGAGACACAAAACGTCTCATGCCGAAGCTCAAGATCTGCGATGGAGAACCATCATGAGTGACTGGAGCCGGCAGGCCTGGTCTAGCAGGAGCCGAAACCACCCCTTCCTAGTGAAGAACTGAGCCCAGATGAATTGAAGAGTCTGCGAGGGAGACAAGTGGGACTTTGGAAGATTGAGCAAAAAAAAAACACTGGCACACCAGAAAAGATGAAGATGGGCCGCCACCTGATGCCAGGAGCCGGGCCAGATCCACCAATGGTCCAAGTAGGGGGACCCCTGAATCCTGGCCAGCTGCAAAGACGCCACCAGGGGAGCCAACAGCTTCCTGTAGACTCGAGGTGCCGACTTGAGACCAAAGGGCAGAAAACAGAACTGGAAGTGATCCTGCCCCACGGCAATCCGCAGGAATCACTGATGACTCCAGAAGATCGGGACATGGTAACAGGTAGAGGGAAACCAATCAATCCACCCTCAACACCACCAGGTTGACTGACTGGAGGGTCTCCATTTTGAAGCACCAAGACCGAACCACGCCGTTCAGATTCCACAGGTTGATAATGAGAAAAAAGGAGAGACTGCCCGTCTTGGGGACCAGAAACACACGGGAATAGAAGCCAGTCCCCTTCTGGCCCGACGGCACCAGGACAACGGCCTGCTGTGAAGAAGATCCAGGACAGCAGAATGTAAGGCCTCCTGCCGACAGAAATCCTTAGGCAGAGGAGTCATCTGGAGACCAGACTGTCACTGCATGTCAGACAGGAGTTGGGACCAGTCAATGCCATCTGCCAGAGACTGCCGCAGACGACGAAAGCCAGACAACATGGTAGCCGTGGCATAGGACCCATAGGTGCTCACCCGCAAAGCCAGATGAGACCCTGAATAGGACATCTTGAGGGCAGAATCCACCTTCCGGTCTACCGTGTCCCTGAGAGCAGCCTCCTCAGCAGACATGGCGGAACAGCCCACAAGGCTGTTGAAGGCGAGCGTCCCCAGATAGCACGATCCTCCCCACAATGAGAGACAATAATGGACTCTCCCAAGATGGGAATAAGGCTAAGACAAAGTGCGGGTGAGCTTAATGGGAGTTTATATAAGTCAGAATAGGGCATGCAAAGGACTCTGCAAACTCCGAGAGCGCTCTGTCTGACAATAGCAAAGACAGGCGTATATATTTACAAAATGCGTCATAAGAACCTACACACTGTAGGGGGCACAAGTTCGTGGGGATTGGGTGGTGACGACTAACTATAGGTGCAGCTGTGATGTGGTTTGCCGTGGTTGGTGGACGTCACTGGTTACCCACGTGGGCCGGGCCGGGCAGGTCAGCTGGGCTCATCCGGGCGGTGTTGTTGTGCCAGCCGTGACCAGTGTCAGTGATGAACGTCTTTCTTGGCTTTCTGCCCTAAGGCCACGCACACCGCATTCATTCAATATTGCAATATTATCTTCCCCGGTAAATCTTCCAATAGTTCATTCTACAGGTTAATGCAACACAGGAGGAATGCACCTAGAGTGGGGTCTTTTGGTGATACATCAATACATGGTTACCATCGTCCGGTTGACCGGGTATCATAGGTCGCGAGGTTGGGTCTCAGGGCAAGGGACGAGCTGTCCAAGTTATCATGTCCCGTTAGAAGTCATTATGAATGTGTTCCTACAGTGTTGCTATAATATTGGGTGTCCTAATTTTACAGGGGCCATTAACCTGGGGTGAGCTGGTGGGTCGTGGAGCCTAAGAAAGGGCGCCTTTGGGCCTGCGTTTATGACCAGGGTTTACTGCTGGGTTGTAAATAATTCAGGTGGCTGGCCGCGGCCCTGGGAGCTGCGGGGGGAACGTGAATGTTTGAAGCGGCTCCAGCCAAATTGGGGGAGGTGAAGCAGAGCAGCACAGGCCTCTGCTTTCCGTCTGGCAGGCTTCAATGGGGAGGAAGGGGGAATGGCCTTGGACATGCCCACAATGGTATTTACCTCGTGCGTTGCAGATTAAGTGGAAGAGGCATAAACATTCATATAATGTACAATACTCATTGAGTCTTTTCAAAGCTTATGTTTTCTACATTGTTAGTGCCTTTTACATGGCCATTTCAAATGCATTACCTATATGTTTAGTATTTAACAACCACAACATTTTGTTACATTTCTATACATGCGCGGTAAGCGAGGTAGTAGTAAGGTTGGTGGAGCATGCAGGAACAGCTCGCCAATGAGACTGATGGCAGTGACACATGGTGAGCTTGGACATTCAAATACATATTGTGCAGTTTCGTGCACCATTTACATGAGCTCCCAATGGGGTTGAATGTGTCTTCCTTTGCACTCTAGCAGCATTAGTTCAGTTATGGCATGGGACCTTGGGGTGCATTCTTCTTGGCGAAACATATAACATGAAAACCCCGGGACATTTTTACCATTTGCGCATAGCTACGGGGATGTGGATACTTCAATCAGAATGCCATATAAACACACATTCTGCCATCTTCATGGAGGTTACATGTTTTAGTCAAAAAAGTCATGGAGAGGAGAGTTTTCATCACAGGTAGTTTGCTCATTAGTATTTGGGGGCTCTGCTTTTGTTGGGGGACCATTTTACAGTTTATTTCCCCCGTAGCCCTGCTGGCCGGGTCATGCTGAGGGCAGTGATACACTGCGGAAGGTGAATGTTACAGTGTTTGCATCTAGCACTAGCTCATGTCCGTCTGCTCATGGGAACGGGCTCTCAGCGGATCTGCCAGGGAGCTGCGGCTGCAGGGACACGTGAGACTCTCCAAGGGTGGGGGCCGCGCTGCGGTGCACAGGGCCCATGCCATTTTGATTTCACAAAATGGTTTCCAGGGCTTAGATTAATACAGCATGTTTGGTCAATGTCTTCAGCCAGTGGTCCACCCGCCACCTGGGCCCTGGTGGCAGGGGGAACCCCCGACGAGCCATGGACTTCACAAGGGGGAGAGGCTGCAGGGGAGGGGGGTCTCTTGGACCAATCCTCCCATACATTTCCCCCCTTTCGTTACTCAAGTAACAAATACTGTAACTCCCTCAACCTCTTGCGTTCCTCTTCCTCAGCTACTGCCTCATCCCATGCAGGGGTGCCTTTTATGGGCATCCATGCCCTACACACTCCTCGCAGGCTTTCTCCCCTCCTAGCATACTCGTCCAGGTGCAGGTCAGATATATACAACCTTCATCCTCTTCCAAATCCACCCACACCTCCTCATACCATTCAAGTACACGGGGCTCTTTAATTGTAGTGTGCCACAGCCTGTCTACTACATCTCCGCTGTGGTACCTGGGCACCATCTGGAATCTTGGTGTGTTTTCTGTTCCTTTTTGTACCTCTTCTTCCTGCATATGTTGTATCGTACCGCGAGCGTTGCCCATTGTCACCATCATCATTGCACCGTTTGGTACTGCGTTTGCACAACATCGAAGGCCCACCTGGCACATACAAAAAATAAAAAGGAGGAACACTACTGTCGGCATCAAAAATGTAACAGTCATTCCCAGCCATGATGGGACCCAGGAGAAAATGTTGTCGAACCATGTGCTTGCTTCTGCTCCACCTTCCATTTTCATTCTTTCTAATAGGTTATGTACGGCTTCGATCACGTGGGATAAGGAACCATTATCTGCGTCTTCAGAAGGTACG
This sequence comes from Ambystoma mexicanum, assembly GCF_040938575.1. Classification (NCBI taxonomy): domain Eukaryota; kingdom Metazoa; phylum Chordata; class Amphibia; order Caudata; family Ambystomatidae; genus Ambystoma; species Ambystoma mexicanum. Next base: position 418,423,161 of record NC_090922.1, read on the forward strand.
AAAGTGCAGCAGGCACTTCCAATTTTTCGGCATACACCTCCGTCCATCGCTGTTAACAGGTCCAAGACATACCTATTTTGCATGGTCATTAGTCGCAGTGCTCGCAGTTCCACTTTTATTACGTTAAATCCTTCTTCAGTGTCATTCGCCAGCTGGATCAGCTCCCAGCGTGTAATTTGGAGCCATTTTGCATTTGCTCGTGCCTGGATGCTAGGGATGAGTGAGGCAAAGAAAGTCTCTGCAGAGCTGAATAATCGATATCTGTCCGGGATCTGTGCCAGTAGCTCTGAGGATGCTTTTGATATGTAGTTCGATGATCGTCTGTTTCGTGACAGCATCTCCCCCTTATTACCGGAAGACAGGACGTATACTTGTGATTCTGCGGTTGGTTGGGCCTCATTCTGCTGAGGGGTCTCTCGCATTTTCTTGCTCCCATCAATGTGGCTTTCGGTATCACCATTAGTACGGAATGTAGGGTGGCCAATGAGCAGCTGCCACTCCAGGATTGTGGGAGGTGCAGGTATGCCTTGTTGCCACATACCCAATAAGTGTCCATGAGGGCCGCTGTTCCTTTTCTCATATCCGGGATGGTGAGGGTCTTGTTGCAATTTTTGTTTACCCCGATGATAGCTTTCCCGTCTCCCTTGAAACACAGTTCATAGTTTATTTCTTTCTGTAGCTTGAAGGGCTTTTCAATGGCCGTCACCCAAGTCAATTTTGAGATGTGCTCCTTCCATACTGGTGTGCATGTTTTTTCTATCCACTGCAGCTTCTCTGGTGCCACACCTCGCAGCGCTTCAGCTTTGCACATTATTTCTTCATCTTTCCACTTACTTTCTGAAAATAATGTCCCTTGTATTATAAAAATGGTTCTTCCAAACATATCACTCCTTCCGCTTTCGGGTAGCAGGTCTTCTCATTTTGCAGCATTTTAAAAGTTGCCCCGTGTGCCTGGAAGGTGTTCTTAATTCTGCACAACGTGAGATGAAGGAGACATTGGGCATCCACAATAGGCAGCTCTTTTGGCAGCAATACTTTGGGTGTACCTGAAGCATGGGGAATGAGGGAGCAGACATAACAGCCCTCATTTGTTGTTTGCTTAGCAGTTGCACTCATGTCTGCATACCATTTATTTGTCTGGTGGGGGTGTCGTGGGTCTTCCATCTTGTCGAGTCCCAACCCGTAATAGTCGTCGTATTTCCTCCTTCCCGCCTCCCTTTTCCTTCTACTATTTCTAAGATATCTCCCAGCTTCATGGGCGAGGAGCAGTGTAGGCCCCCCTTTCTCCCCTCCGCCCCCCTTTCCCCATTCATTGTATAATGCTTCGTATCTCACTGTCATCCCTTCATTCTCTTTCTTTATACTATCAAGCAGTGTGTTTTCTGTTGTGGGGTGGGCACGCTGGTGGGCGTGTTGTACAACCATGATATGACAGAAGGGCTGCGATCATTTAAACTGTGGGCATTGTAATCAGATGCTTTTGGCGGGGAAGTTGTGCTGTTTCGCATTTTTCCCTGCAGTCTTTCATTTGGCGAGGTAGCAACATTGGGCGGTGTCGTGTAATATCCCCATACAAGTTTAGATCCGTCCCACACCAAAAAATCACCTTCTTTAGTATTTACAGTTCTGGTTTGATTTGTTACATTAATCCCGTTATTCCCTCCCCCCTCGTTCATCTCGATAGAGATGAACGCTATAAACCAATAAGTAACCAAGCCAAACAGTATTGTAAAAAATAATGTAATGCATACAGACAACCCACACTCATACGAATATCTACATCTTTCAACTAAAACTTCTCAATATCTAACCAATCTATTCGTTGCAGGCTGCCCGTTTGTTGCCATGGTAGTTCCTGTTTGAGATATAAAAGTGCATTAAGTGCGTGCATGTAAACATTTTTGTTGGCACTGTATGTACCAGGAGGTCATAAAAGGGAGATGGGTGGGAGGGGGGGGGAATGCACAGAGAAGGGAGCAGACAATATATATTTTTGACACCGTTATTTTCACTTAAACACATTTTTCTTTTTTTTTTTCATTTATCTTGATCAATAACCTGTAATAGAATTCTTAGTTTTATCTATCAGTTACACTCCTCCATTCATTTGTTCACGTTCACTCATCATTTTCATTACTTTTGTTTGCTGTTGTCTGTGCCTCCACATCCACCTCTTCCTGTACACTATTATATGCCTTTCGCACATCTGTCAAATGTATCCAGTATTTGAGCCCCTTTACTTTTACAGCTGTAGGTGTACAAAATACCACTTCGTACGGCCCATGGAACCTTGGGGCATTCCACCGGCGCACAAAGCTACGGACATAAATGAACTCTCCTGGCATTAATTGTACCTGTGTTTCAGGTTCCGCAAGGGACACCGTTGTGTTCCCTTCTTCCCTTGTGAATGGTGGTGAGAGCTGCCTTGAGATTGCACGCGCTGCCCTAGTTAGCTTCTTTAGGTATTCTGTGAATTCATCTCCCAATATGGTGGCGCTTCTGTGTGCATCTGAGTGTTGGCGTAGTGCGGAATGTGCTGTGTGCATCCGTCTCCCTGTCACAATTTTGTGCGGGGACAGATGGTGATCCTTGCTCGGCTGATTCCTCAGCTCAAACAGTGCAAGGGGTAAGCAGTAGATCCAGTTTTTCGTCAACGAAAAACACAATTTAGACAATCTCCCTTTTAACAGACCATTCATCTTTTCGACAACGCCGTTACTTTGAGAATGATAAATCGAGCACAGCTTATGCTTTATTCCCAATAACGCGGTCACTTCTTTGAAGAGCTCGTTCACAAAATGAGTGCCGTTGTCTGAGCGAATTACATCACAAATTCCCAAGCGCGGGAACACTTCCCTTACTAGGAACTTTGCAGCGCTCTTAGCATCAGGTCGCGCACATGGACCCGCTTCCACCCGCCTGGAAAATGGACATACAACCACTATCATGTAGCGTGCCCCATTACACCTCTCCCCCATGTCTGCATAATCAATGTGCAGTTCTCTGAAGGGCCCTGTTGGTTTTGGAATTGTCATCCTGAGTGTCCGTAGGGTCATCCCAGAGTTATATATTTGGCACGTTGTGCACTCCATTGTCAATCTAGATATGTGTTCCTTGAGACATGGCACGAACCATTCTTCCTGTATCGCTGCTGCAGTGTGTTGTTTAGTATTATGCGCTGGAAAGTGTAATTGCTGAAATGCTACCTCTAACAGTTTGATGGGCATTACTACTTTTCCTGAGTTATTTTGGCGCCACAATAAGTCTGTTGCCGATTGGCTGCACCCCCTTTTTTCCCACACCATCTTTTCATCACAACTGGCCCCTTCCGGCAGCTCTAGTATTTGTGATATGGGCATGGCATTGAATCCTTCTGGAAGCTCTTTGTTCGTCTTGTGCTGCAATAGGTACTCGCCTGTTCCATGTCTTTCAAAATACGAAGCCTCCTTGGCAGCAGCGTCTGCTGCCGCGTTCCCCAAAGATACAACGTCGGTGTTGGACGTATGTGCTTGGCACTTCACTATTGCTACCACTGTTGGATCTTTTAGGGCCTCAATCAATTCCTTCAGCAGTTCAGCATGTTGCACTGAGGTCCTATCTGCCCTTCAAAACCCTCTCCGCCCCCACCGGGCTAGACCTCCGTGTACTGTCGCCGTCATGTAGGCTGAATCTGTATATATTGTTACTGCACATCCTTTAGCTGCATGTAATGCTTCTATTAGGGCGATAAGTTCTGCTGCTTGGGCTGAGAAATGGGACGGAAGGCGATACTGTACTAGTACTTCATACTCACCTTCTTCTAGCCTCACTACTGCTAGTCCCACATGTTTCTCTCCTGTGTCCTTGTCAATCGACGCTGACCCATACACAAAGTACACCTCTCCCTCGCTCAGGGCATTTTCACACACCACCGTGCCCTCCACCGTTTCTCCTGTGTATGTTGCACAATTGTGTTCTTGCATGTCCTCTAGTGTGCATGGTCTGTGATGAATGTTGCCGGGTTTACTGTCCTGCACCTTACCACGTGAATATTGGCGCTGGACAATATTATCTCATAGGCAGTTGCTCGCTGTGTGGTCAGTGTGCTTTTTGATCTTTCAAGTATTGCAAATAATGAGTGTTCCACAAACAACGTGACAGGGCACCCCATTACTATTGTGGCACTTTTCTCAATGGCGAACGCGGCGGCGGCGAGAGACTGCTCGCACGCGAAATGTCCTTGCATCACCGCATCCAATGTGCCACTATAGTAAGCCAATGGTTTGTGTCCTAGGGAAGTCTTTTGTGTCAGTACAGCTGTCATAAGAGTTCCCTTGCAATGTGAGAACAGGTAAAATTTGCGCTCATAATCAGGATTGGCGAGTACTGGAGCACTCGAGATCAGCTCTTTTACCGACCCAAATGAGTCACTCATTTCTTTTGACCACTCTATTTTCCTGTTCTCTTGCTGGGCCTCTTTGAGTGCTTGCAGTAATGGCCTGGTGTAGGCTGCATAATCTAGTATCCATGCTCTACAATAGTTACACATTCCCAAGAATTTCTGCATCTCCTTCACTGTGGTTGGTTCTCTCACTGACCTTATTGCTTCTACTCTGTCAGGTATTATTCTTTTCCCGTCTTTTGATATCAGCTGTCCTAGGTACAGCACTTCTGACTGACAGTATTGTAGCTTCCCTTTGTCCACCTTGTACCATTTATTCGCCAGCAGCGTCAAGAGTGTTGCTGAGTCTCTTCTGCACGTCTCTTCACTCTGCGCAGACGAGCAAATCGTCTACGTACTGAATGATTGTGCTTTCAACTGATAAATTACCCAGGTCTTCGTGTAGTATGCGGTTGAATATGCTTAGACTTTCAGAGTACCCCTGAGGGAGCCTGCAATGCTCGTATCTCTTTCCCCCTAATGTGAATGCTGTCAAGTATCTGCTTTCTTCTGCCAAGGGGATGGAGAAGAATGCATTTTTCAAATCAACCACTGTGAAATGCGATGCCGTTTTTGGGATGCTGCACAGTATGGATGCAGGGTTCGGGACCAAAAGGAATTCTTTTTGTATGACGTCATTTAGGGGGCGTAAATCTTGGATCATCCTCCAAGCCCCTCCCTTTGCTTTTTTGATCGGGTAGACACAGGTGTTACATGGGGAGTTTGAGGGCACTATTATCCCCTGTGCTAGCAATGCATTTATTGTCTCTTTTATCCCTTCCTCAGCTTCGCGGGACAATGGGTATTGTTTCACTCGGGGCACAATTGCCCCTGGTTTGAGTTTTATTACCACTGGTGTCACTCCATGCAACAAACCTTCATCATGGGGGCCTGTTGTCCACAAATTGTTTGGCACCAGTCGCATGTCATCATCAAAAAAGGCCGGTGGCGTTCCCACCACTGCCATCAACTGGACGGCTACTTGTCTTGTCTGAATCAAAATGTCACAGGGCATTGCTATTTCCATTATTATCTCGCCATCACTCTCCGCATCAGAAAAGAGATCCTCATCAGATAAGTCTCGTAGGGCAATATCAGCATTGATGCACAGTACAGTGTACCATTCACACCCGTCTATGTCCATCCCAATTACTGCAATCCTTTTTGCTGATACCTGTACAGCATGCAGGTCTAAGGATACCACTGAACCTGGTGTTATGTCTGGGCGTACTATTGGGCGGAAGATAAATTCTGCGGGTATTCTCCACTCTAACTTTTTTAGCTCGGGAACTACTTGGGCCAGTGTTTTCAAACCTTCGATGAACATTCTTTCATCCACTGGCATGCCGCGTATTTCTGGTGCTATTGCCCGAGCATGCACCACCAGCATTACGCGTAATGGGCATATTCCTGGCGTTGAGCACACTATCCCTCTTTCTGTAAATGATATTGTCATGTTAAGCTTGCTAAGAAGGTCCCTTCCGAGCAGGTTTATTGGCGATTGTTCATAATACAGTAAGGGTGTCTTTACCGTTTTACTCCCCACTGTCACATCCAAATCTTCTGTGTAAGGAACTTCAATTACAGCCCCAGAGAACCCCTGCGTCTCTAACTTCCGGTTAGATAACGGAAACCGGCCCTCACGGATAGATGATTTCTCAGCTCCCGAATCCACCATGAATATGAACTGCTTGTCTCCTATCTGCGCCCCTACCAATGGTTCCTCCGCTGCATCGTAGGTGGTAGATAGAACAGGACACGCAAGTGTTCTCTGTGGGCTGTCCTATGCTGGTTGTCTCGTTGTCCCCCCCTGGCTGAAGATGCTTCCTGAAACTACTGACACACCACTATAGGGGGCTGGGGCTGGTGCTCCATTGGCATTCGTTGCGAAAGGGTTGCCTGGGGTGTAGTGCATAGTATCGTTGTTTTGTGGGTGGTTCTGTGTTCTGTAATGATGCGCTTGCCTTTGCTTGGGTACCCTGTTCTTGTTCCCTCTGTTGCCGTCCCATTGGAAGACCATATGGGCTTCCCGGGTGAGGGTTGCCATAGTGTTCCATCTCTGGAAATCCGTTGTTTGATCTATTCCTGCACTCTCTGGAAAAGTGCCCCCACCTCCCGCAGTTCCAACAGCTTCCCTGCGCACCTCTGGGACCTTGCCATCCATTTCCTCTGTTTCCCCGTACCCTTGTCCACCCCCTCTGCGACCCCTGTACCCACCTCGTCCCCCTCGAGGGGCCCAATCTTGCCACTGCGGACCTCCACTCTGCTCCTGCTCGTTCCACTGTCGTTGCCCTGCTCCTGCCCAATTCGTTGCCATCCTCCCCTGTATTGCTACCAGCCCCTCCTCCTCCTCTTCTCCCTCTCTGCTGTGTGGGAGCGCAGCTACTGCTGCAGCGACCTTCACCATTTTTATTTGTACTAACTTTGCCTCGTCTGCCAATCTTTTTTGCGCTATCTCCTTTTCCCTCTCTTTTATTCGTTTACAGTGGTGAACTATTATGCTCTGTATTTCGGGCCACCCTTTTGCTTCAATACCTGCAATTTTGTCAAGTGTACCTCTTTAGGGAGCCCTCTCTTTATTATAAAGTAAAATAATGATGTTGATTGATACCATGGCGTGCCCGTTTCTGCTCTCCACATCTCCTGGACCGGAAAATGTAATCCATAGCATCTTCCCCATCATTCATCTTACATTGCATCACTGACTCCAAATCTGGGGTGTCTGGGAATGTCTCTCTTAATGCATCCCACACCCTTGCACGTACTGTGTTAAAAGAGGCACCATCATGGCGATCGCAGTCTAACGTTACTCCCGGGAAGCCAGCCTTTACCCATACTCTGTCAGCTTGATCCCCGACTGCTGATACTATCAAACCTTTCACATCACCTATTGCTAGAGGTACCCCAGCTGTGTGTTTCTCAAATGCATATATCCACTTGCTTGCCCCTCCTGATAGCGGTGGTAATAGCTTTAACAGATTGGCCTTATCCATCTGAGCCCAGGGTATGTAATTCGGCCTCCCTCCTCCCCTGTGTATTAGTGGGAGTTGTAACTTCCCCTTTGTTGTTTTATCTGTACTCACCTTCATTCCGTTCTTTCCTAGTGGCGCCATTTTTCCCAACCTATTCCTTAGTCGTCCTGTCCACTCTTCTTCCATGGTTCTCCCTGGACACGCGCCATCCGCCCCCTCACTTCCTCCTTCCATTGCCATGCTTAATCTTTCACTCTCCTCTAAGTCCTCTTCTATATCACACAATAGCTCCTCTCTACCTCCTGTGGTCCTTATCTCATCGTCAGTACGCTCCTCCCTCTCGTTCAATTATTCGGGCTGGTTCTTCTTGTATCCTAAACAATATCTCCCCCTTCTTCCACCCTTCCTCAATGGTTTTATCATGACTCTGTGCTCTTGATGTCAGCTCTGACCTAGCAGCATTAGTCGCAGTCTGTTCACATATGCTTTTTTTCCTCGAGAGCTCGTCTTTTGCTACAGAGGGCCTAGACTCTAGGTCTTCTGTTAGTTTCTCTATGTTCACTATTGGTGTACTTACCTGGTCGCGCTCTCTATGACTCTCATACGGTGGGGGTGCTGTTGGCCCTCGAGTCGTAGTGACTGTTGTTGGGGGTATATATGTTGGGTTACTGTATCCTTCTGCGGGCACTGGCTTATTTAGCATTGGGTACAACCTAGTTACCTCTACTGGTGACTCCCCTTCTGGCAACACCTTGTCGTCTTTTGGTATCAGCAATGGATTGTCAGTGGTAGATGGCAGATCAGTACCTAACTCCCTTTTCCTGGGCGGGGGTACTTCTTCAAACAATCTCCGTAGGCCTAATATTTCTCGCCTATTGTGTAACTGCTTCCACTTGTATTTTAAACAAATGCATGTAGCTACCATATCTAGGACACTCTTGTCAAACGATCCCCCTTCTGGCCATATTTGGGGTAACCCTTCCCCCTTTAGCTCTGTAATCCACTGATTGTGATATTTCTTAAAGCGTTCAGCATACCCAGGTAGATTCTTACAAATATGGGCTAATGGTGTTTCTGCCCCCATAGTTCGTGGTTGCTCGATAAGGATGTATATCTATATATATATCTTTATATAGATGTATCACCAGATATATCTAAGTATCTGTGTATCACTGCGTGTGGGGACCTGCGTGTGTTTCCGCCACCTGAACAATATAAGAATGGCCGCGCACAGCCTCTATTCTGTATACTTTTAGGGGGCACATACAAAAGCAAACCACCCTTCGTACACCACCAATATCTTCAGCAAATGTATCCAAAAAAAAAACAGTCACTTTACTGCATTGCGCTCTTCCTTGTAAAATGTCTTCTGGTCGCACTTACCATGACCACACCATAATTATGCACTTATGACCACTTTTACACATTCATCGTGACAAATATGTTCTGGCACATGTGATGCGTACACACCCATAGGCAACACTCTATTCACAGCTCAATTTGTAATCCTTTTCCTCCCTTGCTAGCTGTCCCTTTCTTTCTTAATCTGATATCAATTCGTCTTGTAGTTTTGATATAAACTCGTCTTTCTACTTAGATGATCTTTTTTTTTTCTTTTTTTTTTCGTACTAACCCTGTTTTTTCCCCGTAAACCCAGAGATAAGAATAGAAAGAATAGCAGTTACTAATGTATTCACCGTGTCTTCCTTTACCAGATACCTTTATCTTATTTTCACTTCTTCATATATTCCCAGTACTAGTCAAGATAGCACTATGCGGCGCCGCCTTCTACCCCCTCGCGGAGCTAGGTTCCAGTCTCTTTATCTCTTTTCACCTCTTGATCCTAATGGCCATAAGCAAAGAAAAAGTAAAGAAAGCCTAGAGTGGTTCTTAGTAGTCCCAAAGTGTCCCCTTTCAAACAACCTCTTTCCCTGTCCTGTTTTCCTCCCCTGCTCCCTTTATGGTCGCTCGCACTTAATACTCACATGCCCGTCTTGAACCGAGAGTCTCCGAACTGGGTCCGTCCAGGCAGTGTTGCCGTACGCTCAACTGTCAGCCCCGGCTCCAGCGAGCGGTACTCAAAGGGGATTTTTCAACCGGGATCCCGTACCCTCTCACTGTTGAGTGCGCACTTCTGAGCGTACCGGTCGCCGTTGGTGGACAGCCTTCCGGAGCCGGCGCACCGTGCGTATCCCTTTTCGACCGGAGATTTTCGTGCCAAAGGGGATATATATGTTTAAGGAAAAATAATCATCATGCTGTCGGGGTCACCACTGAAGGCGAGCGTCCCCAGATAGCACGATCCTCCCCACAATGAGAGACAATAATGGACTCTCCCAAGATGGGAATAAGGCTAAGACAAAGTGCGGGTGAGCTTAATGGGAGTTTATATAAGTCAGAATAGGGCATGCAAAGAACTCTGCAAACTCCGAGAGCTCTCTGTCTGACAATAGCAAAGACAGGCGTATATATTTACAAAATGCGTCATAAGAACCTACACACTATAGGGGGCACAAGTTTGTGGGGATTGGGTGGTGACGACTAACTATAGGTGCAGCTGTGATGTGGTTTGCCGTGGTTGGTGGACGTCACTGGTTACCCACGTGGGCCGGGCCGGGCAGGTCAGATGGGCTTATCCGGGCGGTGTTGTTGTGCCAGCCGTGACCAGTGTCAGTGATGAACCTCTTTCTTGGCTTTCTGCCCTAAGGCCACGCACACCGCATTCAATCAATATTGCAATATTATCTTCCCCGGTAAATCTTCCAATAGGTTATTCTACAGGTTAATGCAACACAGGAGGAATGCACCTAGAGTGGGGTCTTTTGGTGATACCATCAATACATGGTTACCATTGTCCTGTTGACCGGGTATCATAGGTCGCGAGGTTGGGTCTCAGGGCAAGGGACGAGCTGTCCAAGTTATCATGTCCCGTTAGAAGTCATTATGAATGTGTTCCTACAGTGTTGCTATAATATTGGGTGTCCTAATTTTACAGGGGCCATTAACCTGGGGTGAGCTGGTGGGTCGTGGAGCCTAAGAAAGGGCGCCTTCGGGCCTGCGTTTATGACCGGGGTTTACTGCTGGGTTGTAAATAATTCAGGTGGCTGGCCGCGGCCCTGGGAGCTGCGGGAGGGAACGTGAATGTTTGAAGCGGCTACAGCCGAATTGGGGGAGGTGAAGCAGAGCAGCACAGGCATCTGCTTTCCGTCTGGCAGGCTTCAATGGGGAGGAAGGGGGAATGGCCTTGGATATGCCCACAATGGTATTTTCCTCGTGCGTTGCAGATTAAGTGGAAGAGGCATAAACATTCATATAATGTACAATACTCATTGAGTCTTTTCAAAGCTTATGTTTTCTACATTGTTAGTGCCTTTTACATGGCCATTTCAAATGCATCACCTATATGTTAAGTATTTAACACCCACAAAATTTTGTTACATTTCTATACATGTGCGGTAAGCGAGGTAGTAGTAAGGTTGGTGGAGCACACAGGAACAGCTGGCCAATGAGACTGATGGCAGTGACACATGGTGAGCTTGGACATTCAAATACATATTGTGCAGTTTCGTGCACCATTTACATGAGCTCCCAATGGGGTTGAATGTGTCTTCCTTTGCACTCTAGCAGCATTAGTTCAGTTATGGCATGGGACCTTGTGGTGCATTCTTCTTGGCGAAACATATAACATGAAAACCCCGGGACATTTTTACCATTTGCGCATAGCTTCGGGGATGTGGGTACTTCAACCAGAATGCCATATAAACACACTTTCTGCCATCTTCATGGAGGTTACATGTTTTAGTCAAAAAGGTCACGGAGAGGAGAGTTTTCATCACAGGTAGTTTGCTCATTAGTATTTGGGGGCTCTGCTTTTGTCGGGGTACTATTTTACAGTTTTTTTCCCCCATAGCCCTGCTGGCCGGGTCATGCTGAGGGCAGTGATACACTGCGGAAGGTGAATGTTACAGTGTTTGCATCTAGCACTAGCTCATGTCCGTCTGCTCGTGGGAACGGGCTCTCAGCGGATCTGCCAGGGAGCTGCGGCCGCAGGGACACGTGAGACTCTCCAAGGGTGGGGGCCGCGCTGCGGTGCACAGGGCCCATGCCTTTTTGATTTCACAAAATGGTTTCCAGGGCTTAGATTAATACAGCATGTTTGGTCAATGTTTTCAGCCAGTGGTCCACCCCCCACCTGGGCCCTGGTGGCAGGGGGAACCCCCGACGAGCCATGGACTTCACAAGGGGGAGAGGCTGCAGGGGAGGGGGGTCTCTTGGACCAATCCTCCCATACACTGGCTATAATGTCAACAACCTCCACCATAGTAGGCATGCGGGATTCCTGAACCCGAAGACATATATGTGCCAAACAAGTAGACCCCACCTGCACAGGCTATGGAAACAAATAATGCGGCAGGGCAATCGTGCCATGACTCTCCTGACTTGCGGCAGATAATGGAAAGCATGCAGAATGGCTTTGTTTCCCTTAATAGCAAATAGCATAATATCACATCAAATATCAGTTCCCTTAAAACCAAAATGGAACAGGAGAATGCAAGGGTGACAGAAGCTGAGACAAGCACTGGATTGGCAGAGGATGAAATTCAAGTCCTCAAAACCCAGATGGTCAAAATACCAAGGATTTAAAGGCAACCCTGCAGAAATGTGACAATTTAGAATCTAGATCAAGACGCTACAATAGCTGTACTATTGGGCTGCCCAAAAGATAGGGCAAGGCCCAATGAAGGAGCTGAGGGAAGCCCTACTTCAGAAGATCCTATCTCCTGATCCGGTCTTTTCCAACACTTTTGTTATTAAAAGAGCGCACCTGCAACAAGATCTAAACCGGGCGTGCCGCCCTGACCGGTCATCGCCCGTGTGATGAACTACAGGGACAGAGATATGATTTTATGCCTGGCCAGGAAGAAGGGGACACTGCAGTATGAATCAAGTAAGATTCTTATCTATCCTGATTTCTCAACAGCTGTGCAGTTAGAAAGGCGATCATTCACTGGGGTGAAAAGAATGCTGAGGGAAAGAACAGCAAAATACTTGATGCTATTCCTGGCCCGGCTGCAGATCCAGCATAACGGCAAGGTGTTTTTCTAATATACCCGACAAAGTGCTGAACTTTATTGAGACCAACATTCTTGTCCCAAAAGGGGTGGCTGGGGAGCGCCTGGAAGGGGATCATGATGCAATGGAAGGAGAGCATGACTAACACTCTGGTTGGAACTGTTGGTGAGATGTTGTAAAGCAGAAGCCTGGAGCGGACATATACGCGTAGCCTTATAAGAGAGCCTTGAGGCAGCAGGAAATACCATTCTGAAGCCTAGTGGGCATACATAGGAAATTATAATTATGATTATAATAATGTTGGTTTAAGGGTCCTTAGAGTAAATTGGGTGGTCCGAGGAGTTAGGGGATGCGGTAGTAATGGCAGTGGTACCCCCAATGCTAGGATGCTGGTTATTGGTGGGGGCGGCGGGCGTTGTCTGGGTTGGGTGGGGGTCATGACAGCCTCCTAATTGGGGGAGAATGAGGGTGAGGGGGCTGGTAACAGGTTGTGTTGAAACTTATAAAAAGTTAACTTGGCATACACAGCATTGATGGTCCAATCCAAATGTAGCACAAAAGCTTCACCACTATACAGTGTTTGTAAATATGTACTATGTTACTGTGGGGGGGTGCTATTAATGTCTTAAGTTGGAATGTCAGGTGTTTGGGAAACACGTCCAAATCACCTAAGAAAATGGCAGACATGAACAGATACAGGATCAATGTTCTGCTCCTACATGAAACTCATGCCAAAGGGAGTATCAATGATAATTTTGCTAAGCACTGGGGAAGCAATAGATAATATTCAAACTACAGTACTTGATCCAGGGGGGGTGACTATTATAATTCATAGGTCTCTGAAATTTCATTATTTGTACCACCATATAGAACAAGTAAGGAGATATGTATTACTATATTGCACATTGCACAGAGTTGAAGTAGTCCTAGTGAACACTTATGGCCCGAACATAGACGACCCAGAATTCTATAAACAGATTACAGAGATACTGGCAACTGGAGATACTGGCAACATACCCACTGATGCCTATTCTGTGCAGGGGAGACATGAACACCATATTAAACCTACATATGGATAGGACCGGCTCTGCACCAAGACCATTATCATGAGCAGCATGCCACAGGTCTGCAAATATACCTATTACTTGATGGTGCATAATATGGCTGATATAGCGCATACCTGATGAGTCCCTCTTCCCAAGCTAAAGGGTTCAGACAGCATACCATTCGCTAGCACCCTGGCTATATAATACATTTACATAGTTAACCAATTGTTTCCCAACTCCACATCTAGATAGTTTCGCAAATAAAAAGTCCTAGGGCATCATATCAAGGGCCTTCATGCTGATTCAGTGTGACTGCGACTTGCGTACACCTCAGGTGATATTCTGGCCAGCACATTGGAGAAGAGGTGTATATTTAGTGTAGTTGATCTACCCGGTGCAAAACCTGTCTGGTCCTGGTGGATCGCATGAGGCATAATGGGTAAAAGTCTATTTGCTAAAATATTAGCGTATATTTTGGTGTCTACATTAATGAGAGAGAGTGGTCTGTAGGAAACACTGTTGTCACTAGCCTTCCCAGGCTTGAGAAGAACCATTATCGTTGCTTCTCTCAGCGTGGTCAGCAGTTGAGGTCATCGGACGGAATCTTCCCATCAGGGATGTCATTTCACCAAAATGCCAGGGGTAGTGGGTAACATCACACGACCCTTGACCTCTGATGACATCACAGGAAGTGTTGTCATCTGACCCCACCCAGAAGTGACACCACAGGAAGTGATGGAACATGACCTTTCACCCCTTAACAAAACAGGAAGTGGCATCACATAGCATTGTTTCTAAGTACACTACGAAAAAATATGGTAAGGTGTCACTGTAAAATGATATACATTGCATACAAGAATGAATCACCATATGTATCTTTAATATCAGTGTGTATAGGCTCATATTACCAAATTACTGTGAATGCAAACAGATGTCCAAAGCCAACCGATAATGATGTGTTATTATATAGCACGTACCCTTTACACGCTTCATATATTTTATTTATTTGTCTAATTGTTCCTTTATTTTGCGCTTAATACTAACGTTGTGGTTTCTAAGCGAGGGATCGGGATTCAAACCTCTATGGCCCTGCGTTGTCTTGCTTCCATGACAAATGTGTTGCCCCTGGGCTATCCTTCCTCACCTATATATAGAACAAATATACATACAATAACCCCCAACCTGTGTTGAAACTCATTTATCAACCATAGGAGAATGAAAGGTTGAGTTGACCTTGCAGGGAGTCGGACCTGCATCCTGCAGATTTCACACATTAGAGCAGTGAGCGCTCAACCCACAGAGCTATCTTACGGGCTATAGCTACCAGAAAATCAGCCACTCCAGAAACAAAGAGCCACGTTCTGCTGGCCAGAGCCCAGCGCCACAATTAAAAAAAAATGTTTTAAAAGATGTATTTTTCATTTTTAGTTAGGGGTAGCAAGGGAGACTACAGGGGTAGCAAGGGAGACATCAGGGGTCTCAATTGCAGCCCCTGGCAACCCCTAAATGACATCCCTGCTTTCCACACTTTAAGCTGGTACAGAGCAAGGGCAGAAGCATTTTCTTTATAAAATGTCACGCCTAGGCCAGAAGTCACCAGTGCTTTGTTTCTCAGGAGTTCAGTTATAACTTTTAAGCATTGAGGCACTCTCTCTCTGCCTCTGAGGTGTGATGTGGGTATCCCATCTAGCAGGGTAAATATATCACCTCACTCTTAGGGAGTGGATCTTCATAAAGGTTCTCATAAAATACTTGAAATGTATTATTTATGTCCCGGTCCATGAATCACATCATCCTCTGATCATCATATATGCCTACTTTGTATTCAGGCCCTTTTTCCATTTGCAGTAAGTTCACAAGTCCCCTCCCTGGTCTTTCCACCTCTGCATATTTCCTGGCCACTCTAGGCTTTGCAAAGTATTTAATCTCCCTGTCTGTGCTCTCTAAACTGATCCATCAACAAATTCATATCCGCTAATAGGGTTGGGCTCTGAGCCTTATATTCGGTCTCAAATCTTTTCAGCTTGCTTTCGCAGGTTTCGATATCTCTCTGTATTGTATTAAGTACTCCCATTTCCTCAACATAGCTATCTCTTCTTCTATAAACCTTAAAGACTTGCCAAACTGTGTCAATTGATATCATACCATCATCATTAATGGAATAATACGTGTTAATATGTTCCCCAATTCTCCCCCGGAACATTATATCTTGTAGCACTGCCCCCTTGAATCTCGACAATGTCCTCCCACTCAAGCCCTCCCCCAAGCACAACTGTAGCTGAATGGGTGAATGGTCCGTGTAGGTATCTAGATGAATCTCACCCCACACATGATTCTCACCATACACTGTGATATTAAGATAACGTCCATTCTAGATGCCCTATCGTGCACCAAGTAATAAGTAAATTTTCAGACCTGTGGTGTGCTGCTCGTGATAATGGTCTGCCTTGCTAGTGTTATTCAAGCCCTAAATGAGAAACAGAACTTGTCTTGAGAGGACTTTGAGAAAGAAATTTGATGTCAAGTCTCACTCTATCATTCAATACAGCAAGTCAAGAAGGCTGCTTATAGCATGACAGCCCAGCCAAATGATATGATATGATATGATATGATATGATATGATATGATATGATATGATAGGTTATTTATAACGCGCTTAATACCCAGAGGTTTCTAAGCACAGATCCGGGGATCAAACCTGTGGTGCTCTGTGCTGTCTTGCTTCGAAGGCGAGCACATTGCCCCTGAGAAATGATTTGCCTTGCCAATTTTCTCAAAACTTAAAAGGGGAATTCTCACGCTTTGATGTGACCTGTAACCCTCATTCAGTAGATTTCAAAACTGTTTACTTCTGTGGGCTTCAGCAAGATATTGTGTCTCAGATAATCCGTGAACTAGAATGGATCATTGAACAGGCAACTAAACTCTATGAGGTAATATCTAATGAGAAAGAAGAGACAGCTAACAGTATAGAATCTAAGCCCAAAGCTAAAGAATCCAAACCAGCAGTTCTAGAGGTAAAGTCTGTAAAGATGCCTCTAGAAACAGCCCAAACTCAGGCAAAGAATCACACAAGAAACAATCAAAGGGCCGAGGCTCCACAAAGAACACCGCCCGAATCTCCTGTGTTCCAATCCATAGATCCCAGTGACAGAAGCTCATACATTAGTCCTCTGTATCTTGGTAAAGCTCCAAAGGTGGAATTTCGCTCTTATATGACAGGACTAAATAATGGCCATAATCATATGTACAACGGTCCATACCAAACATTAGGGGCCCAGAATAGGTTTGACCCATACACCAATGTGAAATATGCACCTCGCCAATATAGTCAGTCCCCACCACAGGTTGACCATGGTCAAAGGATCGACACCCAACATTCCACACTTCCTGTGTCACGGGAATTATGGGGAAATACAAATGAAAATCAATCTACTGAAAGTTATCAGAGCAGGCCTAATCAGGGTGAATTCAATCATTACCGACCTAGACTACAAAGGGATTGGTTCAGTGGCATGGACAGGTTCCAGTGTTTGGAGGACCATGTTAAAATGTTGTCTGAGCAAATAAGGAAACTGTGTGCAGTACAAAAACAACAGCCAAATGAAAGTGCAGAATGTCAAAGGAGTGAGTTTACATGTGGTGACAATAGGTGACTGGTTAGTCATTTTTACCATGATGCGAAGACAGATGACCATGAATTACCTTTGAATGAAAACACTGAGTTCCTTAGTGAGTTAAAACCAAGAAAACAAACAAATTAAAGTGAGACAGGGAACAATAACTCGCACAAAAAGGGAGTGTTGTTTAACTTAGATTTGAACCAGACCATTCAATTCAGGTGTGTGAAAATGAGGAGCAGGAGATAAGAAATGAAAATGAAAAGCCTAAAGAGCAGCATGATAGATGGCAATTTAAAAAGAATGTGCAACATGAAAATGAAACACACACCATCAAACAGGTGATTGTTTGTGACAAAGTGAATCATTTCAAATTTTATTGTATCTCAGCAATGATAAATGAAGAGAAAGGAGCAAGTGACCTATCCTTATCTGATAATCAAAATGCTGTTTATTCTTTCACAGAAATGAAAATGCCCCAAGAGACAGGTGCATGCAAGTCAATTGAAGAGTATTTTGTGCCACAGATTTTTTAGAAGGTGAAAATGACAGGTACTGTACAAAAACCAACTAAGGATCACACACCAGAAACTAACATGCTGCCACATGACACTCGGGACACTCATGGGCCTGAGATTGGGGCAGTCAGTGGCTATGCTGCAAATGGGTTCTGAGTCCAACAAGTTAAACAAAGAGATAAAAAGAGAGATGGGCAAGAAGGGGGGTCAAATGTTATTTCACATGCCCCTTTGCCTAGCAAAATGTCAGAAGACACTAAGGAAAGTAAGCCCTGAAATCAGTAACAATTCACATTTCATATGTATACTAGAAGAATGTGAGGACACATATTATGCTCCTATTACTATTGAAGAGAGGTGCAATGCATTGGCAATGATCGACACAGGTGCCCAGGCAACCGTGATGTCCCAGAAATTCATGCAAAGCATAAATGAGGAATAATTCCCACAGGACATGCTGATATTGAGGCAGAGTGAAGACCCCGTGCATAATTTCAATGGGGAAGAAATAACACTGGTGGGTGTCACTGAGGTTGACATCAAGATAGGGAGACATAGAATGAAACAGGAAGTGTTGATCACACCCATCGATGAGCTACCATTCCTTATGGGAACAAATTGCCTTAGGAGGCTGTCACCTCTTATTGATGGGGTAAATGGGGTATTGTGGTCTTTGGCCCAAAAAACCTCAAGCCTAAAAATGTATTGAGTCAGAGCAACAGTGCAGAATGTCACACCATTGCGAGAACAGAAAGTGCAGTGAAGTGTACCTCCAGAACGGCTGTGTGCCTAGTGTCACTGTCTTTCTCATGTGCCAGGGTGAAATGCAAGGAGAAAGGGAACAGCAATCTGTAGAGATTTTTCTGGTCCCCAAGAATAAATTGGCAGGCACAGATTGATTAAAACACATTGGGCCTCATTACAACTCCGGCGGTAGCCATGCTGGTAAAACCGGCAGGATGCCGCCAGAGATGTGTTGTTTTCTGGCACCTGGCTCCACAGAAACACCGGGGGATTACGACCCTGGTTTTCCTGGAAGTAAAGTGCTGGAAAAATGTAAATCCCCATTCCTTTTTGAGTCCGATAGGACTCAATGGGGATGATGGAAGCACCGGAACCGTTAATAACGGTGCCAGTGCTTCCCGGAAAGTCTGCGTGCAGGTGCTGTCCCGTCCGCCAGGTCAGACCTGGCAGGAGGGACGGCAGCCGCACGCAGACTCGGAGTGTGTTGATCGGTTAACAACGGTGTCGGTAAGCTCACCGGCACCATTGTTACTGGACCGGCACACTCATAATGAGGCCCATTGCATTTTTATCTAAATGAGGGAAATTTCAAACCAAACATTGCTGTAGAGTCAGATCAAGACAAATATATTTCAACAAT
This sequence comes from Ambystoma mexicanum, assembly GCF_040938575.1. Taxonomy (NCBI): domain Eukaryota; kingdom Metazoa; phylum Chordata; class Amphibia; order Caudata; family Ambystomatidae; genus Ambystoma; species Ambystoma mexicanum. The sequence goes on from NC_090922.1 coordinate 418,442,194, forward strand.
TGCAGAGATACACATGGAAGAAGGGCAGGTCTGGACCGCGGTGCATGTGAATTGGCATCCAGAAATGCTTGAGGGAGTGCTGGCCCGAGAGCAAGAAAAGAGTTTCATTAATAAAAGTGTATTTAAACAAATTCTTGACAGAGAGGAAATACCAATTTTTAAAATAAATAATCAACAAATCTTTGGGCCGGATGACCCTGAATTGGGGCCACGAATTGTAGGAAGGTGCATGTTGAAAATCACAATTGGTTCCAAAAGCATTCCTCACAGTGTTTGGATTGTAAGCAGAACCCAAAATAAATTCTACTTGGGAAATTACGTCATACACAGAATGTTTATGGCATTAAACTTCTTAAATCAGAAAGGCTTGTCTAGACTGGGTGGAGCTGCACCTGAATTTTAAAATAAAAAGCAAGCTTACCATTGTGCCCAAATAATGTAATATGCAATTGAGCTTCAGGTAAATAAGGATGTCACTATTCCTGCATTCACCAGACGATTTGCAATAGCATTGCAATATAGGAAGGGACAACAGGTGAAAGGGCCCGATGCATTTGTTTGCCTTTATGAATCCATGAGACAGCAAGGACTAGAATGCGAGTATACACCACTAGTAGAGGTTGAGGATGGCCCCATCCGAATACTGGTGAATAACAAAGGGTGCCAGGATATTCATTTGGAATGAAATACGGCATTAGGAGTGGCAGTGCAGGAATCTTACTACACTGCTGATTTAAGCAACCCTGTGATCGGGAATATCGCTGATAGCTATATAACTTCAGAAGGTGAATTACCTGAATCATTGGATTCTAAACCAAAGGGAATTTTCAGAATTTACTCTGTATACCCTTATGAGCCAGATGAAGTAATATTCTGTCATCGGGATAATTATGTCCTATTTGAAGTGGGCGAATCTGAAAGAAGCAGCAGGGTAAAACACAACAAATTGAGATGGAGGTTAATGTTCCAGAATATCTGAGCGTAGCGGCTCTGACAAAGAGACACTGCCACACAATTAGAGGAAAGCACAGAGTTTCCTCCTTTGGAGGATTTCCCAGAACGTTCTAAAAAAATCCAAGCTGCAGATGCTTGCACAAATGAAGAAGAGAAAGACCAATTAAGGAAAATATTTACAGAGTTCAAAGAGGTTTTTGCCAAAGATGCCCGTGACTGCCATAGTACCTGAAGGGCATGGTAGGGATCTGGCATTTGTGCAACGATATAGTTTACCCCTGGCCTGCCTGTAGTCTCTGGCATACATAATTAAACATCTGGAATCCAGAGGCATCATTAGGACTATTCACAGTATTTCAAATACTCTCATGTTAGGTGTGCTAAAGCCCAATGGCCAATGAATGGCACTTGTGTGCAGATTTGAGAGAACTAAATAAGAGGGTACCTGTTTCAAGGTGGCCTCTCTCATTTATTAAAAAACAAGGGGGTCCTGGGAGTCCCTCTGCCGACCAATAACTCCTGGTTACCCAGATTTTCCGCTTACTATCTCTTTTACAGAGGAGAAATAGCCATAACATATCAGTTTTTGTCCTGCCCTGGGGTCATCCAGCACCGAAATGCCAGGCAATTCTCCTCTAATCAAGAGTACCGACAGCAACCGCAGACACGTGTTTCAGCCTCGTTGGGCCTCATCAGTAGGGTGGAGCTGTGCCTCTCTAAGAGCAGTGAGCAAGGGGTCCACGTCTGGATTACCATAGTAAGTTAGGGTGAGACCCAAAGTTACTTTAATTATGCAAAAACATTTATTGAGCAGGGCCTTGCACAAGTTCAGGGCTCCAAGATATTTACCTCTCTGGATCTTACAGCTGGGCACTGGTGCATGCCATTAGCTAAAGATATGCAAAATCTATTTGCCTTCTCATTTAACCGATTACAATATGCATGGTCCCGGACCCCCTTTGTCTATATCAATAGTGGAAGTGAGTTTGGGATATTCCTAAGTAAAGCACTGTGAGAGAGGAACTGTGATTTATGTGGATGATGTACTAATCAAAAATGACTTAAAAAGTCACGTCAATGAAATTAGACATGTGCTCAGTCAGTTGCAAAAGGCTGGAGCAAAAGTACCTTTACAGAAAGTGCAGTGGTGCAGAAGGAGGGTGAACTTTCTAGGGCATGAAGTAACAGAGCATGTATTAAATCCACACAAGAAAAAGTTGTCCGCTACATAGAAACTAAAAGATCCAAGCAATTTGAAAGGCCTAAAAACTTGTTAGGAATGACAAGTTCCAATTGGAAATGTATTGAAGATTATGCAGAAATCACACAACCTTTGACTAAATTACTTAAGCATGGTGTACAGTGGATATGAGAAACAAGTCATCAGCACTTTACAATTTTTACAGAGCAAAAGAATTTGATCAGGGAATTTGGCTCAGTCAAGAATCACATCATGGACATTGGCGTTGCATGGATTCCCAGTTGAAGTGAACTATGGACAGAATAAAAAGTATCCAGTTGCCCAGGGACTGGTAGACTTACATGATTGTGCAGCCGTTGGTGCAGCTGAAAACACAGAGCTAGAAACAAATTTAACTGAATTTGAGCATTCCCCACACAAGTTCATTCAATGAAGAAGCGTGCAGGGATCTCCCAACTGTGTTTGTTGATGGATGTGCATACCACGTGGGAGATGATTCTGAAAAAGAATTAGTAGCAGGAAAAGGAAATGTTTGGGACAAGTGTAGTGGCATCTCAAGGGTAAGCATGAGATTAGGCCCCAAAAGCAGTCAAGTTGCAGAATTGGCTGCCATTTATAAGGCAATATCCACAGCTGTAGAAAATAAATTCAAAGAAATAGTTTTAGTCACTGATTCTGATTGGATCTATGTGATTTTATCAAACCCAAAAATAGAGAATGAAATTTGAATGAACCCAAAATACCAAAAACAATGTTTATTTTGGGTGGGGCATGCCCTCTGTTTCCCTATGTTAAGTACCCAACTCAAACCCCTCCCCACTAGATTTAACCCCTTACCCCACCCCACATATATGTATTTTTTTCGGTTTTTCTATTCATTAACATTTCATTCTCTATTTTTTATTAGGTAAAATCACTGAATATGCCTGAAATTATTTTGTGCAATATTTACCTGGGTGGAAATTGAGAGTAATGATCACTTATAACAAGAAACCTCTCAAACATGTCAAAATGACGCAAGCCATAGACAAACTTGTTTCAGAAACTGACATGATCATTCATTGGAGGAACGTAAAGGGTCATATGAAAACACCACGGATAGACAAGGAAGGGAATGACAAAGCAGATCAGTTAAATAAGATTGAGGCTCTGATGGGGGAGTTGTTTCCTATTGAGCACCTGCTGGGTGAAAACCAGGTGGCTGCAATAACACACTCCAAAACTCAGAGAACAGTTGATCAGTTGGTATCTCAGTGGAGTTTTGATACTACTGATCAAGACTGGATCAAGGCACAGAAAGAAGATCATATTTTAGGCACATTTTATAACCACTTGCTAAATGCAGAGCAACATCCTCTGACTGAGGAAGAATGCAAAGGGAAAGAAGAACTGAGGGTGTTGCTAAAGAACATAAAGAGAATTTGATTGCAGGATGGACTGATGATTTGGGAATCTGTGTCAGGCCAGATTCAGTGGGTGGTGCCTTTGTCATTTTGGGGACTGGTGTTACATCATGCCCATGATGCCATAACTGCAGGCCACAGAGGTTCCCAGAAAACCTTGGAAATACTAAAAGAATATGCCTATTGGCCACAAATGTCCCAAGATGTAGAACTCTATACAAGGGGATGTTTGGTGTGTGCACAGTTTCAACCTACTTCCCCAACAAGCAGGGTGCCATTAATGAAAAGTGGTCTGACACATCCATGGTCAAATTTGCAAATTGACTTTGTAGGTCCTGTTCAAAAGTCAGCACTGGGAAACAGGTATTTGTTTAATGTCCAAATGACTGGATGCATTCTGGCTCCGGATTGCAATGCGCAAATGGCGGCCACTTTGCTTGTCAACCATATTTTCTCTAGGTTTGGTTTACTTCAAAGGATAGAATAAGACCGTGGGAGGCATTTAACCAGTGCAGTGATGACAAAGATGTGGCAAATATTGGGTGTAAAAAGGAAATTGCACATTTCATACCGGCCCTCTTCTTCTGGGGGTTGTAAGGAAGACATAGTATCAACAGTAAGAAAGACACAAGTGATTACAGTTCAAGGGTGTTTATTGAACTTTAATTGGGTTTGAAAAATACCTAACTAATCCTAAATCTAAAGATGGGAGCAAGCTACAACCATCAAATAATAATAACGCAGTCCTAGTGGCGTTTTGTCAAAATAAAAGGGCATATATTAATAAACCTATTGCCGATCCTTACCTCTGAATCCAAATGGTGTAGGAACCAATGTTATTCAAAAGGAAAAGTGTTCAAGAAATGATATGTCATGATATTCAAGCCGTTGGATTTTCTTCCCCACGTTTTCAGCACAGGAGAAGGCGGCACACTCAAGCTAAGCACAATCTCTGGCTTCTCTAGCACAAGGGTACAGTTCAAAACTTCAGCAACATGGCCTTCTGTGCCAATGTCTCTTTGCCATTCAAAGTCTCTTCTTTTAGAGGGCCTGATGCAACAAACAAAAAATAAAGTTATTTTCCTTTTTGTATTTCACATATATACAACTTTCTTAGGTGATTTACTATTCAGGGAGGATAGCTCAGGGACGCCGTGCTCGCCTTGGAAGCAAAACAACACAGAGCAACACAGGTTCATTCCCCGGGCCCGCGCTTAGAAACCTCTGGGTATTAAGCACGATATAATTAACCTATCATATCATATCACCTTGTATCCCGCTCCGCAGGGCTCAGATCCATTTTAACACAATGTTCTCAGGATCTTCACGTATCCAATTTCTCAGATGATTCACTTTTCACACCCTATCGACCTCCGCCGGGCTCAGATCCGCAATGACACAAAATCTTTAATCAGCCTCCCTCTGCCAGGCTCTGACCAATTTATCTATTGTAACACAAAACTTGCTTCAACCCAAAGTTTGCAATTGATCTCCCTCTGCCGGGCTCGGACCAACTTTATCTACTTTGTTATAAACTTTTTTTACTGCACCCACATCGAAGACTTTCAATTGTGCGCAGGATTTTGCTTGACCCACCGCAGGTCCACTTTGATTCACAATCCTTTGCCACTCTTTCACTTTTGTCAACTCTCAGCTAGATACCTTACAGAGACCTTCGATGGAGCACCCACTCCATCGAAGGTCCAGACCGCTCTATCAAAGGTATCGTATCTTGGTTTCAAAGTTCAATCACTCATCTGCAGTTCAGCTTTACTCGCGTTGGTTCTAACACGCATTTCACACAATGCTCATTCTAGCTCTCGCCATACAATTTTGCTGCTTTCAACCTTGGCTTCACCACAGACCGTTCTTCTATTGGTCTCCCCAACACAGTGGCTGTGTTCATTTCACTGATGGTGTTTTGTTGTTGGAGCCAAGGACAGTACCACGGCAGCTGGCAATTCTCCCTGCCTTGATTATTGACATGAGAGGTCCCCCGGTACCTCCGACACACAATGCAGCATTCCTCAGCCTGGTTTCCTGGTCTTATGCTTTCTACTCTCGAGGCTTTGTGAAAGTAACACTACCTTGTTGAAAAGGTCAAGGGAACTTCCTTCCTTGTGATCCCCTTCTGTTTCACCGTCTTTCTCCTCTTGTTAAACTGCCATCTTGGAACTGCTGTTTCCTCGTGTGCTTTGCCTCGCTCAAATTATGTTCTTGTGCTCCGAGTTTTATCCATGTGGGGAACTGTAATGGAAGTCAGGTGTGTGTGATTGTCAGTAATTGCCTGGCCTTGCCTGACCATCGTATTGGCACACGTCAGGTATACGGCTCAGGTGTTAGTCCATTTCCTCTCATAGTGGGCTGTCTGTGAGATGTTCATATTGTAAAAGGGGGGGGTTGAGTTTCTAAATATCCTACATGGTTGGATGGGGTAAAGGTGTTACAGGGTACTGGATACCGCATCTCACCATCCGTTGTCCAACTCCCACTCCCCAAAGACTCCTCATCCAGGTGATCCTCCCGCCCTGGTCCACCCCCAGGAACTGGACCCAAAAGCGATGGCTGTGTCCTGGCCACCTGGATGACACATCTCCAGGGACTAGTGGGTGAGACACCTTCTGGATTCTCACATACCCTCCCCCTATGCGAGGTGGATATAGTTGGTCTTTGTCTAGATTCTTCAATTTGAAGACCTTGAAAATAACAAGATACATCCGAGGACTCTCGCATATTCCATGGGTTTCTTTTCCTCTCTGCTGACAAAGGCGAGGTGTTTCTATTTGTCTCTCAAAGGTATCCCATAAACTGGCCTTGAGGGGGTGACCCTGGATTTATGTGCTCCTTGCGTCTCATGGAAGGTTCTTTGCAAATGGTAAGTTCATGGTGTTCTGTCTCCTTCCAATCCCATATTGGAGAGGTTTGGAAGTAACAGAGTGCCAGTAGTCTTGAGGTATACATTCCCTATGGGGAGTTGGGGATTCCTGCAAAAGAGTGGAAAATGCAGGGAAGTCCCTTCCCACAATGACTTCTTCAGGGAGCCCAGGAATGATGGACTCGCCGCTGATGTTAATGTACACGGGTATCTTAGGATATATTTTGTTATTCCTGTGTACACATGTAACTCTAACTAGGGTGGCATTCTCGAGGTCCGTTGTTGTCACCAAATCGGCCCTTATGGTGGTTTGTTTGCTACCTGAGTCAATTAATGCTTTCACTTGTTTCCCATTTACCAAGGCCTTTTCATATGTGAAGTCAGCAGAGGACTGACACAAACATATGCTAAAGGTTTACAGATCTTCTTCAGATTCTTCCCACTCTTCCCCTTTTAGACAGCCTATTTCCATGGGTTCTTCCTTTAACATTTTCAGACAGTTTCTGGCCAAATGGCCTGTTTCTCTTCATGAAAAGCAAATAGGAGGGGTGGTTTGCTTCCCTTAGGTGCTTCTCTTTTACTTTCCTCTCTACTTCTAGGGTCAGGTCTTTTAACTTTCATGCTTTCTTTTGGTATCTATTCCTTGGTTTTATAGGATCCTCCTGCCCTATCTAATACCTGGGGTTTTGCGGTCGGTGAGTAGGTTTGTGATCCTTCCGCTCCTCACTTCGATGTATCGAGTTGAAGTGTTTGGCTGCATCTGAGTGGTTTTGGCCAGTCTTAATAGCCATGACTAAGGTAGGTCGATTTAGTTGTAATGCCTTTGGCAAAAAAGGGGGTAAAGAATTGGTGAATTCTTCCAAAGTAATCATTTCTACCAATTCTTCCATTGTTAATCAAAAGATCGATTGTGTTTTTAATTCGTTCTCCCATTTCAAGGAGGGTTTCCCGGGGGTTTAGTCTAATGTCCCTTAATTTATGCCGATAGAAGTTACAGGTTTGGCCTACTCTTTTTTAAATCCCCTCTTTTATGGATATAAAGGTAGCTCCCTGGGGAAGATTAAGTAGCTGGTACGTGGTGTGCAGCTCACCTTTCAGCAGAGGTCCAAGATAACATTGTTCTAGATTTTCTTCCCATCCCAATTGCTTAGCTAATCGGTAAAAATTCAGACAGAAATTCCCTACATCTTCACCCTCCATGTATGGCTGATGTATCCCTTGAGGTAGCATGGGACTTGCCTGTCACTCAACCAATTTTGTCAAATTCTCTTGAAGCCTAGCTTTGGCCTGAATTTGATGGGTGGCCAGCTGGGCGATGATAGGTGCTAGTTTGGCCATTTCCTCCGGCGGGGTAAGGGTTCCATCTGTAGTTTTTTTCTGAATCGGAAACCAAACAGGTCTCGGATCCTTCTGATAGAGTTTTGAAGTCATCTGACTCCTCCGAGTCTGATTCCGAAAAAGGGAAAGACCTAGATAAATTGGTTTCTAAACCTGAGGGACCAGGTACCGAAATTAATGTGGTACCGAAAAAAAAGTTCGGGACAAGGGGGAGAGGGGATTTAGAGCACTAGGTCTAATGAAGATGTGGACTGGCCGTGTTTTTTTATATTATTCAATCCCACTGTTGGATGGTATCTAATAAAAACTCAGTTTAAAAAAACAAATCTTGTTGACCAGTTGGGAGAGTAAAACCTCATTAAGATTGGCTACAATGCCAGAGTCAAGGAGTTTCAACAATTCTATTTTCACCTTCTGGTAGTACAACGATTATCAGCATGGATTCTCAATTTTTATCAATTGAATCATATCCCACTTTTGACACCACATATCAGGAAGCCATGGTATGAACAGTAAGACAGACACAAGTGTTTACAGTTCAATGGTGTTTATTGAACTTTAATTGGGTTTGAAAAATGCCTAACTAAACCTAAATCTAAAGATGGGATCAAGCTACAACCATCAAATAATAATAACACGGTCCTAGTGGTGTCTTGTCAAAATAAAAGGGCCTATACTAATATACCCATTGCCAATCCTTGCCTCTAAATCCAAATGTTGTGGGAACCAATGTTATGCAAAAGGAAAAGTGGTCACAAAATGATATGTCAGGATATTCAAGCCGTTGGCTTCCCTTCAACACGTTTTCAGCGCAGGACAAGGCGGCACACTCGAGCTAAGCACAATCTCTGGCTTCTCTAGCACAAGGGTGCAGTTCAAAACTTCAGCATCATGGCTTTCTGTGCCGAAGTCTCTTTGCCATTCAAAGTCTCTTCTTCCTTCCAGAGCGCCTGATGCAACAAACAAACAATAAAAGTTATTTTTCTTTTTGTATTTCATATATACACAAATTTCTTAGGTGATTTACTATTCACTTCCGACCCCTTCTGCCGGGCTCAGGTCCACTTTAACACAATGTTCTCAGGATCTTCACGTATGCAATTTTTCCGGTGATTTACTGTTCACCTATTATCCCCCTCTGCCGGGCTCTGATACGCCTTGACACAAAATCTTTAATAAGCCTCCCTCTGCCGGGTTCGGACCAATTTATTGTAACACAAAACTTGCTTAAATCCAAAGCTTGCAATTGATCTCCCTCTGCCGGGCTCGAACCAACTTTATCTACAATGTTATAAACTTTCTTTACTGCATCCAGATCGAAGATTTTCAATTGCGCACAGGATTTTGATTGACCCCTCGCAGGACCACTTTGAATCAAAATCCTTTGCTACTCTTTCACTTTTGTCAACTCTCAGCTAGATACCTTACAGAGACCTATTGGGCACCCACGCCGTGCCGGACCTTTCTATCGAAGGAATTGTATCTTGGGTTCAAAGTTCAATCATGCCTCTGCAGTTCAACTTTACTTGCGTTGGTTATCACAAGCGTTTCATACAATGTTCGTTCCAGCTCTCGCCATACGATTTTGCTGCTTGCAACCTTGGCTTTAAGACAGACCGGTCTTGTATCGGTCTCCTCAACTTACTGGCTGTGTTGATTTCACTGATGCTGTTTTGTTGTTGGAGCCAAGGACAGTGCCGCGGCAACTGGTGATTCTCCCCATCTTGATTATCGATGCAGGAAGGCCCCTGGGTACCTCTGACACACAATGCAGGATTCCTGAGCCTGGTTTCCTGGTCTTGCGCTTTCTACTCTACAGGCTTTTTGAAAGTAATGGTTGCTTGTCGGAAAGGTGAAGGGAACTTCCCTCCTTGCGACCCCCATCTGTTTTGCCATCTTTCTCCTCTTGTTAAACTGCCATCTTGGAACTGTGTTTCCTCGTATGCTTTGGCTTGCTCAAAGTGCGCTCTCGCCTTTAATCCATGTTGGGAAGTGTAATGGAAGTCAGGTGTGTGTGATGGTCAGTAATTGCCTGACCTTGCCTGACCATTGTATTGGGACACGACAGGTTTACGGCTTGGGTGTTAGTCCATTTTCTCTCATAGCAGGTTGCCTGTGAGAAAGTGTTTGTGTTGTAAAAGGTGTGTTGAGTTCCTAACTATCCTACCTGGTAGGATGGGATAAAGGTGTTACAGAGTAGGGGATACCGCATCTCACAATCCAGTGTCCCACTCCCCAAAGACCCCTCATCCAGGTGATCCTCCCACGCTTTTCCACCCCCAGGAACTGGATCCAAAAGCAATGGGTGTGTCCTGGCCAACTGGATGACAGATGCCCGGGGACTAGTGGGTGAGACACCTTCTGGTTTCTCACAGGGTGTGGAACGTTGCAATAGGTCAAGTGTTGATATTTTAAAGAAATGTGTAGCTGAGGCAGGGTCCAGTTGGGAGTTGCGACTCTCTCTGGTGCTAATGGCTATTAGGTCAACACCGTCCAGATCCACAAATCTCAGTCCCCACAAGATTCTAACAGGAAGGAATATGGTTTTGCCACAACATTTACTTTACAGGACCTATAAACCGGTCCTGGTAAATGCAGCCAACATTCATGAATATGTGGATGAATCGAGGAAACTTGCAACATGCTTTTGCATTTGCGCAGTAGAACTTAGAAAGAGCCACTGACAGTGCAAAGTCATACTGTGATAGGAAGACATCTGTGAGAGAATATGAAGTAGGTGACCAAGTCTATTGGTTTGACTTTGGGAAAGGTAAACATAAAAATGCCAAATTCCTCGCATCCTGGGTCAGGCCATTTAAAATTGTGAATAAGGTTTCACCTGTGGTGTACTGAATATAAAGGGAGTAGAGCTGACTGTGCAATAGTTTGCTCATGTTAACCAGATAAAAGCATATCACCCGAAGCATGAGGTGAAAAGGTTTGAACAAATTAGAGATGCTAATAGCTAGTGAAAGGTGTTGTTGTATTCAGCTAAACCCTCAGAAAGGAATCTGGGATTATTTTTTTACAAAAGAGGACAGTACTGCACCCCTCTATCAACAGCTACTTTTACAAAAAGTCCTGCCACCTCACAACTATGCCCTGTGTAGGTCAGAGTCCCAAAGGGACAACCCCTAAGGAAATACCCTCAAAACTCAAACCCAATATGGAGCTGCACAATATACAAATTAAAAAATTATCCTCTGGTGAGTATTGATATTATAAACTCACAAAATATTGCATACATTATTAATTCTTTATTACAAAAAATTCATTAAAAAAACAAAACAAACTATTTAATCACTTATTAGATAAAGCAAAATACAGAAAATTACCCAAATGGTGTACCAAAAGGAAAAGTTTTAAATACACATAACTTATCAAAAATACCTCTCCTAAAACCACCAATGTATAGAATATTTTTTTAAAAATAAAAATGACATATACATATAACACTAGCACTTGGTAAGATCGAGCATCGTTGTGTCTAGTCTTGAACCATTCTTATCGTTGCCAGGTTCTTTAATTACAACTCTTCAATGGCTAGTAATGCCCTACTTAAACTGCATAAACAATCTAACAGTACTTGCTCCCAACATGGTTCATTCCCAATTGATTACAGAATGATGTAGGGAAATTCATCAGGGGAAAAGGCAGTATTCGCATACACATGTCTGGACCCAGCCCTTGAGGACTGCCACATCAACGGGGGTCTCCAGTGCTACACTTTCCTCTAACATGTCAAAAATCTGTGTCAGGGGTCCCAGGATATCCAATAACTTATCCTGTCATGCTGGAAGGGCCTTGTCTGTACCCTTACGAGGATCCTTCCCCTTTTTCGTAAGAAAAACAACTATGGACTGGTCCACCTCCAGAGTAGCAGTCACCTTGTCTGGAAGACAGGGCCACAGACACTCCACCTTAAGCTTATTGCGGGCCTCCTTCTCAATAAGCTTCCTGACCCAATGACTCATGAATGTTCCTACCGACTCAGACGGCCTTGAACCCGCAGAACGCGTATGCTGAATATTGCCCGGGTCGAAAAAGGGTTCCCCCATTATATCTTTGAGCACCCCCTGCTCCGTTTTAATCTCTCTTCTCTTAGCCTTCTTCTTTTTGGGACTGGACTCAATAGAGGAGCAGATGGATCTATTATCTATTAATTAAGCCTCAGATGAAGATAGTGATGTGTTTACACTCCCTTGAATGTTCCAGAACAGAGAGCAGGTTACAAGGTCAACTACAGATGGGAAATGTTGGCTCATGGCCGGACTGATGAGAGATGATGGTCTAATTGGGAAAGTGGAGAGTAATCTGACTTGGCTCATGCACCTGGGTTTCATTTTGCTTATGTGCTGCTACCCGAGCTGAAAGTCCAAGGTTGGGTGATAATGCCAATCAGTGGGTCTTTGGGGCACCCTGCTATACAATGTTGTATAGACCAATCCACTGACATGTGTTTGCTATAATCAGTATTATACGTATTTAGAGGTAGTTCGAGGCATGCCATCTTTCTCCTTTGGTAGAAAATCTGAACTTTGATTCCGACACACAAATATTGGTCACATTAGATACTGAGGCTCTTTATACAAACATACCCCAAGAATGAGCTATACAGAGCTAAGAAATCATACTCAATAGACGACCATATCCACATAGTGTTCCTACCAATTTTCTGTGTGAAGCTGCCAAGTTAGTTTTAACCAACAGTTTTTTCAAATTCAAGGAAGAATTTTTTCTACAAACTAAAGGGACTGCTATGGGCTGTACTTTTGCCCCAAATCTAGCCATCATCTTTATGGCTCTTCTTGAGGAAGAAAAAATCCTGGCAAACTCAAATCCGTTCCGGCAACAGATTAAGTTATATCGCTGATACATTGACGACATACTCTTAATATGGGAAGGAAATACTCAGTCTTTAATTCAATTTGTGGAATGGCTCAATAAAGTTGACTCAGATATTCATTTCACGTTTGAGTACTCCACTACGAGGATTGCTTTCTTAGATCTATCTATCTTTGAACAAAGAGGTGTCTTACGAACTGAATTATTCAGAAAGACAACGGAAAGGAACACCACACTCTGTTTTGAGAGTCAACATCCCTCCAGCTTGCTACGGAACTTACCCTTCGGTATGTTCCTAGGGGTACGCCGGAATTGTTCTGATATTGATAATTTTACCAAACATGCTACCATCCTAGAAAATAGACTATTAGAACGAGGCTACCCTAAATAGCTTATCAAACACTCTAGAAAGAGAGCCCGCTATGCAAATCGAGATCTGCTACTATTACCTAAAAATGAGAACATCAAAAAAGAACAATTGGTTTGTGTCTCGACCTATTGCCAATATAGTAATACCATTAAAGGCATCATTTTAAAAAATTGGCGGGTCTTGAATGCATCCGGCATGATTTTGCCAAAACCCTTATTTGCTTTCAAGAAAGGCAAAAATCTAAAACAAAAAATCACACGTGCAAGTAGAACCCCAGCTAAACCAACCGCGATCAGGGACACCAACTTTAACCCAGTGATAGGGCATTATCCATGCACGTCATGTACTGCCTGCAAGTTCTCAAAAAAAACGACTTCTTTCATAATGGAAAATAAAACCTGGGACTTACGCACCTTTACAACGTGTAAAAGTAAAAACGTCATTTATGCAATTTCATGTCCTTGCAAAATGATGTATATTGGAAAAACCACGAGAGAAGTAAGTACCAGAATTAATGAGCATTGTTCAAAAATCAATACTCGGAATCTAAATGCTCCTATGGTAATTCATTTTGTTCAAATGGGCCATACTGCGGAACAAATGGAGTGGTTCTGTATTGAAAAAGTAATTGCCTCCAACGTAGCCCAAATGACAAAAAAACTGGCACGCACAATAGGACATCATGGAGCGCTGAGTGAAACCTGATGAGGGCAGAGTGATGTCCTAAAGCAAATATACAAAGCCATACTAAAACAATATGAAAATACTTAAGAGAGAGGATGTAACTGGAGTAATAAGTGAGATATGTACAAAATGATAACATAATCATGAATGCAACAGAAAGCAAAGTAACTTGCTGACCAATAAGTGTAAATATGCATTAACACAAGGTAGAAAAGACATATAGAAGATTGCTATAGGGGAATATATAACGTGGCTAGGACAGCCCTAATTGGAAAATGGACACCGGCTTGTGTCAAGATTCAATTCAGCTACCTCAGAAACATATCAGGGTTGAACAGTAAACATTGGAAGAACGGCTTTGTGTGCAAAACAAATAGGAGTCTATGTTGGTTTGGAATCAAGGGTGCTATTTTTAAGGAATAGCTTTAAAACACAAAGGGAGGTAACTGGATAAGTCATGGACGTGAGACATATTTCTATTAGATTAAAAAAGAAGAAAACATCTGTAGGAGCCAAGTATTGGACAATCAAAAGTGTATAAAGTCTGTACAATGTAGAGTGAGCAAGTCTCTAGAGGCCAAGAGGAGCAATGACATCCAGTATAATTACATCAAATATCAGTAAATAAGATGTTGAAATGGACAAATTCATGGTCTCTTCACATGTGACTCAGAAGTCGAAAACAAGGTCTATTAATTAAGCCTCAGATGAAGATAGTGATGTGTTTACACTCCCTTGAATGTTCCAGAACAGAGAGCAGGTTACAAGGTCAACTACAGATGGGAAATGTTGGCTCATGGCCGGACTGATGAGAGATGATGGTCTAATTGGGAAAGTGGAGAGTAATCTGACTTGGCTCACGCACCTGGGTTTCATTTTGCTTATGTGCTGCTACCCGAGCTGAAAGTCCAAGGTTGGGTGATAATGCCAATCAGTGGGTCTTTGGGGCACCCTGCTATACAATGTTGTATAGACCAATCCACTGACATGTGTTTGCTATAATCAGTATTATACGTATTTAGAGGTAGTTCGAGGCATGCCTCACAGATATGAGACAGCCAATGGTGTACTAACCACTATTTATTCTACAAGTAGATATATTGGCCTAACCAATCCCTCCTGCCAATAGGTTTTAGAGTTTGCCACATAGGATGACGTCATAGATGACGCACATTGGAGCATAAGACCTCTGTGTAATCAAGTTTGAGTGCACAAGCATCAGTCCAATGTCTGCCATTTGACCCTGCTTTATTAAATTCAGAATAAAGTAGTACTTTGCCATATGCTCTGAGTGTTTCCAGTTATTTGGTTTGAGATCTTTATTGGTAATTTCATCCAGCACAAGAGATGCATCAAGCAAGTCTAGATTGTTGGTGAACAGAGCAGCAGCTTCAGCCAACTGCTCCTGCTGCCTCCCAGCCTATGGATAATTAATAATAATAGGAATGAATGCCTTACATAAGAAAAAGATTGAGATTCCTGACAATCCAACTCCCAAGAAATGAAAACAAGAAGGTGATATGGAAGAAATACCAGGAATCAGTGACATTTATGCGTTATTATGGTATCAGGTAATAATATCGCCATATATATGGTCGCCGTAAATAATATCGCCGGGAAAATGTCGTGGCGATATTCCATGCAATAATGTTGCCACAAAAAACGCCAATTTTTCGGCAATATTTTTGCATGGTGAGATTTTTGTGGCGACATTATTACATGGAACCGTTATTATTGAAGGTGTCACAGGATGTTGGAGAAATGAAAATCACCCTGAGTGAGCTATCCTCTCAAGTAGGTCATCTGGAGAATAGAGTGACTAAAGTGGAGACAGAGAATACAACATTGGCTACAGAAGTTGCTGGAAGTTATAGAGCGTACAAAGAATTGAATTTAAGACTGGAAGCGGAACAGAGAAATCGAAACGTGTGCTTACTGGGAGTGAAAGAAAACCCTGACTTGGACAAGAATCTTAACTCAAGAGTCAAAGGTGTATTGTCTGAGGCAATGGGAAAGAATATCTTGAGAGATGGAGATCTGGATTTTTCTTATAGAGCTGGTAAAAACATTCAAGAAGGAAAACCCAGACAAATCATTCTGGTGCTAACAAGAGTGAGCGTGAAGGAAAAAATATTGAAATTGGCAAGAGAAAAGAGGAAACTTATGCTGAATGAAGATCCCTTGGCCATTTACCCGAACTTTCCTAAGGAGATTGTGGATTTAAGAAAAGCTTTTAAATATGCAAAAAATCTGGCACAGGAGAAAGGAATCAAAACCATCTTGGTCAAGCCTGCAATCCTGAAAATATTCTTGGATGATGGGGTTAAATCTACTGAGGACCCTGTGGAGGCAGAGAATTGGCTAAAAGCGGAAATTCATAGGATTGATAAAACCTCTACTTAGTTTTGTGGGGTAGTGGGTTTTATGACTTTTTGAGCTTGATGTTACGTTATGTTATATACTGTCATGGTTTTAGTTGAATAATTTATTATGATATGATTAATTCCCCTTTAGTTTATTTGTCAGCCTGAAACCGTTATTAACGGTCATTTAGGTAGCACGAGCAAGTATCTTTGTTTGAGGTAGGTGCCTTTCTCTAGTGTTGGAAGTGAGCCGTAATATGGTGCTGCTGTATCAGGAATATATGTTTATTAGATTATCTTGTTAGGTGTAGGGTGAGGAACGCATTGTTGTAACTGATGTTAACGTAAATTGCAGGTAAAGTTTAATATGTTTACTTACTGGTTGTTTTGTCCGTGATTGAAGTATTCTGGAGATCTACACTTCCCGAATACATGATGATTGGTTAATGGGATGACATGTGATCACGTATACGTGGAGTTGTGTCACGTGGTACCTTCCGTATTACGTTACCTTGATGTTATGGATTGGGCTGGGTTCTGAGTGACAGGGACCACGGGGCGGGTGCAGGGGAGATTGTTACTGCGTTATGAAGATTAAACAGCGTAGGTAAGAAATCTCTGCAGTACTGCCGAATGTTTGCAGATGGTGTGATAGGTATGGGTGAGTGAAGCTGATCGCATTTTTTATTTTTTATTTTTATTTATATCATCCTGCTTTCTGTCGGGTTTTTCTGTTCTGTGTTCTAGATATTGTACTCCTACTATCCCTCAATGCATGCTCCCGTGGCTGTTTTCACACTTATTTTTGAGATGTCTGCTGGCGTTACGTCACACATACTGTGCCCCTCCCACTTCTCTATCTGCACCACAGCGGAGATGGCGTGTGGATAGGGACACGGTAGTGCTTTGTTGGTGAAATGTTTGTGGTATTTGCAGAGGTGGTATTGTAATGTAAAGCATGGGTAGCTGGTTACACTTGTTGCTCCGTTATGTCGAAGTGTATAATATGTTCTTCCCCTTGTACATGCATATCCCGGAGACTCAAACTGCAATGTGGGCTGCAAACACATTCCTCAGTATAATTGTCGTGATTTTCCCATTGAAAGAGTCGTAAATGGCACTGGTTATCTATAATATGCGCCAATGTCTGCATTGATCACATAAGCTAGAAAGATGTCCCTGTTGTGTTTTCACGTATGATGCAACTGGGTAGATGAAGTGATGGATTTATTCACAGGCACGCAACTCACTTGGGACATGCAGCAGCTGCTTCACTTAATAACGTACAGTTATCTCACTATTGTAATAGTCATTAGATTATTCTGTGAAGTCTCTGGTTGCTTACGCGGGGGATATCTGCTTCCTTTCAACTCCATCAGTGTTCCCTACGTTTGGTGTGTTAGGAGGGAGGAGCTGTGGTATAAATATAATTACTTAGTGCCTAATTTCACATCTAGAAGTGAATGAGTAATGGGAGAGGATATGTACATTAATACATGCGCATTTCATAGAACTCTGCCATTGTATATTAGACATTAAAGGGGGTGCCAGAAAGATGATAGGGTTGATGAACAAAGTAATTTTAACAGTGAGTGTTTTGTTTATTATATCTTATTGTTTCACTGAGAAGAACAAGTTACTTCTTACCTTGTAACGTTCTTTCGACGGGATGTTCCTCCGACGTATTCCTTATCTTTGATAATACGTTTCCAGCTTGCTGGCCTCGGAAATTTTTTCTGTAGAGGGCGCTGCGCGTCGACGTCCGCCGAGTCGATGTCCCTAGACGGCCATCGTATCAGCGCCAACGTCATCATGCCCATAAATAGCCACGTGCTGCGTCCATTGCTCAGTTCCGTTTTGTAGCATAAGAAAAGTCATGCCTGAATTGGTTATTGACCTTGAAGGAGCGTAAGCTGCAACCACAAGGGAAGTATCACTGCGGGGATGGATGGGAGGGGCGATAAGGAATATGTCGGAGGCACATCCCGTCGAAAGAACGTTACAAGGTAAGAAGTAACTTGTTCTTCGAAGGGATTGCGTCCTCCGACGTATTCCTTATCTTTGATAGACTCCCATAGCAGTGGCATGTAATTGGAGGTGGGAGTGAGAATGTTATGTATCCCTTTAGGGATGGATCGAATGTAATACGGCCTTGCCAAATCTGGTCTCTTGAGTAGTGGAGGAATCCAGATTGTAAAATGTTGTGAATGTATGTGAGGACGACCATGTGGCAGCCGCACATATGTCTCGGACCGGTACCCCTCTTTGGAGAGCCGAAGAGGCTGCAATACCCCTGGTTGAATGAGCCCTGAGATTTTGGGGTGGCTCTTTCCCTGCCAGTTTGTAACATTCCAGAATGGCCAAAATAATCCACCTGGAGATGGTTTGTTTTGTTATGGGTAGTCCCAACTTGTGACCTGAGTATCCTACAAACAGTTGGTCTGCTTGCCTGATCCTAGCCATTCTGCTGATGTAAAAGCTGAGAGCTCGCCTTGGGTCCAGCCTATGTAGCCTTTCCTCCGCTTTCCCCAGATGGGGAGGAAGGTAGAACGAAGGTAAGGTAATTTTCTGAGTTATATGAAATTCAGAAACCATCTTTGGGAGGAAATTAGGCTTCACCTGCAGGACAACTTTGTCCTTGTGAAAGATTGTATGTGGGGGTTTACAGGAGAGAGCTTGTAGCTCGCTCACCCTCCTAGCAGATGATAGTGCCACCAATAGGACAGTTTTAAGCGTGAGAAATCTCAGCGCACAAGAGTGAAGTGGTTTGAATGGAGTGAAGTTTAAGACTAAATTTAAGTCCCATAAGGGAACCTGGAATGGTTTTGGAGGATAAACATTAGTTAATCCCTTGAGAAATTGTAACACTAGAGGAAGTTTGAAATACGATGGTTCCTCCGCAGTGCGCTTGAAGATAGAAAGCGCTGCGAGATAGCCTTTTACAGTGCCAACTTGAAGGCCTGAGTTTGCCAAGTAGAGTAGAAACGATAACACCGTTGGTGTACCACATGAAAAAGGGTCGATATTCTCTTCCCTAAACCAGCTGCACATTTTTTTCCAACGGCAGCGGTATAAAGACTTTGTTGCTGGCCTTCTGGCTGAAAGCAACACCTCCATGACATCATCAGGGAGATCCCAATCCTTGTACTTCACCCTTTCAGAAGCCAAGCGTGAAGGTTGAGGGTTCTGGTGTCTGGATGGAGAACCTGACCTCCCTTCTGCGAGAGAAGATTCTCTTTGAGTGGAAGACGGATTGGAGGACAGATGGACAGGGTACCACGTTCTCCTGGCCCAATCCGGGGCAATTAGGATCATGGTTTTCCGGAATCTTCTCAACCTCCTGATCATTTCAGGAATAACAGGGACTGGTGGGAACGCGTAAAGGAGTGGAAACTCCCAGTCCACTACAAACGCGTCTCCTAGAGCTCCTCTCGGGGGAAATTCCCTTGAACAGAACAGATCGCACTTCCTGTTGGTGCTTGTGGCGAACAGATCCACCTGAGGGGTTCCCCAAAGGGCGAAGATCTCTTGAAGGACTTCCTGAGCTAGCTCCCACTCGTGGGAGACTGTGCTCTGCCTGCTCAGAGCGTCCGCTGTCAAGTTCTTCTCTCCGGTAGAGAGATTCCTTCTTGGATTGCCCAAAACCAGAGCTGCATCACCTCTCTGCACAGTGGCAGTGATCCTACGTCTCCTCTTTTGTTGAGGTAGTGCATGGCCACCGTGTTGTCCGTCATTATCAGGACATTTCTCCCCTGTACTGATGGCAGGAATGCTTTCAGCGCTAGTCTGATCGCTCTCAGCTCCAATAGCTTGATGTGTAGTCTGGACTCCGATGGAGACCAACGACCGCTGATGGTGAAGTCGTTGGCATGGGCTCCCCACCCCGTGAGTGAGGCATCTGTGACTACTGTTATCTCCGGCCATGGTTGCCAAAACAGTTCTCCTTTCAAGATGTTCTCTGGATAGGCCCACCATTGAAGGTCGCGGGCTACCTTGTCCGGAATCCGGAGGAGATCTGTCATTCTCCCTGAGAATTGCGACCACTGACTTCTCAGTGCCCACTGAAGAGATCTCATTCTCAGACGAGCCTCTGGCACAAGGAAGATGCAGGATGCCATGAGGCCTAACAACCTCAAAAAGTTAAACGCTGGGAGACGTTGGGCATGTTGAAACTTGGTGACCATCTGGAGAATATCTTGAGCCCTCACCTCTGGTGGTGAGGCTTTTCCCAGGGAAGTGTCCAGAACCGCTCCAATGAACTGGAGTCTCTGTGATGGTATCATCTGAGACTTCTTTAAATTGAGGGAGAAGCCCAGTTTGTGAAGGAAGTGGCAGACATAATCTAGCTGGGCCTGGGCCTGTTTCTAAGATACAGTCCTGATCAGCCAATCGTCCAGGTAGGGGTAGACGTGGATCCCTTCCCTCCTTAGACTCGCCGCCACTACTGACATCAGCTTGGTGACGACCCTCGGGGCGGAGGTCAGCCCAAATGGCAGAACTCGAAATTGATAATGCGAGTCGCCATTTGCGAACCTCAGGTATTTCCTGTGTTTGAGATGGATTGGCACATGGAAATAAGCATCCTGAAGGTCCAGAGATACCAGCCAGTCCTGGAGCTGGAGGGCCTGAAGGATCTGAGAGAGAGTTACCATCTTGAACTTGTCCTTCCTGAGGAACTTGTTCAATTCTCGTAGGTCCAGGATGGGTCTCAGTCCTCCGTCCTTCTTTGGTATGAGAAAGTAGGGGGAGTACCAGCGCTTGTTCCTGTCCGCTACAGGTACCGGTTCTATGGCACCTTTCACTAGCAGGTCTATAATTTCCTGCAAGAGGAGCGGATCTGGAACTTTTAGAGAGCTGTTCCCCGGTGGATGACTCTGAGGGATGTGTAGAAAGGGTAGGCAGTAACCCTGGGCAACTGTCTCCAATGCCCAAGCATCTGACGTTATAGCCTGCCATTCCGTCAGATGGTGAGTTAACCTGCCCCCTACAGGTGTATTGTGTGGAAAGGCCTCAGAGTGGTTTGGGGGCGGCTGATGCAGATGCCGAGGGTAAAGAGGCACCTGCTGCTGCTGCGGCCTTAGTACTTTTGACCCGTCCACCTCGGGTGGATCTCCTTTGGCCTCTTTGAGCTGGCTGTCCTCTGCCTTTCCCGAATGCGGAATAATAGCGAAAGGACTTTCCTCTCCCAGAGGTTCCTGAGGGGCGAAAAGGAGTTTGGCGGATAGCAGCTCCTAAAGATTTTGCTGCTGCTTTAGAAGTCTGCAACTTTTCCAGACTGTCATCAGCCTTTTTCCGGAATAGTGAAGAGCCGTCAAAGGGCATATTCAAAAGTCTGGCCTGTACATCTGGAGCAAAGCCAGACTTTCGCAAACACACATGCCTGCGGATTGTTATACTTGCCGCCATGGCCCTGCTGATACTGTCAGCGGAATCGATGCCAGTTTGAAGTGATTCGCACATGGCATCTTTGCCATCTTTAACAATGTTAAGGAAGGCTTCCTTTTCGTCTCCTTCGGGTATGAAGTCAGCCGCTGATGAAGCACACTCCCATAGTGTGTGACTGAACTTGGTGAGCGTACAGGTGGCGTTGATGGACTTCAACGCCATACTACAAGCAGAGAAGACTTTCTTCGCCATAGAATCGTACCTCTTGTCATCTCTATCCTGTGGGACAGTAGGGTAAGCGGTCCTACTGCTAGATGGCGTCGATGTCGGCGTCGACAATGGCGTCGAGTCGATCGACCGATGCGCCGAGGAACCCTTCGACAACGGCGTCAATGGCGCCGATCCGTACGTCGAAGGAATCTTCGACGACGGCGTCGAAGGTGGTGCCTTCTTACCCGATGGCTCGTGGCGCTCTCGGGTGGAATGTTTCGCTGGGTGCTGCGACTCGCGGCGTTTTGATTTTTTGGGTTTTTCACCCGAGGTATCACCCTCAGCTGTCTTCGAGGGGGTCGAGGCCGCGTTCTCGAAGACGCTTAACATTTTCTTTCTGAATTCCTCCCACTCAGCTTGAGAGCTGTGTTTTGTGGGACAGGAGACCCTTTCAGGGGACACAGAAGAAGACGAGGAAGGGGATCTTTGACGTCTCTTTTTTGAGTGTCTTGATCTCGACGAATGGTGGGAGCTACTTCGAGATCTAGAATGGGAATGTTTTCAACGGCCAGGAGACAAATGCCTCGACTCAGCCGAAGAAACCTTCGAGGAGGTTTTGAATGACTTACCTCTCTCGAGCTTCCCCTTGCGCTCCTTTAAGTCTTTCGCCGTCATGGACATGCAGTCCTCACACTCCGAACAATGGTGCTCGGATCCCAAGCACCACAAGCAGATCCTGTGTGGATCCCTTATCGACATTTTTTTACCGCAGTCTCGACATTTCTTGAAGCCGGATCGCAGCGTCGTCGGTTCCGATGAAGATGCCATCGAGAACGAGTAGGTATTATTCGAGTAGATATAGAGTTATCCTGACTGAACTGAGCAACGACGTTCCGAGGCCCCACGAAGCGCGGAAAAACGGAACTGAGCAACGGACGCAGCGCGTGGCTATTTATGGGCATGATGACGTTGGCGCCGATATGGTGGCCGTCGAGGGACATCGACTCGGCGGACGTCGACGCGCAGCGCCCTCTACAGAAAAAATTTCCAAGGCCAGCATGCTGGAAACGTATTATCAAAGATAAGGAATACGACGGAGGACACAATCCCTTCGAAAAGGTGATTTGTAGGAATGCGATATGTATGTTACAGTAGATAGTGAAATAGTGCATGCTTGTTCTCTGTTCCAGGTGATTAAAGGGTGAGAGAGTAATTGTTATTTCATTGCGCATTAGAATACGTTATCAATTGTGTAAAAGTTAAGTTTGCTCTAACTCTAAAGTGTGGATATTTTGGAGGAGGGTAGAATGAAAGATAAGAGTTTATGGGTGATGCATTGGATTGAGGTGTATATGCGAAGGAATTCTTCGGAGGGAGTGGGGTAGTCCTTTTCTACATGATTGTGGAAGGGAAGTTCCAGAGGTTTGGGTTGTTTAAATCCAAGAAGGTGTTTTTGTTTTTGTTTTTGCTTTCTTTTTTACTGATTACTTTGAATTGATAGGTTCTATCACAGTAGGGTTATATCATACACCTCTCATGGCTTCTTTTTACAAGAGTAGCTTACAGGTAATTTCCTGGAATGTTAATGGAGCTAACTGTGCGAATAAGAGGAAGATGATTTTGCAAAGATTAGAGGAGTTGGGGACGGATGTCGCGTTGCTTCAAGATACACATTTATTGGAGGTGAATGTGGACAAGTGGAAACGGGAATGGGTTGGCAATGTCTATCGTTCATCCTTCACTTCTAGTTCTAGAGGGGTATGCATTTTGATTATAAAGAACCTTCCAATTACAAAAATGAAATGTGAAAAGGATAAAGAGGGTAGAATAGTTTGTGTAACTTTGAAAATACAAGATATGACTTACTGTATATGCAATGTATATGCTCCTAATGGTGTGATGGAAGTTTTGTTGTTTCCCATGCACAGTTCTTGCAGAATGTGAATGTGAGGAATGTCATAGTGGGGGGAGAGGGGGATTTTAATGTTACTCTGGAGCCAGGGAGACTTTGGATATTCGAACAATTTGAAGAGAGAATCCCTGAAGAAATGTATGGCTGAGTGGAATCTTTCAGATGTGTGGAGACTGCAGAACCCTTTGGTCAAGCAATATACCTTCTTTTCTGCAAGACAAAAAGTGTATTCACGGATTGACCTCCTCTTGACCTCGGGCTTGTGCACACAATCTTTCAAAGGGGGAGATATTAAATCCATCCTAATTTCTGACCATGCACCGATCTCTTTTGAAATGAAACTTACTTTTCCTTTACCTCAGTCAAACACTTGGAGGATGAATGTTATACTTCTTGATGACAATGATATTGTGGACAAAATAGTAAAAGGGGCAAAGTTCCTTGTGGCTCAAAATTGGACTGGAGAAGTGAAAGTAGAATTTGTGTGGGAAGCCTTCAGGTCTTACATGAGAGGACTGTTGATTGGCCTATCGAGCAAAAAGAAAAGAGAAAAGGACACTGAGATTAGGAAACTGTATGAGGAAATTGAGATTCTTGAAAAAGAAAACATGCGAAAATTCTCTGTGTGCTCTTTTGGTTCCATGCAAAATAAAAAAGAAAAGCTGGAAGACCTTCTTACTTCAAAGGCTGAAAGACTTCTATTCAGAACGAGGTGCAAATACTATGAAAAGAGATAGAAATCTGATCAGCATCTGCTCATAGATTAAGGACTTTGGAGTGTGAGAATTCAATCAATGCTATTGAAAGGAGTGATGGGATTATGACTTTTACACATTTTAAAATTAATGATATATTCAGGGACTATTACTCCAATTTATACTCTTCAGAGGTTCATATGACTCAAGAGGAAGTGAGACATTATGTTAATGAATGTCATTTACAAAGTATAAAGTCAAAATACAAAGATTCCCTCTCGAAAGACCTGAATGTGGAAGAACTCAGAACTGCTGCTGGTGCTTTAAACTCAGGGAAATGCCCTGGCCCGGATGGTTTGCCAGCTGAACTGTATAAAATCTTCCTGGAAGAGGTTTTTAATCTTATGTTGGCCATGCTACATTCATCTTTGATTGATGGTCGTCTCCCAGAGTCAACGAGGCATGCACTGATATCCGTTTTTTTGAAAGAAGGGAAATCTCCAGTCAATACAAGTAGCTATTGGCCGATAAGCTTGTTAAACACAGACAATAAAATCTTTGCAAAAGTCTTGGCTTTGAGAATGGAGGCTTTTCTACCTGATATTTTAGATCAGAGTCAGACAGGTTTTGTAAAAGGTAGACATGCCTCGGATAATATGAGAAGACTTTTGTTGACTTTGTTTGAAAGCAAGGAACATATGAATGATGTAGTGGTGTTGTCGTTGGATGCAGAAAATGCTTTTGACCGGATAGAGTGGAAATACCTCCTGGCAGCCTTGGAAGGTATCAGATTTGGGAAAAATATGATAAACTGGATAAGACTATTATATTCATTACCTACAGCTAGTGTGATCACTAATGGCCTGGTCTTGGGCAAATTTGAACTCAAGAGAGGGACAAGATAAGGTTGCCCCGTCGCCCCTTTTATTTTTCATCGCAATGGAACTCGTGGCCGTGAAGATAAGAGAAGATAGGGCAATCAAAGGTATTAAATACGCCGATGATATGCTGCTGGTTATCCAAAATTTGGAGTCTTCCCTTCCAGCACTGATTGACCAAATTGACATTTTTCACAGGGTTTTAGGGTACAAGATCAATTGGTCAAAATCCGAGGCATTGCTGGCATCAAAATCATGCTCGGTCTTGACATTAAAGAACTTTGCTTTCAATTGGTGTCCTGACCAAATGCGATATCTTGGGATCTGGCTGACTAAAGATGTGTCCAATGTGATGGAGGTCAACCTATCACAAGTTATTCAGAATATGGAATCAGACCTAAGAAGATGGAATGAGTTACGATTAAGTCTTTGGGGAGAGTACATGCAATTAAAATGACAACAACACCACGCATTAACTATGTGCTAAGCATGATCCCCTTGCAGATCAGGAAATGCTTTCTGAAGAAAATTGAGAACTTGATCTAGACCTTCCTATGGGAGGCTAAACAGCCACGTCTAAAACTTTGGAAACTACAACTTTCACAGGAATACGTGGTCTGAGGGTTACCAGACTTTGAGAACTATCATTTGGCGTTTGGGGCTAGACATTTAGTTCCTTTCATAGAAAATTCAAATGATGTCTGGATACTGGCAGAGGCAAGCAGATCTTCTCCACTTTCCCCCAGAGCGATTCTGTCAACGGTGGATGGGGCAGGCTGTAAATCGTTTCCACCAACTACATTTATAAGGTCATGTTGGAAAGGTCTCGGGAAAAAGAGCAAGAAAGAAGTTTCTGACAACGGTTTTACTTCCATCTGGTTAAATCCAGATATAAAATTGGATGGAAAGACTCTTTTCTGGCCGAACTGGCTGTTGGGAGGTGTACAGTGGTTGGAGGATCTTGTTGAAGAGGGAATATGGATCTGAAGGTGGTATGGCTTCAAAGGTGTATAAAAATCTAGACCAGTACAAGGATCCAAATATGAACTTACTGTTAAAATGGTCAGAAATATTTGGATCATAGAATGCCAGAGGGCAGATGGAGGAATCTGTGCAAGAATGTGGCTCTAACCTCTTTGAATCTGGGGGAAAGGAGTCGCCAAATCAAAATTTTAAACAGAGTTTTTTGGACGCCACAAAAACTACATGCAAGAGGTTTAGTTGATTCAGATGCCTATTGGAGGTGTAAACATGCAAGTGGAACTTTTGAACATATGATTTGGGACTGTTATGAGTTAAGATCTTTCTGGCGAGGGGTCACAATGAAGATGAATGAGATTCTTCTGTTGCACGAAGATTATGATTATACGACTTTAATTCTGGGAGAAGATGTCATGGTGGAAGATCTCTCTTTCCCGCAGAGAAGCTAGTTTTTCAGGGCAGTAAATTCCCCCAAAAAAATCATCTTGAGGAAGTGGAAAAGTGAGGAAAGGCCAATGATTTCAGAATGAATCGATGACCTAAAACAAACGTCAAGACTTGAGAAGATTATCCTTGACAGAGACAAGAAAATTAATTTATTTGATCAAATCTGGGGCAGGTTTTTAGATTTGTGATACTATTGTCAAATTGTTGCTCCCTGTCCGATTCTATAATATTTCCTTTTTTAGGGTTTGAGTAACCTGGATTTGATGAACCTAGTTGTAAATCTTAGTTTTTGTACTGTTTTCAGTTTTATGTTGTAATCTTTATGAAATTAATAAACATGTAAATTATAAAGAGATGCATCAAGCTGCAAGAGCACAACTCCAAAGCTCATTGATCACATTGAGGCCATACAAATGGGGAAAGAGCGCTATATAAATAACCAAATACAATACAATACAATACAACTCCTCTGAGGATGTGGAAAAAGAGGTGGAAGAAGGGAAATCCCGGCGCCCAGCCCTGCGCCTTTTACAGGACCGGGAATCAATATCATTCTATGCCCATCTGCACTAACCACCTTATCCAAGTGCTTGGACTTGGCACCACACTTCCCCTGAGGAGGAAGCTTAACCTCTGAATGGCCCTCTGGCACAGCAGAATTATCTGCACGGTAGTCAGCAATGTCTGCAATAAGGCAGTCAAAAGCAGAGTGTTAAGGTCCCAGAGGGTTGCGTCTATCGACTCCTGGACCACTACATATATCCCTATTTGCCTCCTGAGGGCCAGGACCCAGTTGAACCTGTCTGCTAGGCACACCCTCAGAGAAATGACCATTGTCTACGAAAACACTATTAACCACTCCAGGGCTCCAGAACCCTCAGGAGCTGACATACATTGACTCCTAATGCCCAGGGGAAAATGAAGAAAAAACAACCTTGGCTCCTAGAGAACCCTTCGAGCAGTGGCTTCTCCTGCCTCAGCAGGCCAGAGCTATGCTTCAGAGGCGAGGAGGTGCTGGCCGAGCAGGGCGGCGACAATGAGATATGGGCTGAACAACCGCTGAGGAGCGCACCGGCTCTCTCGAGGCACTCCCCGCCAACACGTGCCAGGCAAGCACCTTCTCTGAAGCTCCAATAATACCGCAGCTTCAACAAATGAAATGAACCCGGGCCGCACCCCCGGAACACACAGGCTGTTAGCGCGTGCACAAGATGGACTGGAGATAACAAAACCGGGCTGCGTGCAGAGCACACGGTACCACCACAAGAATGTCGTGTGTGATAATGTTGCAGGCGCTCGCGAGTGTGAGTCAGCGCGAGCCCCCACCATGCAAGCGCATTCGCTGACCTAAATATAAACAAGCGCTTGGGCTGAGAAAAGGTTTTAGGACATTTCTGATACAAAGATTTTACCAGACAATGACTGCTACATTAATAGTTACATTATACCTACATTATGCACACAGAATGCTCAGAACAGAAGAAAGGTACTTATCTGCTGTGTCGAGCAGCAAAGAAGAGGACAAGGGACTATCTTCATAACGCTTTATAGGGGAGCTCGGACCCCTAATGGCAGAGGGGGGCAGGGCTGCCATCTTGGATTGGGGTCCTCTCCCAAAGTATTACATTGTTTGTTCGTGTTTTAAAACAGATGTTAATGTTTTAAAACACGTTTAAGTTTCTTTGCTGGTGTTTAATTCAGTAAAGAAGATAATACATAAGGCCTCATTACGATTTTGGCGGTAGCCATGCCGTTATTGGCGGCATGGCTCCCGCCAAAATCGGATCCGGGACCGGGTTCCCAGAATGGGGAATTACCAGGCCATTCCGAGTTCGGAAGGCCTGGTAATTCCTCCCTCCAGGAACCCGGGCCCGGACCTTCCCCATTTCAGCCCCCATTAGGCTCAATGGGAATGGGAGAGGGAGCAAACAACGGGCCGATTACGAGTGGCTCATTGTTTGCTCCCTCTTCCCCTCGTGGGACCCGGTAAGCATGCCTGGTTTGACCAGGCGTTACTTACCGGGTCCCGCGAGGGGAGCTTGTAATGAGGCGGAACGGGTTAAACGGGTCCGTCTCCTTTAGCGGGTCCTGTTAACCCGTTCCACCTCACGTATAATGAGGCCCATAATATGAAGCCTCCAGTCTATTTTATAAGCTGCATCCCCCAACCACTTAAATCAAGTGCACCACCAACGAGATGCGTGTAGATTTCCATATAATATTCCATGCAGCTTCTACTTAGTCACCGTTTCTTATTACTATCTGTAGCTATGTTTCTACTTCGACTTAACATGTTTTCTTTCCTTCTCTCCCATTACATTAACGGGGATCACTTCAACTTCCCCAATCCCTTACCTCATCCACCCCACTCGAATTATTCCTTTGCCCTGCCCTCTACCCTCCCTATATCATTTTTGATAACTGTCGAAGCAGGATTCTGTTTTTTTCTCTTTTTCACTGAACCCATTCGTTCAATACTCCTTTGAATCGTGCTTCGCACGAGTGTCTTCTTGGACTCGGCCAGACGTATGGAAATCACATAGGTTTTGACTACATTGGAAAGCAGCTTGCTACAAGGCCTTGTTTGACAAGAGCGATTTGTATCCGGGTCAAGAACGCACCACCCACCCCAACAAGTTGCGGAAGTAAAAACTTGGAGTTAACTTAAGCCAAAGTCTCAACCATTTAAATCAAGCATGCGACAACTGTGGAGAACGTACCACGTGACACAGAGTCCCCCAGAGGCACCGCAGGCTGTTCTTTAATCAAAGACATATTCAGTCAGGGGGCTGGCTTGTAATCAGTCTTCATTTCAGAGCCAACTCTAGGCCGCTCAGCAAAGGTTATGCTCGTTCCTGTTCACTGACCTAATCGCTGTCAATTACTTTGAGTGGAGATTGGCAATTGGAAGCGGTCGGCTACAGGTGACGATTTAATTGGATCAACATTCTGTCGATTAGATTTATCCTTGTTTAATTGTAAACATTTGCTCAACCTTTGCGAGGCAGGATGCTCAGCGTGTTATTCCAGACACTGTATCGCATTATCTGTTTTGGCTGCGTTCGGTATTTTTGATCATGGCACAAATATATGCAGGATCAGACGGGTTTGCATACTGGCCTCTTTTCTAGCATTGGTAGTTTGCCGTTTCCCTCAATTTTGTCATTCCTCTGTGATGAGTGAGCAGTAGCGGCAGACGCTGTTCTCCCCCTGCGCTGAAACGTGTAGATATTTTCAACAAATGCAATCCATGTACCTACATGTTTGAATTATCATCACTGTTTTTGTCAGGCCAAGTCTGCACTAGAAGTAGCCAGAGTGCTAGAAGGTCCTGTTTGAGGATCACTCTGAGTTATGATTAATTATGACTCTGTAGCAGTAACGCTGTATTATGAGGGTATCTTCCTAGAAATGCACGCCCCAGTAACATAGGTAGGATTTCAGTAAATCTGAACAGACTATTTTGATCAATTTTCGAATGAACTTCAACCCTTACTTTGAGGATGGAAATAGATTTTGTCCGTGGCCGACAACACCACTGCTAAACAAGATTGTATAATACACAGTATGTCATGTTGACACTCGGCCTCTTTGTGTTGGAGGTGGGGCTTGGGTGGGGTGGAAATCAGTTGAAGGGATGAGAGCGGATGAGAAGTCCTCAGAAATAAAGTAAGCCTGTGACAGGACTTACCGGTGTGCCCTTTCATTTATTGTATATATGGGGCCTGGGTGAATGGGAAAGGGCCTGCAGTGCCTGGAGGGTCCAGGAAATTACTATAGCAATATATTCGGAGACCACCCTTAACATGTGGAGGTCCTGTCCCCCAAATTAAGGTGCCACACAACACATTGGTTGTTTTTGTTCAGCTAGCCCTGTCTATGACTCACACAGAGAGCCACGTAGATCTATCCCCCTGTAACGCAACGAGCAAAGAACCAGGCCTGGGTACAGAAAGAATATATATTTATGAAATAATAGGTTCCTTGAATAGTTGAACTAAGTGATTACACACGCCACCTTCTCTGGGCAGAAAACAAATCTTCAATACATAACACATTTTTTGGGCACATAGAGCACAGGCCAAATAAGCAATCCAAACCTCTTGTCCCACAAACACCTTATGTCAAAATTTAAACAATACCTTTGAACCTTACCAGGTCATGAGCATTGGCATTCCTTGATAAGGTCTACATTAAAAACAACTGCAACATGTTCTCTGTTGAAAAGCAAATTCACACATGCAGCACTGTGTACGTTTAATTTCCCTGAGCACTTAAAAATGCTAGAAGTTTTGGGAACACAGCAAACTTTGGACACTACTTTGATTTGATAGAACCTTCTTCCATCTTTACACCAAAGCAATACAAAAAACGTTCTTCTATCAGGGTCAATTTCTCACTGCCTGGAAATAGTGTGCATTTTTCAATTAGAAATTACACTTGGTTTCACTTAGCAAATTAACCTTGCTCACCCAGCACCAAACCCAGACCTTCCATGACATTCAGCACCCCTCTGCTTAAAGGCCAGATCTAAGAATGGAAGCAGTCAGGAATTTCGTTTTTGGGCAAGGACACCCCTTTCATTTATGGAAATCTAGGATTGACAAGTAAAATAGGGCACCCAATTACTTTAACTGACTATAGTTTCTAAAGTACACTGGGAATTAAATGTGTTAATTTCAAAGGTTAACAACATCACTCTGTAGTGTTTGGCTGTAGGGGAATTAATTACATTATTATTTATCAAATATACTAAGGATCGACTTCCATATCCCCACCCATTAACTAAGGGGAAGGAATTAAATCAGACAAAATCCCATACACTTGCTTCTGTTGGACAAGCTACTTACATTGGATTACTCTGGATTAGGCACGCAGGAAAGTCAGCAGTGTTTCTGAACCCTCTCTTGTTGAAGCACAGGGATCTGGTCAGGTACTTCAGTCAAAGATAGCCACACATATTCATCCCTCTAGTTGGCTCTCCTTGGTCATAGGGCCCAGTCAGCATTTAGACTTTCACAATGACTGTCTCCAAGGTAAAAAGAATCCTGCAGCAATCTTCAATAATTTCAACCCAGGTAGTATTAGGCAGCTGTGTCAGGATTCACCCAGATGATATTTGGGCAAGTCTCCTTGAAGATTTGCAGGCAGCTCCACCCTTCCCCATAGCGCAAGGCCTTTTCACCCTCTAAGCCACACCTCCAAAATATTAAAATGAGGAGATGCAAGTTTATTGGTTCTGATTTTTCATTGGCAGTTTATCCCCTTCTCCTCCCCAAGGTCCAACCCTCTCTCTTGGAGTTCTGAAGTTGAATTGATTGGGCAGAGGAACACACCTACTGGAGTTGTCATTTGACATTTGTTTTACACATGTAGTTTTGCAATGAAAAAGTCCTACATGAGAAACATTTTTGTTTTAGAAATAAACATCACAATATATATATAATGCTGTGTTCCTCTACTCATGCCAGTCGTGTTAAGATGACTTCCATCTCAGCAGGAGGTTGCAGGTTCAAATGACAATTTGTCACACTTTACACAGCAATTACAACAGTTATCAACACAAAATGTATGATGCCGATATCTAATTCAATAATGAAAAAATGGTGGGGTATAAAGACTGTCACCTTGCGACACAGATCTTTTATATGTAGTGTCTGTTGCAGAATACAAAGAAGGATTGTTCCTTCCTTCGTAAGTAAAAATAAAATCTAATTTAATAAGCCACCAGCTTCCCAACCTTTGGCTTCATAACATTTTCTGGGGAGCGAGAAATGCATTTTGTGATGAACACAATAGGCTCTTAATAAGCTTCAAAATGACACTTGTCCCATTTCTAGAAGTATCACGGTTCGAAGGTAAATGGGTAACATGTAATTCCTACTATAAACCTATGGCCACATATTTACATATATATTTCTGAGTTTCATTTTACAGTTAAAGTTGCTGTTGTTGTTTGAGCATCTGTTCCAGGCTCTGCGGCCTCAATGTTGTCTTAAACTTGACAAGTCATGATATGGCATTCATAATGCACCTGTACACAAGTGTTTCTTGGTGCCACAAGACAAGGGAGGGAAGACATAGGGAGGACAAGACAAACAATCTTACTAGCACTTGTGTCATTTAGTTCATGCAAGTGAGACAACGAGAAGTGCAGGGGGAAGGAGAGGGGGAACTGTAAGGGAGAGGAAGGGGGAAGTGCGATCAGGGCAGCGTGGCTCTAATTGAGGGCAGCCAGGGTAGCGCAGCTCTGGGTAAGTGGAAGGAGGCTTGGGGATGTAGGGGAACAGTTACAGCCCCTAAGTGTGAAGTGGGCCAGGAGGCAGAGCAAAGGAAGACTGGTCATGATGGAGCCTGGAAACCAAGTGAGAGTCTGAGGGAACCAAGCAAACAGTCGGCACAGCAGAGATGTAAGTTAGCAAGGGAGTGAGAGAGAGAATGCAGAGGAGAAAGGAGGGTCTTGAGCTGCTTCCAGAACTTCAGGTGATCTGGCTCAAGTCTGCTAGGGACAGTGAGGCAGTTTCAGAGGGAGGCACCTGCAGAGGAAAGAGATCTAACCCCCCACTCTCTGCCTGGAGAAGTGCCTGACCCTCAGAGAGTTGGAGGTAGCTGAGTGAAGGGCTCTAGAACGAAGGTATTTCAGAAGAGAGAGTTGAATGTAGTGTGGGACATGGCCACAGAAACCCTTGTGGATGATGCAGAGAGTCTTGATTTTGATCCTTGCTGCCACCGGGCACCAGTGGAGCGATTTCAGGGCTGAAGAGATGCGGTCCCTAGGCTTGAGGCCAAGGATAAGTCTCAAAGTCCTCTTCTGGATTAGTTGCAGGGGGGAAGAGTAGAGGTAGGCAGATTGAGAAAGAAGCTGTTGCAGTAGTCGACCTGGAGAGAACCAGGTCTCTGGAGACAGTGAGGTTCTGGGGGGAAGTTAAAAAAGGTAGACTGCCTCTGAGGAGGTGCAGCTTGAAGTGGGCCTTTGTGTCAAAGTCTGTGATGTGTGCAGAGAAGGAAAGAGTGGAGTCGAAGATGACACAAAGCTTTTTTGCCTCACAGGAAGGGGAGGGTAGAGGGCCCAAGCAGTGTGGTCAGAGTGAGAGAGGGAAAGAGGGCGCAGGAGTCCCAGTGAGAAGGATCTCTTTCTTACTGGCAAAGATCGTTGGAGGCGCACAAATCCTGAATCGCAGATAGACAGTCAGGAATGAGCGAGGGAGGAGAGGAGGCTGAGGGAAGTCTGAAAGAGAGCTGAGTGTCATCTTCATAACACTGAAAGTTAGAAGAGAAGGTAGAGATCCGGTGAGCCAAAGGGGCCAGATAGACATTGAAGAGCCAGGGTGAGAGGTAGAGCCTGGAGTAAAATGATCAATCATTCTTGTGAAGTCAAAAGCCGGGCTAATGGATACTGAACAGATGTTATCTTCTGGCCAGATAGGTCTCTGGCCTCATGTGACAATCTTAATTGCAGGCCACCTCCATGTCAGTCCAGGTATCGTCCACAAAATGTCTTGAACTTTTTTACAAAGTTCAGTCCACTTAATGGCAGTCTCTGTTTATCCAGCACACCAATAAATGGCTCTGTAATGCATGAACGCAGCTCCACTCAAGCCCTGAAACTTCAAAGCAATTGTCTTTCAGATGGAGAGGCTGAACAGATTATATGATAAGGGGAATGCTCACGGGAAGAGTTTTAACACTGACACAAGCCTTCTGTGCTTTAAATAATAGAAATACTCACTTTCCATGAAGAATAATTCTTTAATTTTTCTGGGCTTGGTCTATCACATGCAAGGCCCTTTTGAATCAGCGCCTTTCCCTTGATTTGCACACATCATTTTTAATGTGGCAGCTGAAAATGGAAGTCTGCCGTTTGACTGTCAGCTCACAACGAGCCTTCCCAGTTCCTTTCTGCAGTCTAATTTTATTTTTCGCATACATCTTGTTTCAACTGCAGAAATACACACAGTTTGAATTCACTAGGCAACTTGGCTGTGTGAAAGTTTTTCATTCTGCCAGTGTTCCTGTACATGAGAAGAATGTATTTCAGCACATTAGGGCCTAACCTGGCCTTTGTCTGTCCATTTGGTCCTGGGGTTGCCATTAAACTCTACAGATTCTCACCCTCGTGGCTCTTTTATCCTGATTACCCATGGAAAAGTGCAGGGGAGAGTGTTTTTTAATCATAATTCAATTTGTACATGGAGCATGTCTTGCTCATTTTCCTTCCTTAGGGAGTGGGCGCTCTGGCCTCCACCTCCTAGTTTTTGCATTCTGGGGTATGGTCATGGAACCCCTTCCTCCTCTCTTTGTGTTCCTTGATTCCTTTCCAGTGTCCCTGGGATCCTCTCTGGACTCCAATATTTCCGTTCTTCATGCTGGAAAGGGAGATGAATCGTTCTACAGATAGTAGTAAAAAGAGAGTAGTTTATACAGAACTTATTTACCCGGAAAACATTGCAGCGAATTTGAGCAACAACATTGCAAAGAAATTGATATGACATGGCATATAAGAGACATTTATC
Organism: Ambystoma mexicanum; assembly: GCF_040938575.1. NCBI lineage: Eukaryota > Metazoa > Chordata > Amphibia > Caudata > Ambystomatidae > Ambystoma > Ambystoma mexicanum. The sequence continues at coordinate 418,477,248 of NC_090922.1, forward strand.
ACATTTCACTTTCCTTTTTAACATTTCCGATAAATATTAATTTAACTACTCACCTGTTATATATATTTTAGGTTCCATACGGGATTTTAATTCTTACCTTTCATTCCTCAGATTTTTCCTCAGCTCGAACTTCATTGGGCTCCTCAATCAGTCATGAAGCTTGTCTGGGAAGACAGCTTTTCAACTGATTGATATGGACCCATTTCTCTTCTGTCTTTTCTCTTTTTAGGATGCAGATCTTATAGGTAACAGTTGAGATTTTGTCTATAATTTCAAAGCTCCCACTCCAAGACAGAAGAAATGTCCATTCCTTGGTCTGATTGCTCTGAAAATTGTACAGGTAAACCTTGTAACCTACCTCATACTCCTTCTTCGTGATCTTTAGATAGTAGTATGATTTCATTCTTTTGGCCGACTGTGAGGAAATATTTCCAGTTATGGGTAATTTCCACTCCAGTTGTGAACCTCCCAACTTTTTGCTGTTGTCTGACCATCCTAACCTGACTTTTGCCAGTGGAGCCCAGCCTTCTGCTGTACTCCGCTGGGCTTTTGCTCATTTTGTTATGGGGAAACTGACATGCCCTTAAGACTGTCAGTACTGGGAGACTTTGGTTTCCTTAATCTTTCACTTTGTTGCTATTTCTTAGTAACATTTTATCAGTGCACAAAGTACATTACAGTACAGTGTGCCGGGGTCCCTTTTTAATTTTTAAGGCCCTAGACATCCTGAAAGGATTTTTGGTGAATGTACAAGTGTGCCTTGGACAGAGCTGGTGGCAGCTGTTACTTTTTATGTATTTTCAACTATTTTCTATGGTCCTAACTGCGTTTACCGCTTTTGGCCCAGGACAGTGGCCAGTGCCTAAAATGGCCTTGCCACAAGGACCTTTGTTCTGTCCTTTGGTCATCTTGTCCCTTGGCCTTCCCCAGGTCGAGCAGACCCGAGAAATTCCTTATTTGGTCATGCAGACCCCCGTGCAAACCGAAGCTTTTGCAGGCTTCTGCATGCCTTGTGTGTTACGCTCACCTGACTCCCACGGAGGCGCTGGCCTGGTTCGCGCTGCTGTGACCTCTTCTAAGGTGATGCGCAGGGTTCGGAAGACAGACTGGACCGGGCCCCCAAATCTGGCTTGTCTGGCTCGCAGAAGTATCCTTCTTAGGGTCTGGAAGGACGAGCTCTCCATCCTGCTTCTGATGCAGGGGCGCGTTGGTATCCAGTTACTACACCGGATTTTCGGATTGGTGAGAACCAAAATTGCTTGGCTTCCAGGTAAGTTTTTTGATAAGAGGTTCCCCTTGTGTCCATGCATTAATGTACTAATGCTAGTGTCTTTTTCCCCATAGGGGCCGGGGTACGGAATGCCGGGGAACAGGCACCAACCCGAGATGAGAGGTGAAATCCTTGTACAAATCAGGTAAGTCTTTAATGAGCGTTTTTTGGTAATGTCTTTTCATTCGCTCATTAATGCTGATGTCTCTTTTTCCCCTTAGAGGCCGGGGTCCGGAAATGCCAGGATGCGGCACGGACCCGAAATGAAGAGGGAATGAATCAACAGATAAGTCTTAACATGGAGATTTAGCTTTCCTTATTCCCTTCTCTCTCTCACCTTTTGTTCTGGTGTTTTTCTCCCTAGGCGCTGGGGCGTGACTGCGAATCCGGATGATCGCTGCTGAACATGGAGGCGCCCTGTAAAGCTGAGTGGAATGCGGCGCTGCAGCGATCGACGCGATGAGCTTTTAAATTAAGGTCTTCCTTTTCAGGATTGTCGGCGAGATGTCTCCGGGATGCGGATTTAGCAGGTAAGGACTTTTCCTTCTTCTGTTCTCTTCTTCTCTTTCTTTGCAGGTGATCCAGGATGCTGGCAGGCGTGGCAGAAGTCAGGATGCAGGAGCAGACACGGTGAGCGTCCAGCTGCTAGATGCAGAACAACGCGAAGCACGTGTGGCTGTTCGGGTGGGGTTTAAATAGCCTTGGAAGAAGTTCCAGGTATGTATCCTTCCTCCAATCAGGTATGTATCCTTCCCCGACCACGCCCGGATGGTAAATTAGTCTCACAGGTAAAGTAGTTCCTTTCGGGCCTCAAGGAGGCCGGGATCCTGCAGCATGGTCTGCATCAGGTAAGTGCACCCAAGCATTCCCATAATGAGCCTGGCGCCTATGGCGCCAGGACTGATGTCTTTTATGAGCCTGGCGCCATGGGCGCCAGGACACTGTCCAAAGGGCCCCTATATGGGGTTGCTGGGTCCTTCCTTGGGGACTGGATGTCTGCTTTCGGGGACGCCGGGCTTGAACCGGCTCCCCGGGAGCGGGCATCATGACATTGTGTGTGTGTAACCAGGATGATGGCTGGACCTGTCTAGTTCCAATACACATCCTAGGTGCCAGGATTTCTGGTGTGCTGAGATGATTGGGACCACCGTGGTCCATGATTGGTCCACATCTGGGATGGCTGTATGTGAGCAGATCTCCCATTGGTTTCTCTTCGTTTTGGCACAAAGGAGATTTTGGTTAAGAGAAGGCATCTTACACCCATTCCAGGTCGATCTTCTGAGTTCACAGTGAACTTAACAAAGGAGCCAACGATCATGAACCAAAGAAGCAGATCCATGGAAATGCTGGTGACTAGTTTGTTTGTTTCTTTATTTGTAGCGCGCGCCAGACCGGAGGTATCAGGGCACGGAGACAAGGTTATTTTAGGCTTACAAAGTTACATAATAAGGCACAAGGAATATACAGAATTACATATTACATATTAGATATTGAAGTATAGTATAGAAGGCGCAAGGATTTTACAGAATTACATATTACCTATTACATACTAAAGTATAGAGCATACAGGTTATAGTACAGAGCATAGCAGAATACACAGCTAATAAAGATGACAGTGTAGACAATTTCACGAGTGAACAATAATATACAGTGATATCTACAGATGGGAGTCATGATGGTCTGTTAGAGTAAGAGGGAGGTTAAGGAGGGGCTGATAAGGTAGGAGAGATTAGAAGGCCTTCTCTTTCTGGTCTGGTTTTAGTAGTCATTTGATTTAAACCAGTTGATAATGTTGCACCTGAAATGTCGGTATGTTTGGTTTTCCCTCAGGCACGGAGGCAGGGAGTTCCATAGTTGTGCAGCTTTGACAGGGAAGCTATTTCCACCAATGGTAGCTCGTTTGAATGGAGGAACTGTCGGACAATTGATGTAAATCATTCTAGTAGGTCGGAGTGTCGGTATTTTGTTGAACCTCTCAGTGAGGTAAAGAGGTGCTGCATTGTTGAGGGATTTGAAAGTTAGGGAGGCAGTTTTGAGTTTGATTTTATCAAGGGTAGATAACCAGTTATTATTTCTCCTCCCTGTGGAGATGTGATCTTTTTTGGTCATTCCTAGCGCCACTCTTAAGGCATTATTTTGGAGTATTTGAATTTTCTTAGTAATATATTTGTTAGCTCCAATGTAGAGAGCGTTACAGTAGTCCAATTTAGATAGCACAAGTGCTCTTGCCAACGTGGTACAACGGTTTTTTTTGAGGAAGGGTTTAGCTGATCTGATCAGTTTACACGTGTAGGCCATGGCGGATGCCAAAGCATTCACTTGTTTAGTCAGGGTAAGACCAGAGTCAAGGTAAAAACCTAATGTTTTTACCTCCTTCATTACCTTGATCGTGTTGCCATCTATGTTGAAGGAGGTATGTTTTTGGCCAAGTTTGTTGATGTTGGGTGTGGTCCCCAGGATGATGAACTCTGTTTCATCATCATTCAGGCATAGGCCATGGAGTGCCATCCATGCCCGCTATCTTCCTCTCTACCTGTGGTGTTCCCCAGGGGTCTAACATCTCGCCCGGCTTTTCAACCAATACCTGGCAACTCTCGCCCACTGCATTGCCACTTTCCGCTCAAATGTCCAGTGCTACGCTGACGACACTCAACTCATTTTCAGGCTGCCCTCTGCCACCTCCTCTCACTCTCTCATCTCTAATTGCCTAACTGCCATTAAAGATTGGTGTGCCGCCAACTATCTTTGTCTGAATGCCAGCAAGATGGAGATCCTCCTCATCAGCACACCTGCACCATCCTTTCCCATTCTTCTCTGGCCGGCCTCCCCTGGCCCTCCTCCTACCCCCACCTGCGAGGCTAAGAACCTCAGGGTCATCTTTGACTCCACCCTTTCCTTCTCCGCCCACATCTCTAAGGTCTCTAAAAAGTCAAATTTCCTACTGCACCTCCTCAGAGGTACTCTGCCTTTCCTCCCCTTCCCCCAGAAGCTCATGGTATCCCAAGCTCTGGTTCTCTCTAGCTTGGACTATTGTAACAGCCTCTTTCTAAATCTATCTGCCTCTACTCTCCGCCCTCTGCAACTAATCCAGAACAGGACTGCGAGACTTGTCCTTTGCCTCAAGCCCTGAGATCGTATCTCTCCAGCTCTGAAATCTCTCCATTGGCTCCCAGTGGATGCAAGGATTAAATTCAAAACCCTCTGCATTGTCCACAAGGCTTTCTGGGGCCTGGGTCCAAAATACCTTCAGCTATCCCTCTGCAAATACCTCCCCTCTCGAGCTCTTCGCTCCTCTACCTCCAACTCCCTCAGGGTCAGTCGTTTTTCAAGGAAACGAGCTGGGGTTAGATCTCTGTCTTCGGCTGGGGCCTCCCTCTGGAACACCCTCCCTGCCACTCTAAAACTTGAGGAGAACCATCTCCGGTTCCGGAAGCACCTCAAGACCTTCCTCTTTTCTTCTGCCTTCGCTCCCCCTCTTCCCAGCTGATCTGTTCTCTCTTGGCACCATGCACCTGGCCACCCTCTGTCCTCCGGGCCCAGGTACCTGCTCACCCTGCCACCCTCCCGCACTGCCTCCAGGCCACCACTTGCACTGGGGTCTGTATCTATACCCATACAGCCCCCCTTTTTCTTCCTGCACTTATCAGACCTACCCTGTCTGCTGCCTTAAACCTAGCACTTGCAAATTGCTGGCTGCACTACCACTGTTTGTTGCCTTTATTATTTATTTATTGTTATTTATCTGTTTCACCTCTGCTTCGCACTTTCCACTTCTCCCCCCTTCCATGCACTTTTTCCCTCCCCCTCTCCCATGCACTTGCGCGTTCTCAATGTCACTGGGCCTAGGAAGATCGCTGTTTTGTTCACCCCTGTTCCCCTCCCTTGCCTTGTCGTGCTCTGAAACACTTGTATACGAGCGCGATAGAAATAAAATATCAACATCAATATCAATGATGAGGTATATCTTATTCACCAAGGCCAAATCCTGGTTGTAATCCCCTGTAAGTGGGAAGAGAATCTGAGTGTCATCTGTATAGTTAGTATAGGTGACACCAAGACAATCCAGATCATCAAAGAGGGGCTTGGTAAATATATTATACACAGTGGGTGAAACGCAGGAACCCTGGGGAGCACCACATGAAATAGGGATGGGATTGGATGCTTCTGAGGTGGAGAAGACTCTCATCGTTCTTTCACTCAAGAAAGATTGAATCCATGCTATGGCCTGTTGTGAGAAGTGTGCAGCTGATTCTAGGTGGTTGCAAAGAACAGTGTGGTTCACCAGGTCGAACGCTGCTGAGAGATCTAGGAGGAGTAATAGGGCGTGTTTACCCTGATCTCTCCGCTCGTCAACTTGGGCCTTGAGGTCAATGAGTGCTGTTTCAGTACCATGCTGAGGTCTGAAGCCTGATTGCGGGGTACCCAGAAGTTTGTTCTGTTCCAAAAAGCTCTGAATCTGTAAGTACGCCACCCTGTCTAATATCTTAAGGAAGAATGGCACTGTTGTAATTGGCGTGTTGTTAGTGTGTATAGCAGGGTCAAGTGTTTGTTTCTTCAGAAGAGGGAGGACCCAGGATTCCTTGAGATACCTTGGGATAGTGCCTGATGTAAATGACGCGTTAATAAGCTTGGAGATAAAGGGTGAGAGATCTCTTGCAGCGTCTTTTATAATTTGTGCGGGACATTGGTCTCCTCGCCAATTAGAGGGCTTGAGAGAGAGTATTATTTTTTCAACTTCTTTTATTGTAATTTTGGTGATGTTGAAGCAGAATTCTGGTTTGGGTGGGATCAATACATTTCTAGGTTGGTTACTGGTTGTTGGTATGTTTAGTTTATTTTTGGCAATTTTTACTTGAAGAGTGGCAATTTTGTCAGTAAGTGCTTTCTGTATGTCTGTTCACCATGTCTTGTCTTTGACACAGTTATCAGGTGCAGATATGGGGTTTTCTAGTTCCTTTAGTATAGCAAAAAGTCCCTTAGTACCTGATTTAGCCTATAGTATCCTGTTGTCAAAGCTTTCTTTTTTAGCTCGTCGTATTTCATTTTTGTATTTTGTAGAAATGTTAATAAGGGTCGCTTTATTCACCACAGATGGTGTTAACCTCCAGATGGATTCACTTTTTCATTTTTCTTTCCGCAGTGACTTAAGGTATGGTGTAAACCAGGCATTTAAATGTGTTCTTGGCTTACTGCTTCTCATTTGTAAGGAGGCAATAGTATCAAGGGATATTGATACAATTTTGTTGAATTCATTCACTAAAGTAGATGGATCAAGTGAGTCTGGAAGTGAGTTTAATGTAGGGAGTATGAGTGGTAAGAGTCTGTCTGAAGTTATGTTCTTTTTAGTTCTGTTTGGCATGGCTGGTACTATGGGGTTGTTTGGAACATGGTTGATTTTAGTGTGTATGGTGAAGGCTATAAGCAAATGGTCCGTCCAAGCCTGGGGGCTAACGCAGTGATGTTAATGTTGCAGTTGTAATCGGCCACCCAGTCAAGAGTTCTGCCTTTGTCATGGGTAGGCTGAGTTACTTTTTGTAAGAAGAAAAGTTCTAATAGGGAATTGGCAATAGTTGTGGCTAGAGTATCATTAAAGTCATTATAGCCTAAGTTCATGTCTCCTAGTAAGAGTACCTGGGATGCATTTTTTAGGTTGTCTGACAGTAGCATGGATAGGTCCTCTTCGAAGGAGCCAATGGGGCCCGGAGGCTTATAGATAGTGATGGTTTGTGAGTCTGAGATAGGAAACTTTCTTGTGAGTGATTTGCAGGAGTTGACATGCATTGGAGCTACTAATTTCATTGCTAGTATAGATTTAGCTATAATTCCTATACCCCCACAATGGGTGTTAGCTCTATCTTCTCTTAGGATCGTGTAAACTGCTGGAACAGCGATCATCAAAGCTGGGCCTGCTGCTTGGTGCAACCAAGATTCAGTGATTGCTAAGAAGTCGTAGTTCTCTGTTTCTATTACATCAGCAATTTCTGTAGCGTGTGCTACTAAAGATCTTGAGTTGATAAGTGCTCCTTTGAGCGGATAGTTAGGTAAGGCTGATGTTAAGGTAGGCATTGTCTTGGCAATGGGTTGTAGTAATGTGACATGTATTAAGTTTAGATGGTTTTCGAGTCGTCTTGCAGGTGGTACTTAGGTTAGGTTAGTGGTACTCGATTTTGTAGGAGTATCTTTGGAATAGTAGGTGTGACTAGTGGAGAGTCTAGCTGGTGGTTCATATAGTTTAGGTAGTCTTGAGCGTAACTTGAGGTTCCTGTGAAAGAGGTCACATGGGGCATTTGTTATGGTCACGTTAGGTAGGGTATTAGGTTGGAGAGGTCTTGTCGCCTGATGGGAGTGGCTAGTAATGGTGTTCTGGGAAATATTTTGGGTAGTCCAGCACTCAATTGAAGGTAGTGAGTCATGAGAACCATTAGGTAGAGGGTGGTGGCAAGCATCACGTGCTATACTGTTCAGTCGCTGAGGTATCTGTAGGTATGCCACTCAATATATAATGACAGTGGGCCACTGTCAGGCACTTGTTATGGTAAGGGTAGGCTGTTCCCACTTCAACGCAAGTATGACTGGCTATGCAATGCCGGGAAATGTATTAGGTATAATGAGAATTAGGTGAGGACAAATAGGCTAGTTCCACTTTGCACTAGTATAGTCTAGCACAAATAGGCTGATTCAATTTTGCTCTGGCATAGTCGAACACAAATAGGGTGATTCAATTTTCCTTTGATATAGTCTAACACAAGTAAGCTGATTCAATTTTGCTCTGGTATAGTCTAACACAAGTAGGCTGATTCAATTTTTCTCTGGTATAGTCTAACACAAGTAGGCTAGTTCGATTTTGCACTAGTATAGTCTAAAACAAATAGGGTAGTACAAATGTTGGTCTAAGCTTGACAGGAAGGGCTAGATATTTTACTAGTTATGTCAATGTAGGCTACGGGTCCCTAGAATTGCTCGCTTTAGATAGTCAAGTACAAGTAGCATGGTTATTATTGGACAGAGATTATGTTATGGTAATCATGAGTGGTAAAATAGTTGTCGGAAATGAGTCATAACAAATGCATATCAGGACTAAACATAGTGATAGTATAGTAATTGTGTACAATTGTCGAGTAATGTTAGGCATAGCAATATCAGTTTGCCCTCGGTGTTAGACAGTGGTATATGTTGCACTGTTTACGTAATATTAGTTTGTTTCCAATATAGCGTTTGCTAGCGGTGGGGTCACTTCAAAAGATAATTAGCTATAATAGTGCACTCGGCTCTGAGCTGGTGACATTTAATATGCAGGAGCTTCTGCCATCTGTGTGTGGGACGAGTGAGTTTGTATCAAGGTTCATGAGGTACCTCGAAATGCAGTTCATTTACAGAGCTGTATTTACGCAAGTCAATACTTTGGGAGGTGCAGCAAGAGCCCATGATGGGTACTCTGGCTGACGGCTTGACGGTCCTGCACGGACAGGCACTGACAGGGTAGTACCTGTGCCTTATGATGTGTTCCTTAGGGTGGGTGCCGGCTTACGCCTTCCGGCGTGGTGTTGTGGGGGAAATTGGCTTCCGTGGGCCAATGGGACACTCGCTCTGTGCTTCGTCAGGGTTGCTAGGCAACCGTCTTAGCAATCGGCCCGGCAGCCATTTCAAAATGTTCCTTGTGGAGGGGAATAGATTCCAATCACGGACTTTGGGTGATTAAAGGTGACAAATCAGCTGTGCGGCCCAGTAGCAGTAGATGTCTGCTTACCAATATTCATTTGTACACCATGTAGCACGTTGCGGCCTGGAAACTGTAGAAGTTGATTTCAGCTCCCGCCATATGCAGGGATCGTGGGCTGGGCTCCTGCCCACCCTGCTGCCTTGCTGCTTCACAGAGGTACTGGCACAGGAGGTACCTGCCTAGTACTTGTCCCTTTGGGTGGGTGCCGGCTTACGCCTTCCGGTGTGGTGTTGTGGGGAAAATTGGCTTATGTGGGCCAATGGGATGCTCGCTCTGTGCGGCGTCAGGATTGCTAGGCAACCGTCTTAGCAATCGGCCCGGCGGCCATTTCAAAATGGTCCTCGTGGAGGATAATGGATTCCAATCACAAACTTAGATGAAAGGTTTGGCACCCTGAGCTTGCTGTTGTCCTGCCGGACCCCCTGTTTCTGATCGAACCTAGAGGGCCTGCAAGGGCACTTTGACCCATTGGAATAGTGGGACCAACTATTCTCTGCACCTCCTGCTTAACCTGTAAGCGAGCCTTTTTCGGAAGTGTTCCTGGACCCCACAGTGAACTGACCAGCTGACCTTTAAATTGGTACCGCCACCATCTCGAGTTTCGGCTTAGCCTTTGATGACTGTAAGCTCTCTGTATAAGGCACTCTCCTGCCGAGTTTCATACACCAGCATTCCTAGGTCTGGAATTAGGAGAGTACGCCTGAACCCAAGCATATGCAGTCATTGTGTCACCCAGCTGTGGTGATGAACTTTGTGGGTGCCTTGCTGCTGTGCCCCCCTGTGACCTTAGACTCGCTGCAGTGGAACTGACCTGATCCCTTCACCAGGAGCGGAGAAATCACCACTGTCCCACCAAAGAACAATTCCCGGTATGCAGCCGCTGAAAGCCACAGAGCCGAGCAAATGCAGGATTTGCAACCAAAGTGGACTCGACTGCTGAAGTTTGGTCCGCAGTGTGTAGAGGGTTGGTAAGTACTTGCAACCCTTACCGGTGGCACCTGGTGCATCCATAGACTTTTACGCACAAGTGTCCCCTGAGGACCACTCTTCTTTATCGAGGTAGCCTGTGCTACCGAGCTATTCCCAACTCTTGGATCCTGTTCTGCCCTCTTGGGAAGACCCTCCTCGAATAGTGGCAACTTATTCTTCACTGCCCCACCCACCTTCCTGAGTCGATACAGCCTGTTGAAGAGACTCTGTTTTGAACTTCACCGCACAACCGCGTTCATCAGAACTGAATGTATTTTTGAGCTCGAGGCTCCACGTATCTTAGGGATTGGACTGCCTCTTAGCTAGGGTTTGAATTGTGAAGGACTGCCTATAAGATACTCGCAATGTGTGACCCCTTTCTTTGCAGGTTGTGGGTCTGTACTGGGTAATATCCCATTAGGCCATTGGTAACTGTATATATCGTTCATAGTTACTGTTGTGTTGGTTTCGTTAATACTGCTGAGATTTGCTTTGTGTTTGATTTAAAAGGTCTTTAATAAATATATATGTATTTTTGATATATACACCTGACTGAGAGTAATTTGTGATGCCGTTTACTGTGTGTGCTCATTGTGGGATTTCAATCACCCTCACCCCTCCTGAGACCTAGGGGCCTCACTCCGAGGTTGGAGGTAGTCATGGCGCTATTAGCGCCATGACTATCTCCAATACCGGTACTGAGTCTGCCCTCATTCAATGGGGATTTACCGGTCTATTCCGACCTTTGCGGGACCAGTAAGTCCCCATTGAAAAAGCCATTTCCCATTCCCATTTCAGCCCCCATAGGGCTCAATGGGAAGGGGGAAGGCGCTAATTACGGTACTGCAAATTGCGGTACCGTTATTAGCTCTGAAGTCCCTTAACGGGCCCCGTCCATAACACCTGGTAAAACCAGGCGTTAAGGAAGGGACCCGCTAAGGGACCTCGGAATAGGGCGCAAAGGGATTACCGGCACCGATGTCCTTAATGGTGCCCGGTATCCCTTTGCGCCCACCTCGTAATGAGTCCCCTAGTCTTGACCACCGCCAATGCGACCTTGGTTGGTCTGGCTTGTCCAGAAGGTTACCCTGTTTCAAGAAACTAGGCTGGCCTTCTGAACCTCTGTCCACCAGGTCAGAGTTCAGAAATCCATCTTAACACTGACTTCTGTAAATTGCGCTGAGCAAAAGCAAAAGTGTGCTGGAGGTACATCTTAGATTTTCAGTGTACTCATGCGTGGTGGGCACATTAGTCAGTATCTGCTTCTGAGTTCTATAGAGCAAATGCTGAGGTAACACCATTTATTGCGCAATCATAAGCTCAAATGGAGACATCGGGCCTCATTACGAGGTGGGAGGTAAGGGATTACCGGCACCGGTAAGGGCACGGTGCCGGTAATCCCTTACCTCCCTACTACGAGTTCCCTTTGCGGGTCCTTCCCTAACACCTGGTTTCTGCAGGCGTTAAGGAAGGGACCCGCAAAGGGACTCTAGAGCTAATAACGGTACAGCAATTTGCGGTACCGTTATTAGCACCTTCCCCATTCCCATTGAGCCCTTTGGGGGCTGAAATGGGAATGGGGAGTGGCCCTGGTGAATGGGGAATTACCGGTACCTCCGACCTCGGAATGGACCGGTAATTGCTCCATTCACCAGGGCGGAGTCAGAAGGGCTTTGGAGGCAGCCATGGAGTTAATAACTCCATGGCTGCCTCCAACCTCGTAATGAGGCCCATTATTTGCAGAAGACGGTTTAGATCTAATAGCCATCAGGACGAGCAGTAATCGAATATCCCAACTGGGCCCAGAGTTTTCAACAAACTTCTTCAGGATGCTCACAATAACCTTTTGGTATCTCTTAACCCCTCCACTCGAATTCAGGTGGTAGGCAATGTGGAATTTTCTTTTTACCCATAGAATCTTTCACATCTTCGTCATCACCTCATTGGTAAAATGACTTCCTCGATCCGACTCAGAGTCCGAAATGAGAGAGGCTGTGGTTGATCATTGGTGCGGGGGCAGGAAGACATTCTACCCACTTTGTAAAGAAGCATGTAACGGTCAACATGTACTTGTTTCCTCTAGAGGAGCGCATCACTGGCCTAATAAAATTGACTTGCAAATCTGACCAAGGCAGTATCATTCCCCTTTTCTGTAGAGGAGCTGTGTATGTGAAGAACTAGATTGAATTTGATCACCCACAAGATAACCCCTTTAAATAATTGTCGATATCTTGGCCCATGTGTGGCTAATATGCACACACAAGATTTCCAATGTCGTATGAAACCTGTTATGACCGGCAGTGGCCGCATCATGCGGGTGATTCAACATCAGGATCCGGTATGAGGTAGGTGCCACCCACAGGTCACATCCAGATAGGGATCTCCGTACCAACAAACCGTCTTGGATTCAGAACATTTTGGAAAACTTCATCAACACCCGCAGATCCACTTTACTGGTATAATCCTATGATGTTAGAGGAAAACCCACAAGATCTTCAATGTGTTGATAGAATTTCCCAATGATTGGCTCCTCCTTCTGTGCCGTGATAAAATCTGCATCCGGTGTATCTTTACTCTATTGGGCAGTCAAGAGATTAATGTGGCATGAGTTTATGACCTGGTGACAGCAGCGACTTGGATTTCACCCAGCAGGGATTCTGTCTCTATGAAATCCCTCTGCAGAGCTCCAGTTTTATCCAACTGTCCAGCCAGGACATTCCCTGCTATTATCTTCTTCCAATAGATGATCCTCTCATTCAAGGTCACCAGATTATCTATCAACTGCATCAGTGTCCCATGCTTTAAAGGTGTATTGTTAGTACAAAGCATGCCAGTGAATCAGGTGTTCCACAAACCAATTCCTGACATAGTCAGAGTCAGTTATGATGACCAGTTCTTTGAGTTGTGGTAAAATGCAGTGAGGATGGCTTGCTGAACGGCCATCAAATCTGCCACCTGACTACTTTGGGGTACTATTTTGTAAAAATCAGAGGGCTTTGGGGTATCATTCAGCCAGGCGTTCCCAATTCCTGCCACTGGTCTATTTCCCTGTTATTACCAACATGGTAGGAGTACCCATCCACATACACTGTGGATATCCCCTGGCATGCGTCTTCTTCATAGACCTTGTCCGGGGGTTGTTAAGTATGCCTCCATATTGTTTTTTGTAATTAGACTTTCATCCTCAAGACAGTTTTCTTGAACACAATCATGCAAATCCACCCATCCTTGCGCTATAGGACTCTTCTTGGCTTTATCCATATCTGATCTCAATAGGAAAGACTAGCATGGACAAAATCCAGGAAGCAATCCTGGAATTACTTACCTTCCCCACCCGGATTCTGTCACTTTGTAAGTATTGCAAAGGTTGGTGAGGAGTCTCTACGATGATGTGCTCTGCCTGGATGAATGGGTGGTAGTTTTTAAATGGCCACACCGTTACCAGGAGTGGCATTTCTCAATCATTACATGTTTTCTCCACATGGGACAAAGTTTTGCTCACGTATGAGATGACTTTGTTGACATTGTTGAACTTTTGGTACAATAAAGCTGTTGGGCAGGTATCTGCTAATCCTGTCTCCAAGAAGAACTCCTTATTCTTGACGGGGTAAGCCAAACAAGGAGCTTGGGAAAGGCTTCTTTTCAGTTGTCTAACTGCCTCAGATTGTTCCAGGCCCTACTCCCACTTGACTCCGGCCTTTAATAAATGGACCAAGGGTCAAGTGACCTCTGCATAGTCCTCAATGAACCTTCGACTATAATTAGTGAGTCCAACTAGGCTTCTAATTTCTGGCAGAGTAGCAGGGACTTTTAATTTCAATAAACCTTCCACCTTTTTCTCCTTCTACCCTCAAGGGTAATTTTGTGCCCTAAGAAGGTCTTACACCACTGTGCTTTCTGAAAGGACAGTCTTGCTCTAGCTTTATGCAACTGGGTCAGAAAATAGCAGATTTCTGCTATATGTTCCTCCACAGTTGAGTTCTTGATCAGAACCTCATCTACATAGGCTAGGTTTCCCCTTTTGCCCAAATCGGGGCATGGTCTTATGCAGAAAAATGTTGAACAAATTGCCAGAGTTTATGTATCCAAAGGGGGTTCAGGTCCACAAGTATTGCTGCCACCCAAAGGTAAAGGCAAGCTTGTATTGGTCTTCTCTACTTACGGGTACCATCCAGTAACCGTTTATTAAGTCAATGGATGTGTACACATTTTTAACCCATTGATCTGTGCTAGCCTTTGATCGAAGTGGCCATCTTGACATGTGAACCCGTTTGTTCAACGCCCTCAGATCTGCACATAGTCTCCATTGGCTGTTGGGTTTCAGTAATCCGAGTACCAGGTTATTAAAGGTACTGTGGAGTGGACAATTTATCCCACGGGATTCTAAATTCTTAATAACCTCTTAGAGTGATGCCATGGACATGGGAAGTAACAGGCATTATTTCACAAATACTGGAGCTATCTCTGTGTCCATGGGTGTGGTGGTTGAATGAATAGATGTGCATCCACAGTCATATGAGTCTAGTGAAAAGATATCCTGGAAGTCCAGGAAGACCTGTTTCACTTCTGTTTTTGCTCCTCAGTCTCGCAGGCATCAGCAAGATTGATTCATTCTTCAACCATCTGCTTGATACCTGGAAAGACCTTGTGCTTGGCATTTTCAGCTGTATCCTACTGTTGGGTGGAGAGATCACTTTTTATGGCGTTAACCTGGACAGGACTCTCCTTGGATTTGAGGTCATTGTTATTAACTATGAATACTACCTCATCTCTCCTGATGTCAAAGGTTACCTCTTCCACACCATAGGGGCATGAAGCATACACCTAGAAATTCCCCACATGATTGGTAAAATTATTTTCTGGAGGAATACCATTGCTTGTGTCGAAACAGTTGTTTGGAATGGGTGATTTTGTTACCTACATCAATGGAATAATGTTGGGCATCAACCGCCATTCCAATAAAGGTGTCTGCGCCCAACGTGATGGTCGCTGTTACACACCAATATTCGAATGGTGTCATGTTCTAGATCCACTAGAGGTGTTGGATGTACATACAAACCTTCTTGTTGGAGATGGCAATTCCAATTTATATAGGCGCCCTGATGTTTGAAGTTCTGTCCTCAATAAATTTTAAGGGGGATCGTGAATTGTCACAGCTGTCCTGGGATGGCAACCTCTTCTCGCACTTGAACTTAAACATCATAAGGCAGCAACTGAGCTAACCAGAATGCTTTTTCGGTGTTGTTACCCCACAGTCATGAGCAGATTTTATTATTAACCAGATCCAAACTGATTGAAAATCGGTGGAGAATGTCACTACCTAAATAAAATGTGGAAGGGACATCTCTCACGACCCAGCAATTATGTTCTATGCTTTTGCTGCCAATGGACATTTTTAGCTTACATATATATATATACAGGAAATATTTGGAATTTGGGGTTTCCAGACCCACTTCCTATTTATCAATCAATGTAATTGTGGGAATGGGCTGATATTTTGGGAGTTTCCTGAATAATCCTTTGCTGATTAAGCTTTTTCCATTATTCAGGCATACTCTGGCGAGCACAGGCTCCTCCCCCTGATTTATCTGAATGGGGAAAACAACTGTTCACCCTTTTTCTGAATGTCGGTCAGAATTTTAGCTGGTTCTTCAGTGTCTTTTTTCATGTTTCTTCTAACTTTGGACTAGTGTACAATTTCAGGGTGTTCCCTTCCAGTGTGGAATGCCACTTAAAACTGTGAGGAAGGCTGATTTTCAAGAATGGAGAAGGGTTCCCATCACCAGTTGGTTCTCCTACCAAGATAAAAGGGATGTCTGTGGTCTGATTATTCTTGAAATTAATTTCCACTTTCTCTGAACGTTGTTTGATTAAATGGCAGGTGCTATTCAAACTCACATAATTGGTACTAATTTTTTGTTTTATAGGCCGGTTAGTCTGGGTCCAGAGGACCTTGTCTATACATTCGATCAGAGGTGATAACCTCCGAAGGAGATCATTCCCCAGTAAACAAGGTGTGCCCTCTGGAGTCATGACTATCACTGGGTGTCTTAACCGATGGTGCCTAATTTCTATTTCCAGATCCGCAGTCTCTTCAGCGGAAAAATCATTCCCATCATAATTTCAGAGGTATGAAGGGAATTTGGTGACAGTGAAGTGAGAAGCCAGAGCTGTGCAGAAGGCCTGGGTGGTGAAGCGGAGGAGGATACTGCAGTGGGATTGGCCAGCTCCTTGCAGTTTTTGAAGAGTTTGGCCGTGTTGTTAGAGGATGCAGCAATGCAGGCTTGAATGTGGACCCTCTTCTGGAGAGTCTTTATTGGCTTGGAGCAGCTGAAAGGCTAATATGTCAGAGGGTGAAACCGAAGCTCCCCACTTCCACTCAGCTACTCTGCACTTGTGTTTCAGAGGTGCCATATCAGAGCTGTACCAAGATTTGCACTTTGTGGCAGGTTTCAGGCGGATCCTCATAACAGGGGCAAGGATATATAGAGTGGTAGAGATGGAGAGGTGAAGGTTGGAAAGGACTGTGTCAGGATGGGAGTCAGCGGCAAGAGTAGGTGGAGTGGAGAAGGTGGAGGCAATGGTGGCTGCTGACATTCACTTCATAGGTTGAATGACCGCAAAGAAAGGTGGCAGTCCTGGGAGGGCCTTTGCCAAGGGGACAAGAAGTTTCAAGTGAGAAGAGAGAAGAAAGTGGTCAGTCCAGGAGAGAGGAGTAGTGAGAGGATTAAAGAGGGGTATGCCTGAAGAGATGAGAGGTGTGGCCGACAGAGTAAGTTGGACCAGAGGGTAGAATCGAAAGGGGGAAAGAGAGTCGCATAGGTTGTGAAAGAGCCCAGAGGAGTCTGGGGAGTCCAGGTGGATGTTGATCCCCAAGGAGGAGAAGCTGTAAAGTGGACCATAGGAGAGAGGAGGAGGGATCAGCCAATTCAGAGAGGAAGAGGGTGACCGGGCCAGGTGGCCTGAAGAAGGTGGGCAAGCTCAGAGAGAGAGAGGCCAGGAGAGATAGAGAGCCTGCATACCGGGCATTCAAAGGAGGAGTAGGTCTGAGTGGCTATGATGAAAGCAGGGATCCAATCAGGAAAGATCAGGGCCACTCTGCCTCTGGGCCTGTTGGGCCTGGGCTTGGAGAGGATCTTGTAGCCCTCAGGGAGGAGTGTGTCAAAACTTGTGACAGAGCTGACCTTGAACCATGTCTCGGTAAGAGCGAGAACATCCAGGTCCAGAAGTTCAAGTAGGTGGCAGATGTCAGGGGAGTGTTTGACAGGAAAGCTAGAGTTGAGAGTAACCACATGGAGCAGGTTGCTACTTGCTACTTTAGAAAGACTTCCCAGGGGTGTAGGGGTGCAGGGGAGAGGAGTCGCCAACAAAAGTTGAAGAGGAGCTAGAAAGTTGGAAGGTGGAGGCAGCAAAGGAGCCAGAGAGGTTGTGGATGGCATGGGAGCCTGAGAGGTGGAGGACAGGTGTTGCAGTGGAGCTGGAGAGGTGGAGGGAGGAGGCGACAAAGGAGCCAGCGAGTTAGTGGATTTCAAGGGAGCTTGAGAGGTGGAGGATATGGGTTTGCAGAGGAGCCAGAGAGGTGGAAGGAGGAGGTGGCAGAGTAACCAGAGGGGTAGTGGATGTCAAAGAGGCCTGAGAGGAGGAGGACAGTGGTGGCTGAGGAGCCAGAGAAGTAGTGCATGGCAAGGGAGCGAGAGCGGTAGTCTGGGTCCAGAGGACCTTGTCTACACATTCGATCAGAGGTGATAACCTCCGAAGGAGATCATTCCCCAGTAAACAAGGTGTGCCCTCTGGAGTCATGACTATCACTGGGTGTCTTAACCGATGGTGCCTAATTTCTATTTCCAGATCCGCAGTCTCTTCAGCGGAAAAATCATTCCCATCATAATTTCAGAGGTATGAAGGGAATTTGGTGACAGTGAAGTGAGAAGCCAGAGCTGTGCAGAAGGCCTGGGTGGTGAAGCGGAGGAGGATACTGCAGTGGGATTGGCCAGCTCCTTGCAGTTTTTGAAGAGTTTGGCCGTGTTGTTAGAGGATGCAGCAATGCAGGCTTGAATGTGGACCCTCTTCTGGAGAGTCTTTATTGGCTTGGAGCAGCTGAAAGGCTAATATGTCAGAGGGTGAAACCGAAGCTCCCCACTTCCACTCAGCTACTCTGCACTTGTGTTTCAGAGGTGCCATATCAGAGCTGTACCAAGATTTGCACTTTGTGGCAGGTTTCAGGCGGATCCTCATAACAGGGGCAAGGATATATAGAGTGGTAGAGATGGAGAGGTGAAGGTTGGAAAGGACTGTGTCAGGATGGGAGTCAGCGGCAAGAGTAGGTGGAGTGGAGAAGGTGGAGGCAATGGTGGCTGCTGACATTCACTTCATAGGTTGAATGACCGCAAAGAAAGGTGGCAGTCCTGGGAGGGCCTTTGCCAAGGGGACAAGAAGTTTCAAGTGAGAAGAGAGAAGAAAGTGGTCAGTCCAGGAGAGAGGAGTAGTGAGAGGATTAAAGAGGGGGATGCCTGAAGAGATGAGAGGTGTGGCCGACAGAGTAAGTTGGACCAGAGGGTAGAATCAAAAGGGGGAAAGAGAGTCGCATAGGTTGCGAAAGAGCCCAGAGGAGTCTGGGGAGTCCAGGTGGATGTTGATCCCCAAGGAGGAGAAGCTGTAAAGTGGACCATAGGAGAGAGGAGGAGGGATCAGCCAATTCAGAGAGGAAGAGGGTGACCGGGCCAGGTGGCCTGAAGAAGGTGGGCAAGCTCAGAGAGAGAGAGGCCAGGAGAGATAGAGAGCCTGCATACCGGGCATTCAAAGGAGGAGTAGGTCTGAGTGGCTATGATGAAAGCAGGGATCCAATCAGGAAAGATCAGGGCCACTCTGCCTCTGGGCCTGTTGGGCCTGAGCTTGGAGAGGATCTTGTAGCCCTCAGGGAGGAGTGTGTCAAAACTTGTGACAGAGCTGACCTTGAACCATGTCTCGGTAAGAGCGAGAACATCCAGGTCCAGAAGTTCAAGTAGGTGGCAGATGTCAGGGGAGTGTTTGACAGGAAAGCTAGAGTTGAGAGTAACCACATGGAGCAGGTTGCTACTTGCTACTTTAGAAAGACTTCCCAGGGGTGTAGGGGTGCAGGGGAGAGGAGTCGCCAACAAACGTTGAAGAGGAGCTAGAAAGTTGGAAGGTGGAGGCAGCAAAGGAGCCAGAGAGGTTGTGGATGGCATGGGAGCCTGAGAGGTGGAGGACAGGTTTTGCAGTGGAACTGGAGAGGTGGAGGGAGGAGGCGACAAAGGAGCCAGCGAGTTAGTGGATTTCAAGGGAGCTTGAGAGGTGGAGGATATGGGTTTGCAGAGGAGCCAGAGAGATGGAAGGAGGAGGTGGCAGAGTAACCAGAGGGGTAGTGGATGTCAAAGAGGCCTGAGAGGAGGAGGACAGTGGTGGCTGAGGAGCAAGAGAAGTAGTGGATGGCAAGGGAGCGAGAGCGGTAGAAGGAGGAAGCAGAGTCGTCCGAGAAGCAGTAGATGGAATAGCAGGAGAAGGAAGGAAGTTGATGAGCCGGGGGAGGTTCCTATCAAATAGAAGGAGATTGGGATGAGGGCCCTGGACCATGACAGTGCCATTTAGATATACATTAATGATGTCTCTGCAAGACTGGAAGGGGGCCAGGAGGACCGCCCACCGGCTGCCACCATTAATGGGAGAGAAGGAGGAAGGAGAGAGAGAAGTGCGACCATATGAAGGGTCCATAGGTAAGGTGAAGGAGCAACAAAGAGGATGTTGGTGACAGTTTGTCTGGAAGAGGCACTGACATAGACATCAGCGATGGGAAGGACTGGATTGGAGACCAGGGTGTCCGTCTTGCGCTTCCTCCTTCCAGACTTAGCCAGAAGAGAAGAATAGGAGATAGAAAAGCAGTTAGAAAAGATGAGGGAAATTGAGAGCACCATAGTGGGTGTGATAGAGAGAGGCGAAAGAGAAGCAAGAGGGGGAGAAGAGAAGGAGAACACTGCACAGAGCTACACCCCATAGGGTGCACAAAGTAGGGGAATCAGGAACGGGGGCAGTAACAACAGAGCACAGACAGAGACAAAACACAGGCAATGACAGGTAGTGCATAGAGAATGCGATGGGATCCAACCAGGCTCAGCTCAACCAAGAGAGGAAGAGGCCTGGAGGGCAACAGTAGAGATCACAGCATAAGTGATGCAAGGCAGAGTGATAGAGGCCAATACATTCACCTAGAGGGAAAAAAGCATGGCAGCAGAGGAATGCAGAGAATCAGTCTTTGAGGGCTGGACAAAGCCCTAAACAGGGAGAAAATGCAGCAGATGCAACCAAAAAAAAGAGAAACAGCTTGCAAAGACAAAAGTACGACTACCCGGGAGCGGGATAGTCTACTGAATCTGTAGAAACACTGTAGGGTGAGATATGCATAGAAATGGAGGTAAGCGCGAGGTAGGGCAGTTTAGTAGGCTACAGTAATGACTGCGATCCCCAACCACACTGGTCTTACCTTGCGGTCGCCTCTGGTCGATCGATGGCTGTGCTGCATGCTCGCAATCTTTGTTCCAACCTCTTTGTCGCCAAACACCTGCGTTGCACAACACAGCGGCCTGTAGGTGCTTTGCCGCAGAGGGTTTGATCCTCGATTCTTAAATGTTCTTCTGTTGGGAATACCACGTGACAACAGAGATTGTTTTTTTATTGTTCAGATAAACTTGTATAACAAAGGCATAAAATAACATTCCATGAATCCATAATTGTTAAGCAAAATGTACTGCTTTTTGTGATTCCTCAATATAAACTAATGGGAAAAAGATGCAGAGAGGTTATGGGGCATAGAAGCATCTGAGAAAGAAATGCGAGATTAGCCTTGTCGGGTACGTGGTCCTCCTAGTTCTTGTCCCCCACAACGCTGCTTTCTCGCTCAGTTGACATCTTATCATATCTACCACCTACATACATGCCAATTCTCATTGTGTTTGCCTACTCCAGGTGGTGGAATTTGCAAGTGTTTTCACTAGGCCATTTGTGATAGTGTTTTGGGGTCACAAATGGAATTGCATCCAAACAATAGCCAAATGGGTGCATGCAGAAATGTGCCTGGTTCCCAATGGTTCTGCATGTGCTCACCTTAAGAATTTGTAGACTCTGAGTGATGGTAATAAAATGGATGGGTCGACAACATGTTTGAATAGCAAATTTAACCCACTGTGCATGCACAATGAAGGTATCCAAAGAGTAGGCTAACGAAAATCTAGAACAAAGCACCAGAAAAGTTATAGTGGGTTTAAAAAGGCATGAAAAAAGCTTAATCTTAAATGTGAAAGTAGAATAATCCATTTGAGCCAAATCACACCTGCCACAGCTGCCAGCTAGTAACGTAATCACACATGCCACCTAGTAACCATCACTGGAAGTTCAACTCCAGCTCAGAGCCACATCCACAAGGCATTATTGGTATGCAAATTGGCCCAAACGCAAGCCTTTAAGTCCATAAAATTGTCTTTGTCTTACAGTGCAGTGCTATTTTATACATAGGGCCCGATTCATGGAATTATTTGCGTGGAAAATAGGGTACTAGCGTGCCATTTTACGCGCAAATCCCTGTTCGTCGAATGCGTGGTACTTCTCCTGGACTTGCGTGGAGTTCACGTGGAGTTCACGCAGGCTCGGCATGGCTCTGCGAGCCATCGAGGGCCTTGTGCGAGACTCCACGCAGAGCATGGGTGTGGCTTGCACAGAGGGCTGGGAAGGAGGCGGAACACCAGAAATCGGGAAGAACTTGCTAAAAAATGGTAATTCCGAGGGACAGACCGCAGGCAGTGTGCGTTGAAGGGTGCGTTTATTTGCGTGTGGTGGAGCGTGCATACGTAGCTGTTCTGGCTGTTATGCTTTGCGTGTGGGCGTGTCAGCGGCTTTCTGGCATCGACTTGCGATTATGGCTACTTTGCACAGTAAATTCCATGAATGCGCGGGGCATGCGTTTTTCATTCTGCGCGCAGGTTCGCGCCGTGCCCTTCACGGCGCGAAGCCCCCTGCAGGATTTCTGTGCACATTTCTATGAATCGGGCCCATAACTTCTTTAACCCAATACAGATTTGACTTGGAGTTCGTTCGATTTGCAGAATCGAGATGAAACATGTGCAATGTGCACATTTTCTCCAAATCTTCATGGCAAAGCATCTAGGCCATTAAGGGCCTGATTCATGGACATTTGATTGCAGTGCAAAGTGACTTTGCACTGGGAACAAACACCCTGATTCACAGAGCGGTGCAAAGTTTATCAAAACACCCTTATTCACAGAGCAGTGCAACTGTATTTTTACACTTGCACCGCTCCGTGAATCAGGGTTTTTGTTGGCAGTGCAAAGTGACTTTGCACAAGTGCAAAGTCACTGTGCATTGTGCAAAAAAATTCCACGAATCAGGCCCTAAGTATCAGCATGACAATCTCATATTTGCTTGGTATGGAATAACTTTAGGGGATATATATTTACCTGTTTTCAGCCAATGGATGCATCTTTTGGGTTATTTCGAAATCGATTTCACAACCACATTATAAACACTTTACTTGAACAATGCTAAAAATATAATTTTCTAATGAAGTTGGAGACAGCACAGCCCACAACGACATTAAAACATTTACAATCATTGCTTTTTAATTTTCCCTTCAGATGTTCATTTTATCGTTTTTTCTCAGTACTGTGATCAATGTATGTATGTTTATTGTTTATTTAGGTAAAACAAAGCCTACCATAAAAACGCAACAAGAAATAGGCAAACAACAATGTTACAAACCAAAATTTAAATGATTGGGATCAAACATGTCCCCCAAAATAGAACCCTTAAAAACAAAACCACAAAGTTCAAAATTCACCAAACCTTAATAAAAATGCTCTCAAAGACAAAGCACGTTTTAAAAAATCACTACAGCCCACCCCACCTGTACAGATTCCACCTGTAACAGATGATGAATTGCTGGCTCATAACATCGGAAACCTAAACCCTGCAGAACAGGTTCCAATGAGTGCTCCTTTAACACTGAAAAAGCAGGGCGGAAAAGAAAGTTTGCCAAGTCTTCTTTAAGCGCCTCACAGAGCACACATGATTGATCCACGTTCCCCTTAGAGCAAGCCGCCACCACATCTCTTAAATTAATACAATTGAAAGGTGCCCTAGAAACAAGAATGTGCTGAGACGACTGCTGAGTCCGGCTCAGATACTTCTGCAAACCAGTGGATGTGATGATTGAATGTTTCCTATTGGCTAATCTCATAAACTCCAGGGACTCTCTCTTATCCTGAATAAACTGGAGTACATTTTTCGTTTCAGATTTCATGGCCCTAATGGATGAAAAAGCAGTTGCAGAAAAACTGTGACCCACACCTGCATTAATTCCTGGATCAGATTAGCTTTAGTGTTCCCCCAAGTTCTAAACCAGTATCTGGCAGGTAAAGATGCAACCAGATAACCAAGAAATCAGCAACCGAGTTCTTAGTGGACTGCAAAATTAGGATCAGACCCAGGCAATCCCAAAATGCTCTAAATAAAGATTATCTCTATCACCCTGATAGGTTTAATTTTGCCAAATCCCCACAGCTCCATACCATATCTTGCTACAGAAGAGACTTTGCCATGAAAATCTTTGAGCACCAGCTCGATCGTCTTTGTTTTAAACGACTCTAAAGCTCTGGCTACCCCACCCCCCCAATTGCCTGTTTTAATCTTAGGGTCTGCTTCTTGACGTGATCCTCAGCCTGATGAGAATCTCAACCCCAGGTAATCAAAATAATTCACTCTAGGGATTAACTCCCCCTTTGATGAAGATATGTGAAAACCTCGGGGCGGGGGGTCCCCCTAATGCACACCATGACAGCCGATTTCTGGGTGTTAATCTTCATCCCCAGATTATCCATAAATCGGGCATAGCCATCAACTAGGCACCGTAGGGAGCGGGGAGTGCAAGCTAATGAAACTGTGTCATCTGCATAGACAAGTAAAGGCAAACACCTAATACCCAAACTAGGAAAATCCGAGTTGGATTTAAGTAAATGGTCATATAGACTATTTATATAAAGACAAAAAAAGCAGAGGGGCCAAAACACAGCCTTGGCGGACCCCACATTTAACCAGAAAAAAGGAGGTACACTGTCCCGCAGCTCCACTCCTCAAAAGTCCCTGTTGAGAGATGTAATCTCTCCAAAAGATCCACCAAGGCACTGGGGCAATTCGATGTAAAAATGGATAACACAATACTTCCGATAAAATCAATGTTCGTGTTTTGGGATGGAATACTCGATGGGAGATTTCTGAGCCTGAGCGATGCAACGGTTGATATTGCTTTAGCCGTCCAGTAACAAGTCCATCAACTGTGCTGTGGTAAGAAAGCCATAGCTCTTCATCGTGGGAAAATGTAATTCCTGGCCCTGATGAAAGGAATATGATTGTGTTGTAAATTGTCTTCATAAAAAACACGTGCCATTCAGTGAAAAGCAGAAACACGTGTTTGAAACACCATATTTGAATCCACACATGGCTCGCAGACATGCACCCTCTTGCAGTTGTATTAAGCTGGCCTAACCATGTTTGATGTTCATGGGTTAGACATCCACCTGTTTGAAGCCCCTTGTGACACCCCGGTCTGCAACCTTCCATCAGAAGTTTGCCAGTCAGTAAAAGCTCTATTCAGCGGCAAGAAGCAACTGATTTTGTAGTTTGTGTTACATAAATTGTCACTCACACAGCTTCTCACAGATATTTGTGATTTCATCGCTGGCAATAAACATCGAGGGGGAAATTATATTTTTTGCGACCCACTAAATACACTTCCCAAAATATTTTAGGACTGGTGCCATTATAGAAACAAACTCCAGTGCTAGAATATTTGGGGAAGATGTTGGAAAGTGGCTTCAAAAAGCAGTGTTTCAAACTCGATGACTCACTGGGCACCCTTGTCACAAATGCTCATCCAATGAAATCTGGGGAAGCAGGAGCCTGTAGAAAGAGAATCTTTTTTTTTCGAATGCATGATTCCAAGGCATACCCCTCAAGAGTGGGGACGCCCAAAATAAAGGTCCGAAAGTAAATTCAACGTTAATGTAAGAAGAAACTTCCGTTGGTTTCTCCCTTAATGCAAGTACTGCAACTATAAGAAGAAAACACTCATAATGGCTTTGACCAATAAGGCCAGGACTGTGACTGCAAGAACACACTCATGATGCCTTTGCCAAATCAGAGACGTTCTGTCACTGTACGACCACACATCGGTTGGCTTTGCCCAATAACGCAAGTATTACAACTATAAGAGCACACCAATGGCTGTTTTTCCCAGTAAGGTCAGTACTGCCACTGTACATACACACTGTGTTGGCTTTTCCTAAAGGTGCAAGTGTTGTCATAGTAACAGCAACACACCTTTCATGGCTTTGCTCCAGTATAGTAGCTTTGCTGAAAATGTTGGGGGGGACATGACAACTGAAGTAAAGGGGTGGGATGAAGGGAGGGAGGATGGTGGCTCTGAGGGATCGTTTCTGTTAAAAAAAAAGTGGTCGAATGGTAGATTTGACCGAATTCGGTCACCACCATTAGTTCGAAGCTGAAGATACCGAACATGAAGCGCAGTGGTTGCAGGGGTTGCCCCCTGAGCCCATGATTGGTATTTTTGGCGTTGGCAGTTGCAGGGGTCCCCCCCTGCTTTCTCAGCATTGGTGGCAGGGGACCCAACAAAAAAAGAAAAAAAGGGACGCTGCAGCGTCAGATCCAACCCATGTTAAAGGGATGGATCTGACGCTGCCGGTTACAGGAGAGGCAGCAGATGGAGAAAAGGAGAGGCAGCAGATGGAGAAAAGGTAAGTGGGGGGTTATGAGTGTACTGGTGGTTTGAGGGGACATGGGTTTGGTTTCTTGTACCGAGGTAAAAACGTATTTGCAGCGAAAATTACTACGATTAATTCTGCTGTGATTTTGTATGTCGGTCAAACAACCTAAATCCCTGAGGGATAACACTAGACTACTACACCACAAGAGTCCATTGCTGATGCTCTGTTATAACTTTCATAAGACTGGTGGCTTATCTTTCAAATTCAATTGGGCCCCCACACATCTTCAGCGTGCCTGCCATGCACCCAGTGACACAACATAACATTCACAAGCTTAATTCCACTAGAACATACAAACAATGCATTATTTATCATTCATTCAGACACAAAAGTCAACACACATATGTTGCGCACACTCTCACTCACACACAAATGTCCCCAGCACCTCCACTGACATACACTGTGTGCACACAACATTTATATGTACATTTACAATAACACATGGAAACAGTGGCACAACTTCCATTGAGCAGACCAGACTTTATCACCCCCTGATACCTGAAATTTTGGGCTACGTTGACTTGACCTATCTGTACTATAAAGTCATGGCCAAAAGGACCAGATTCACTGCAATGTCAGTAATTTGCCTGATTTTTTCCTTTCATTCAAAGGCAGAAACCATTGATTAATGCAGTGCAGTTGGCGACCAAGCATAATTGATATAGATGTTTAAAAACCATTTATCTCCAAACTTGTGTTCTGCGCAGCACCTTATATGTCTACGTGCTGATAGATTTTTTTTCTACAAGATTCTGACTGATTAAAATTAAGGTATGTTTTCCTGTGTTCAAATGGCTTTAAGCAGTGGAGTAGCGAGCGGGGGAGTCGCAAGGGGGTGTTCAAGCTGCCCCCCCCGTAGCTCTTTTAAGAGCCAGACTGGGACATTTATCATTAGGACACCTCTCCCATTCGGCAACCTCAAAGAGGGTGCCCAACAGCAAAAGTGTCCCACTGGCAGGACAATGTGTGCTGAGCAATTCCTGCTCAGCATGACATTGTCCTGGTAGCAGGACACCTTAACTGTTCCGAATGGTAGAGGTGTCCCGCTGCCAGGACAATGTCCCAAGGAGCTCCGGGAAGCAGAGGGTTCTCAAGTTGGCCTGGGTCAGATTATTACAATTTGAGCCATTAGACACTGACGGGATGGGAGGGGGGTACTATTAGCAGGGACTTTTGGCCCTTTAGAAATGTCAATGGGAGGGAGTGATCAGAAGTGAGAAGGGTGCATACTGTTGCATGCTTTATGAAATAACGACTATGGCTTTAAACCCCAAAGGGGATTTGTTAGGCACACATTAATCTACATGATGCTATTGTGACTTTGCATGCAGAATGGGGAGAATAAAACTAAAGTCATACTCCCATTGCTCAAGATATTTCTATGACAATGTATATAGTGTATGGTTAGTTTTCTATGAAAGGCTAGTTTATTATGTAATGTGGTTTGCCTCCAATGCATTGCTATAAATTATTATATTTTATATGTATTATATAATGAATAAGCACATGAAATGTAAAGCAAAACCTTAATAAATATCTATATCAACTAAGCCTGGAAAGATGTGCATGGTCGCGTAAATTGTCCACATCCCAGTTTCAACATTTAACCAAGTTTGTGATACTGTGCAAATCATTTAATCACAATGTGCCTTATCTGCAGCTCTGTAAGTGATTGATTCACTTCAAAGCTTATATTAATGAATCATGCTATTATAATGGAAGAGCCTAATGACTATAGAGTTGCTCTATATATAACAATAGTGCAATTTAGGTATTTTGCACCACAAAGTTATTTGTCACTTGGCTTATTTATGGCAACTTATTGTAAAGTCACTTCCAAGGTGCCACCAAGTATCAAAGACTGACGATGCGCCTTGCAATGTCCTTTTCTGTGAAGTCACTTCTGTTGGTGCAATCCTTATGCTAATTCGGAAGTTTGCATGTATTTTCCCTCAGAGGGATTGGGCAGAGCTCCCCAACAAACATACACAAACAAAAACACGATACATTTATTTTTTATTTTTTTAAAGCCGCCCAGGGCGCGTCTCATGTTACACCGACCTAACCTCTTCGAAATCACGCGCCTCCAGACAGAAACAAGGAAGCTGAATGAGCTTCCTCATTCCTGTCTGTGTGTCGTACGAACACGATGCCGGAAAGTGATGCTCTGTGCCGCTGGCCCCCGGAAGTGCTGCTGCTTGCGTGACAGCGAAGGCGCCAGGCCCTGCAACACCCAGTTCAGCACCCTGGATGCTGACTTTGAGTCAGGCCAGCCAGGGTGAGGGACTGAGCCACACAGGGCATCCCAGCCCTGAATGTGTTGCAGCGCGGCTGCCACGCATCTCTGCATTATGTAATGAGACAGCGCAAGCCTTGCTGAGCACCCTAGCCGGGCTTGCACTGTCCAATTACATAATTGATCATTGCGACCCCCTTGCCCTCCGTCCAAAAGTTGGGGGGACAAAAAGGCATGCCACAAAAGTTGGGGGGGACAAAACCCCCTTCCCCCCTATAATTACACCCATGCTTTGCTCAATAATGCCAGTTATGTAACTGTAGGAACACACGGATTATGACTTTATCCAATCATGTAATTGCTGCCACTGTAAGAACACACTCATTATGGTTTAGATCAGTAAGACCAATACTGCCATTTAAGAATGCAATCAGGTTGGCTTTGCCCTAAAAGGCCAATACTGATACTGTATGAACACACCTGTATTGGATTTGCCCTATGAAGCCATTACTGCCACTAAAAGAACAGACTTGTGCTGGCTTGACCCAATAATGCCAGTACTGCAACTGTAAGAACGCAGCCATGATGGCTTTGCCCAATAATACCAGTACTGCAAATGTAAGCACACACTCATCTTTGCTCTGCCCGATAATACCAGCACTTGCACTGTAAGAACCGAAGATAGAAGGTTTTCACAATATGGTTAGTACTGCCACTGTAAGTACATACTTGTGTTGGCTTTGTTCAATAATGCCAGTACTGCAACAGTAAGAACACACAGTGTGAGCTTTGCTGAATAATACCAGGATTGTCACATTAAGAACACACTCACGTAGACATTGTCCAATGATGCCACTGCTAGAAGACATTTGTAACGCTGAAGTATATTTTTAGTTTACACTTTGAATTCTGTGGTCCACAGCACTACAAATACCATGACTCAATTTAGCTCCATGCATGGAGCAGTAGAGGGTTGACTTGTCTTCTTCAAATTGCCACAGTCTGCAGCCCAGCAATAGGTTTACTTGGGTTCTTCCAGACTTCATTTAGTTCCAGACTCGCTGATGTTATGTGTTGTACCATTTTGAATATGCTGAGAATTGTCTTTTCAACAAGTAGGTTAGCCAGGCAGTGTACCTCACTTTGTGGAAAGCTTTTCTAGACCTAGACATATAGATTTAATTTTGTGTTGCTGCTCACTCATACTCACTCATGCCTGTCACCAACATGTGCATCCTTCTCTCTGTTTACACCTTGGAGAGGATGTGTGGCTATATGGCATTCAAGTTGGAATGAGTTACAGGAAGTTTTTGACCATTGTAGTTGCTGTCCAAATATAGGCCTGCATTGTCTCTTAACATGTTACCCTCCAACTAGCAGCCAGATGTCTGCCAGCATGTACCTCCATCTTCAACCCCAAATCAAAATTCACACTATACACATGCACAGACTTTAACCTGGACATGTACTCGCATACATGCACGCACCCATATACACACAGAGCTCCGTGCATACACACATACAAACACACACACAAAAGTAGATGCGTGCACACACAGATACACAATGTTTTGTTTTTACTTACCTGCTCCAAGAGCTGCATCAGAGGGACTCTGCACTGCTCTGCCATCCAGGAATCCCAACTGTGCACTGGCAGGAGCTAGGAAGCAGGAGGAAGTGTCAGTCAACACTTCTCCCTGGGTTCTGGTTCTGGCCCAGCAAGTTTGCAAAGAGTTCACTGCCCTTCGCAGCTCATTAGCGTGGGGTGAATTGAGTGCCCTCATGCAAGAATGGCCTGCAGTACTCTAGTATCAATATGCCATGTGTGATGCTGGAAATGCATCTGAGGGACAGGGCCTCCGTATCCTTGTCCTTTACTGCTTTTTATTGTGTGTTCTGTCGTGTTTACCGCGCAGCAGTTCATGTGGGACTCCTGGCGGTGCAGCTCTCTCTTTTGGTTTGGTGTACAGACCCATTGGATACCCTTATGGCACCCATGGGTGGGGGTACAACCCTGTGCCCCTAGTGTATGTTTTTGGGCACCTGTGTGTGGCCCACAGAGAAGGGTATGGGCTGGTGGCAGCTCCATTCTGAAATTGACAGGTGCTCTGTGTATCCTTCATTTTGGGATACCCAGGCCCTGCCATTGGAATCAGTTGATTCCTGATAGGAAACAAGATGGCCCCTGTGGCCTTTTGCTTTCTATTGCCTGTTACCTTGTTTTCCCAAAGTCCTGGGAAGCCCTGACTCTGTCCCTTCCCCCTGACCGGCTGTTGGGTGGAAGTTCCATATATGGTGTTGTTGTGAAGTGCTGACCAGACTGGCTGGAGCCTTCCCAATGACTGTATGTTGTGGGTACCCCTGTGGGTGGGACCTGGGTGAATGGAGTGTGTGACGAATACGCATTCTGTGTTGTGGGTGTCTAGTATCTGGTGTTTGACACAATGACTGAGACAGCCCTGCCCGAAACTGGTATGAATGCAGTGTGGAGTGTTGAATGGCTGGGTACTTGTCCAAATACACATAACTTGTGAGTGTCTCTGGAGAAGTGAATGGCCTGAATGCACTATGCACCTGATTGGCTGCATACCTGTATGAATGCCTTTCTGATCAATTGGTTGCCTGAGTGTGACCCAGCAGAATGAATGGGAGATCAACTAGTATATCTGGGGGCCTCTCACTGCTAGAATTCGTGTTCAGAAGCTGAAGAGTAACTGGAGTGAAACTGAAGCTTAATCTTGAAGTCCTGCTGGAAGAGAAGAAATGCTGTCGCCCTTCTTCATCTATCTGAAAGCAACTGTGTCTCCAAGGACTGACCCAGAGAGGACCTGGTAAGGCGCCCTCTTCCCGAGCTATGAGGGACCATCGTGCACCAGCTGATCTTTGCCAAAGCTCCCTGGTAGGCAGACCTTCGACAGGCTGCCGACCCGAGACGGGGACTGCTGCGGAATCCCAAGGAGGAGCGACCGGACTGTTGTCCGCCACTGTCCACAACCGCTGTCGCCAACCGGAGCCGCCGTGCTCCCGTTTGCCTAAGAACTTAATTTGAGCCAAGGACGCTCTCGTATGCATCGCCGCCCGCTTTATCCTGCTGGAGAAGGCCCGACCGTCGACGCGGCGAAGAGCATCCGCCGGGGGGTTTCCCGCCACCTAAAGACCACAGAGACGCTGATGACTTGACGCCCTTGCTGGGCCACAGTTCTTCACCATCTGTTTGCGGTCCAGAACTATCGTCACTGAGTTGCCCCGCACGCCTCTTCCTTGCAGGACGCCAACGCTCCGTCATCGACGAGCACCGCCAAGGACGAAGCTGCCACTTCACCGCCGTAGTTCACCCTGTTCTCTGTCTGATGTTCGACGACCCGTGACTCCTGCCTTAAAGGGAGGACACTCAAGAAGGACGACTAACGCTACAATTCCAGGTACATTGGGGCTGTAGAACTATTGTTGAGGGAAATAAGACTAATAGAACAATATATGGACTGGTCTTGTGATACATCTTTGCTTTACAGGTTGCCCAGGTGGGGGATCTCCACACAGAATTGTGCCTGGTTGGTAAAGGCCAGTATTCTGCCAATTGTTCAACCATCTTGCTTTCCTTCCCCTCTCTACTGCTGGTTTCCTCTTCATTGATCTGTGTGGCATTTTTACAGTATAGTTGATGCACTTTAATGAGATCTGATAATATTTGTGGTACTACTTTAGATCTGTATATATTTACCATTGTTGATTATCTGAGCACAAAGTGAGTTATTGTGATAGTGTACATAACCTTGAATATTAATTATATAAAGACTGTGTTTTAACCAATACAGTGTGGACATTCCTTTGTGGGGGCTCGGGGACTACACTGTACTTAAGAACCAGCATGCATCACCTCCTGAGAAGCTAGGCCTTGATTGCTCGACCACGTACGAGTAATAGAGAATCTTGGCTGGGGTCCTTTGTGCCTCTCCTCTGCAATATAGAGAGCAGGAGTACAGACACCCCCCTCCGGTCCTTTATACTGGTGGCAGCGGTGGGATGCTAATGGTTTTAAGAATCAGTGTATAACCGTGCCACTTACATAATATCTGCACTTTATTAAATTGAGGTTTAGTTGTGTACAAGATAACTGCATTACAAGCAATGTAATCTATTGCGAATGGTAAATTGACTCGGATGAGCTTAGAGGCTCTCCAGAGTGCTTGTGAAGCCATGGAGTTAGACTCTGTGGATAAGTCTAGGGCTGAGCTGATAGCTGCCCTGGTGGACTACCATACTGATTGTGAAACTCTTGAAGGGGGGGATGAAACCACTGAGGACTCTACCCCGAGGGTTGTCGCCAAATCTGATTCTGGGAATGCCACCATTCCTGCTGCCTCTGTTCCAAAACCCCAGCAATTCCTTGGAGCTTGAGTTTTTAAGGATGAAATTGGCCTTTGAATACCGCAAGTTGGAAATAGATGCTGAGCTTAATAAAGAGGAGTTGGCAAAGCAAGTGAAACTCAAGAATAGGGATCTTGAACTCAAAGACAAGGACACTGAATGTCAGAGAATCCAACTAGAGAAAGCTGGAGTGGAGACTTCAGCTAAACCCAGTGAGAGTGTTAAGGTCCCCAGCAACCAAGTTTATGAAAGATTTGGTTGGTGTGTATGCAGAGGGTTCTGATATCCTCCAATGGATTGAAGCGTTTGAAATGGCTTGTGCAATTCATGATGTTGATAAGAGAGATTGGGCTAAGTGTTTGTTAAGCACAGTGCCTCAGACTGGATATGACTGTTTTCTGAAACTGAGTGTGGAAGAAAGGGGTCAGTATGAGTGCATGACTTTTGCTTTGATTGCCAAGTTTGGCAAGACACCTACCCAATACCTTAAAAGGTTCAGGGATTTTAAGAAAAGAGAGACTGTGTCTTGGGTTGACTGGGTGAGTGCTGCGCACTTGAACATGTTGGGGTGGATTGATGGTTACAAAGTGAAAACGTTTGTTGAATTGTCTCACCTTTTGTTTTTTGAGCATTTTTCTGAAGCCTGTTCACCAGAGCTTCGTCAGTATGTTGCTGACCAGAACAATTTGGATCCCTTTAAGCTGGCTAGGTTGGCTGACAAGTGGGTCTCCCACCGGGTGTCCCTTAAGGACTCCTGTGGGAAGGACAAGGACAAAGAAAAGGGGACTTCTCAGAAAGCTGAGGAGTCCCAAAAGCAGTCACAGTCGGGTAAACCAAAAGCTTCCTCACCTAAGACCCAAAAATCTAGTGGGGATAAGTCATCTGTGGGTGGGAATAAGAGTAGTGGTCCACCTGCTGCAAAGCAGGCTCCCAGTGGTTCCAGTACCATACCCCACACTCCCGGCACTTGTTGGGATTGTGGGGGTCTGGATCACAGAAGGGGTGACTCCAAGTGTAAAGGTAAGGCACTTGGAGTACAGGCTGTCAGCCTGAGCTACCCTTAACCCATGTCTGAGGTAGAGGCCATTGTCCTCTCCTCCTCTACAGGAATCACATTTGGTGCTCCTGTAGAGATTTCTTTAGTGTCCCTTGGGGCCTGGGACCAGTACGCAGAAGAACTGGCGACTATCCCACAGAACACCCGTAGGTTTTTGGGGAGTGTCCTCTTGAATGGCCAGCCTTCTACTGGTTTGAGAGACAATGGGGCAAGCATGACGGTGGTGGACAGGACTCTGCTCAAGCCAGAGGACTATGTAGGTGCTCCTCTGAGAACCACCAGGTTAGCTGGTGGGCCTCCCAAATTATTGCCTGTAGCCTTAGTCACACTCATGATTGGAGACAAGACAGCAAAGCTTCCTGTCCTGGTTCAGGACAATGTCCCTGCTAACATTCTGTTAGGCAATGATCTAGTGAGTTGGGGTTGATCTCGGATGGTCTTGCCCTGACTGCTGCTGCAGTCACTAGGTCACAGGTGACACAGGGTCTGGCTGTGAGTCAGGTACCCAAGACAAAGGCGAGGCCTAAGGCAAGAAGAAGGAAGAACAAGAAGGCCACTGCTGTGCAGGGGGCTCCTTCTCCTCCTGCTGTTCCTACAGCACCCATTGGGATCCATCGTCTGGATGGCCTGGGCCCAGTAGAAACCCCAAACTCGACTCCTGAGGGAGAAGAGACAGAAGACTCTCCTGTGGTAGAGGTTCTCAACCCGGAGGATCATCCCGACCTTCAATGCTTATTAGCTGAAGGGGGACCCTCCCGGGCAGACTTCTGTAAGGGACAGAGAGAGTGCCACTCTCTTGAGGGTCTGAGGAAACAGGCCCTGTCCCAGGCACAAGGAGAAGTGCCTAGGAAATTCTGAATCTATTGGGAGGGTGAGCTCCTTGTTAGTGAGCCCACTGAGCCTGAACCTGGTGCCCTCAAGAGGTTGGTGGTACCCCAGGTTTACAGGCCCTTTCTGCTGCAGTTGGTGCATAAGGTGCCCTTGGCTGGTCATCTTGGGACCAAGAAGACTAAGCAGAGGCTCTCTGCACATTTCTACTGGCCACGGATGGGAGTAGAGGTGGAGTTCACTGCAGGACCTGCCCAACTTGTCAGTTGTCTGGCAAGACTGGAGGCAGTGTCATTGCCCCACTGCAACCATTGCCAGTGGTTGGCACACCATTTGAGAGTGTGGCCATCGACATTGTCGGTCACCTTGAGCCTCTCACTTCAGGTGGACATCGGGTCACCCTGGTCTTGGTAGATCATGCCGCCAGGTACCCTGAGGCTATACCCCTTCACACTGTAACTGCCAAGGTGGTTGCCAGGGCTCTCCTGGGCATTTTCACCCGTGTTGGATTCCCTAAGGAGGTTGTCTCTGACAGAGGATCCAACTTCATGTCTAGTTACCTGAAAACCATGTGGAAAGAGCGTGGGGTAACCTACAAGTTCTCCACCTCTTACCACCCCCAGACCAATGGTCTGGTTGAGAGATTTAATAAAACTCTCAAGGGCATGCTAGGTGCTTTGGAAGAGCCCCTAAGGAGGAAATGGGATCTGCTCCTGCCATGCCTGCTGTTTGCTTACAGAGAGGTACCTCAAGAGGGTGTTGGTTTCCGCCCATTTGAGTTACTCTTTGGACATCCCGTGAGGGGGCCCCTTGCCTTGATCAGAGAAGGTTGGAAGGCCATCCCTCCAGATCCTGCCAAGCAAGTGGGGGACTATGTGTTAGGCCTCAGACGGAGGATGACACAGATGATGTGTCAGGCAACAGCAAATCTCAAGGCCAGCCAGGAATTGAATAAGTACTGGCATGACCTTAAAGCATCGCAAGTGGATTGGACTCCGGGACAGGAGGTCCTCGTGATGGAGCCTACCAAGCCTCTGGCTTTGGCAGATAAATGGACTGGACCCTTCAGGATAATCTCCAAGATGGGCGAGGTTAATTATCTGGTTGACATGGGAGCCTCTGGGGTTGCCCCTTAGGTATTCCATGTTAACAGACTCAAGCCTTTCCACAGGTGAGCAGAAGTCTCATGTCTCTTACTAGCTTCAGAGCAAGAAGAGGATGAGAGTGAGCCCCTTCCTGATTTGCTGCATAGCAACCCTCAGGATGGCTCAGTGGAGGGAGTACATCTCTCTCCCGATCTGACGACAGAGCAGCAGAAGGCCTGCAGGGCTTTGCTCCGGCAGTATGCCTCTCTGTTTTCACTGACACCAGGCCTTACACCGTGGTGTAGGCACGCGATTGACACTGGTGACAGTGTGCCTGTCAAAAGCAGGTGCTACCGTATGTCAGATACAGTTAAGAACCACATCCAGGCTGAGGTCGCCAAGATGTTGGATCTGGGTGTTATTGAACCCTCAACTAGTCCCTGGTCCAGTCCAGTGGTCCTTGTCCCCAAGGCAAGTTCCCAGGCAGGTACCAAGGATTGGAGGTTCTGTGTGGACTACCGAGGAGTCAATGCCATCACCAGAACTGACGCACACCCATTGCCCAGGGCTGATGAGCTCGTGGACACCATAGGTGCTGCCAAATTTGTGAGCACCTTTGACCTTACCTCAGGCTATTGGCAAATAGCTCTGACGGACCATGCCAAGGAAAAGACGGCATTCTCAACACCTGAGGGACTCTACTAGTTTAGGGTCATGCCTTTTGGGTTGAAGAATGCCCCTGCCACCTTCCAGAGATTGGTCAATCATGCGCTCAGTGGGCTGGAAGCCTTTTGTGTGGCTTACTTAGACGACATTTCTGTCTACAGTTCCACCTGGGAAGAGCATTTGACACACCTGGATAAGGTGTTACAGGCCTTGAAAAGGACTAACCTCACTATCAAGGCCACCAAGTGCCAGATAGCTCAGGGGAAAGTCACATATCTTGGTCATGAGGTAGGAGGGGGTCAAATCCAACCTCTCGCTAGTAAGGTACAGGATGTACGTGACTGGGAGACTCCCACTACTCAAACTCAGGTGAGAGCCTTTTTGGGCCTCACTGGGTATTATCGCAATTTCATGGCAGACTATGGAACCATAGCTGCACCCCTGACAGCTCTGACTTCACCCAAACAGCCTAGGAAGGTTTATTGGACTGAAGACTGTCAGGGGGCCTTTGATGGCTTGAAAGAAAGTCTGTGTAGGGCACCTGTGTTGTGTGTGCCTGATTACAGCAAGCCCTTTATCGTTCAAACTGACGCCTGCGACACCGGAATTGGAGCTGTCTTGTCCCATTTAGATGACAAAGCAAGGGAACATTCTATCATATTCATCAGTAGACAACTCAAGGGTAGGGAATTTAGGTGGGCTACTGTTGAAAAGGAATGTTTCAGTATAGTTTGGAGCCTTAGGCGTTTTAGGCCCTACTTTACCGGGTCTACCTTCAAGGTCCAAATGGATCATAAGCCCCTGAAGTGGCTTATGCAGATGAAGGGTGAAAACCCAAAACTGCTCATGTGGTCCATTAGTCTGCAAGGGCTAGACTTCACCATAGAGCACAGACCAGGGAAGAGTCACGATAATGCAGATGGCCTTTCCAGAAGGTATGTTGACCATTTGGATGAGGGTGTCTATCTCGTGGGAGATTAGGCACCCTAACCTCAGTCTGGGGGGGGAGCACTGTGATGCTGGAAATGCATTGGACGGACAGGGCCTCCGTATCCTTGTCCTTTACTGCTTTTTATTGTGTGTTCTGTCGTGTTTTCCGTGCAGCAGTTCATGTGGGACTCCTGGCGGTGCAGCTCTCTCTTTTGGTTTGGTGTACAGACCCATGGGATACCCTTATGGCACCCATGGGTGGGGGTACAACCCTGTGCCCCTAGTGTATGTTTTTGGGCACCTGTGTGTGGCCCACAGAGAGGGGT
Organism: Ambystoma mexicanum; assembly: GCF_040938575.1. Classification (NCBI taxonomy): domain Eukaryota; kingdom Metazoa; phylum Chordata; class Amphibia; order Caudata; family Ambystomatidae; genus Ambystoma; species Ambystoma mexicanum. Next base: position 418,514,566 of record NC_090922.1, read on the forward strand.
ATGGGCTGGTGGCAGCTCCATTCTGAAATTGACAGGTGCTCTGTGTATCCTCCATTTTGGGATACCCAGGCCCTGCCATTGGAATCAGTTGATTCCTGATAGGAAACAAGATGGCCCCTGTGGCCTTTTGCTTTCTATTGCCTGTTACCTTGTTTTCCCAAAGTCCTGGGAAGCCCTGACTGTGTCCCTTCCCCCTGACCGGCTGTTGGGTGGAAGTTCCATATATGGTGTTGTTGTGAAGTGCTGACCAGACTGGCTGGAGCGTTCCCAATGACTGTATGTTGTGGGTACGCCTGTGGGTGGGACCTGGGTGAATGGAGTGTGTGACGAATACGCATTCTGTGTTGTGGGTGTCTAGTATCTGGTATTTGACACAATGACTGAGACAGCCCTGCCTGAAACTGGTATGAATGAACTGTGGAGTGTGGAATGGATGGGTACTTGTCCAAATACACATAACTTGTTGTGAGTCTCTGGTGAGAAGTGAATGGCCAGAATGCACTATGCACCTGATTGGCTGCCTGCCTGCATAAATGCCCTTCTGACTGATTGGTTGCCTGAGTGTGACCCAGCAGAATGAATGGGAGATCAACTAGTATATCGGGGGGGCCTCTCACTGCTAGAATTCGTGTTCAGAAGCTGAAGAGTAACTGGAGTGAAACTGAAGCTTAACCTTGAAGCCCTGCATGAAGAGAAGAAATACTGTTGCCCTTCTTCACCCATCTGAAAGCTGCTGTGTCTCCAAGGACTGACCCAGAGAGGACCTGGTAAGGTGCCCTCTTCCAGAGCTCTGAGGGACATCGTGCTCCAGCTGATCTTTGCCAAAGCTCCCTGGTAGACAGACCTTCGACAGGCTGCTGACCCGAGACGGGGACTGCTGCGGAATCCCAAGGAGAAGCGCCCGGACTGTTGTCCGCCACTGTCCACAACCGCCGTTGCAGACTGGAGCCGCCGTGCTCCCGTTTGGATAAGAACTTAATTTGAGCCAAGGACGCTCTCGTCTGCATCGCCGCCCGCTTTATCCCGCTGGAGAAGGCCCGACTGTCGACGCGCCAAGGAGCATCCGCCGGGGGGTTTCCCGCCACCTAAAGACCACAGAGACGCCGATGACTCGACGCCCTTACTGGGCCACAGTTCTTCATCATCTCTTTGTGGTCCAGAACTCTCGTCACCGAGGTGCCCCGCACGCCTCTTCCATGCAGGACGCCAACGCTCCGTCGTAGACGAGCACTGCCAGGAACGAAGCTGCCACTTCACCACCGTAGTTCACCCTGTTCTCTGTCGGACATTTGACGACCCGTGACTCTCAAGAAGGGCCGTCGATTCCCCGACGACGAACGCTACAATTCCAGGTACATTGGGGCTGTATAACTATTGTAGAGGGAAATAAGACTCAATGAACAATATATGGACTGGGCTTGTGATACATCTTTGCTTTACAGGTTGCCCAGGTGGGGGGATCTCCAGACAGAATTGTGCCTAGTTGGTAAAGGCCAGTATTCTGCCAATTGTTCAACCATCTTGCTTTCCTTCCCCTCTCTACCGCTGGTTTCCTCTTCATTGATCTGTGTGGCATTTTTACAGTATAGTTGATGCACTTTAATGAGATCTGATAATATTTGTGTTACCACTTTAGAACTGTATATATTTACCATTGTTGATTTTCTGAGCACAACGTGAGTTATTGTGATAGTGTACATAACCTTGAATATTAAGTATATAAAGACTGTGTTTTAACCAATACAGTATGGACATTCCTTTGTGAGGGCTCGGGGACTACACTGTACTTAAGAACCAGCATGCATCACCTCCTGAGAAGCTAGGCCTTGATTGCTCGACCAAGTACCAATAATAGAGAATCTTGGCTGGGGTCCTCTGTGCCTCTCCTCTGCAATATAGAGAGCAGGACTACAGACACCCCCCTCCGGTCCTTTACACCATGTAAGGCGGTGGGATCAAACAATCCCTAGCCTTGCATTGACCATTGGCCATGCCCTCTCTGGTGTACTAAGCACAAGGAACACCAGCTTTCTCCAGAACACAGCCTGGTCCAGCAGCACTCTCTTAGATTCTTGCTGCAGTTGAGGGAGAGTTCATGATTCACTGGTCCTAACCTCTAGCACCTCATAATGGAAGACCAAGCAACCGCCTGCCTTCCCTTATGGACAAGTCCTTCCTGCTCCAGCACTGGTCCCATGCCGGGTTAGGGGTGCCTCCCGGCACATGATCACTCCACTCCTCCCTTTCCTTTCAAGATAAGGAGGAAAAACAGCACAATGTTGCATTACGCACAGAACTAAAGTACCTGTGACACTTACCTTTCTACAGCAGCTGCCTCCTAATCCATTAGTGTCAAATGATGGCTGGATACTAGCCACACACATATGCAGTTCAGATGCAGGAAAGATAGCTCAGTGACATAGGTGGTTGATGCTGAAATGTATGTTATGATATGATGTGATATGAGAGGTCATGGGTTCACGTCTTACAAGGGCCCAGTTAATATTAATAATAATAATCATAATATTTAGTTTTATATAGTGCTGCAAACCCTGCAGTTATCTAAGCGCTGCAATAACATTTGATATTATTATCCCACGGCGTGCTACTCAATGTATCGAGCTCGGAAGGATGAAAGGCTGAGTTGGTCCTGACTTAGGTTTTCATCTATATGGGGTGATTGTACCCTTAAACCGAGTAATATAAAAACAATCCTGTGAAGCAGCAATACTGACATTTTGTCAGTCAGTGTAGACGTCTTCCTTCAGTGCCAGTGTTTCCTAGCTCAGAGTCACTTACAGAGGGAAAAAAAAACAGGCATGACATTCCACAAAGGGCTGCAGTTTTATAATGCATGAGTGGTGGTGGTTGCCTGGCCCACCTCTGGGGTGAGGTCAGGGGTGGGCTGGCGTATAGGGAACTCTGGAGATTTCCTGATAGTTTTCTGCACACTGGGCCTCTTTTGTGTGGCCATTTTATTTTCAAATTTTCTCATAGGAAAAGGGATGGGCTTTCTGAAAATGTGTAATATGGGGCCACTTTGAAAACTATTTCCAGGGCCTCTTTCGGTTCCCATTCTACCTCTGGGCGAGGGTTTCCATAGCATCAAAAGGTCAAGTACACAAATAGGTGGTAGAAGAGGAGGTAAATAGCAAAATTAAAAAGGTAAAAAAAACAGAGGGAAAATGGGGAGGGGCTATGCGGGGTATAATGGAAGCAAATGTAGAAAAGGGTGTTCCCTGCACCTGGGCTCTGTGCCCGCCCCTTTTGCCCTCCATTTGCCTCCTTCCACTTCCTCCTAAGCAGCCCTGTGTTATGTATTCGACAGCCATCGTTTATCCTCTTCACCTGGGCCCACCATGACAATGCTGCTGGTGGCCGCTCCTGGCGTAAGCATATGCCATATTAATAGCCTCTGAAAGCACGCCAGCCTTCTTCTCACTGGAAGCCATTCCTGGCCATCTTTCAGGTTTGGTTCACCGTTTCCTGCGTCCCGGGTGGATAGCTCAGCAGTAACGTGCTTGCCTTGGAAGCAAGACGACACGACGCAACGATCCCCGGGTCCCTGCTTAAAAACGTCTGGGTATTTAAGTGCATTATAAATATGCAACTAAAAAAAAAAAAAACAATTACACAACTAAAAAACAAATTAAGCCTTGAACAGTGCCTTGATGCACGTGGACTGTGTGAGCATTTAAAAAAATGCAAATAAAATACTCTGTCGGGAGTACACGCAGCCGCCGCAGAACTTGTCCTTCATCTGTTCTTTCTGACTCGCTTGAGAGTAGCCTCTGACTCCTACAACCCATGGTTGGACTTCATTTCTCTGTACATGTCTGGTCTGGAAGCTTCTGTAGTCCAGGCCTGTGGGAATGCTTATGTGCGCATGAAAAGATCAAAAGGTCTGCTGCTCTCCTCTCTGTGGGCTTTCTCCTCCTAGCCCAATGTAGGCCTTTCTGTTTTCTTGTGTGCATTTCCATTACTCTGCCATTTTAGGGGAACTTCCTTTCCAGACCCAAAGAAGCCGTCGGTGTGGACGCCTTACCCGCTCTTCTGTTAGTAGCACCACATGCTTGAAAAGCCCTCCTTGTTAGGTGACGCTGCATGTGGCTGCAGGGCTCCCCAAGTTCTGGGGAGGGAGGAGGTGTTAGTCCATCCTATAGGGTCCATTTCAAATGATTTTTCCCCGTGAAGACTCACAGGCCCACTAACCCACTGACTGCTCACCATCTGGGTCCATAAAGCAGCTGCCATTTACCTCACCTGTGATGTTCCTTTTGTGGTGGGGGCCCGCTATAGACATTCAGCAGGCCTGTGTGGTGCTATGGACATCAGCACTCTGGAGGCCCAGTGCCTCTGGTGGTTGGGGCCTGCTCTGGACATCCAGCAGGCCCCATGGTGCATTCAGACACCAGCACCATTTGGAGTGGGGGGAGGACGGACCATGCCCACAACCATGCAGACCTCTGCCACCGTACTGGAACGAGGGTCCCACGGCATCATGGCCTGCAGGCCTGTGTCGCACAGTATGTGCGTGCAGGTCTACATGAATGAGACACGGACTCAGTCGTTCCTGTTCGGTAATCTGCAGCCGTTCTGGTGCACATGTCGGCAGAGGCTCCCCATGACACAGTCATGGCACATGTTAAACGGGCAATACACAGGGAGGGGCACATTCCCTTAAAAGGGCAACACACTTGGGAGGGTCACACACACTACACTCCTCCATTTTCATAACAAACAACTGTTACTAAAACATACTTGAGCTACTTCAGAATCGTAGGATCAACAACAAAGAGGATATGCCACGGCTACACACATGGGGCTGACATAGCCATAGACATACTACACATATTAAGACAGTCTACACATAACCCGCAAGTGACAGTCGCGGTTGGCGAATCCCCAGTGGAATGTTGGCAGTTCGACCACATGTTTCAAAACCCTTTATTAACCTGGGGTGTGGAACTGCAACCACTGAATGACGCCATTGTTAGCTGCTGGCACCAAATCGCGCACACCTACAAACTGCGGCATCACAGCTTCACCTAACAGTTCCTTACCGAAACCGCTTTAAGCATGTAGCTAATAGGCAGGCTCACAGCATCGAAACACATGTTTACTGAGTCCTCTTTACTCAATTTCAAGGCCGAAGAAGACCAGTTCACTTTCCATCAGCGTCCATTTCCACAGGTCCAGGTCCATTGATGTTACAGTTCATCAACCGGTAAAGCCACACCTGGGGACACCAGGGACCAGATCGACTTAGTCCCTTGATGTTGGGGTAGGCAGAGAGACGCGGGCAGTAGGGCATCCAAACCGCGCCAGGGCCAGGCTCAGTCAGTCCCTTGATGTTGGGCAGTCAGCGAGACGCGGGTAACTGAGCATCTAGGCTGCACCCCATGATGTGACAGGGCCTGGGGTGGCAGGATATCACTCACCCCTACTTTTTTGCAATCAGGCATGTCACCATGTTACAGGGACACAGGAGGGCGCACAAGCACTCGTGAGGAGCTGCAACCCTCTCTTGTTCCTAGTTCTTCTTCTGGGCGATGGGTTTGAGCGTTTCGAGATGTTGGTTTGCCCGACACAGGTAATCAGGTGTCTGGGCCACTTCTTCTCCTCCCCCAGGCAGGAGTCTCTGCCGTCAATAGGTTTCCCCGTTTGGGGCTGGCAGGAATCGCACCATAGGTTTCCCAGTTTGGGGCTGGCAGGAATCGCACCCAGGGCCAGATTGGTCTAGTCCATGGATGGTGGGCCCGGCAGGGTGCACACCTGTGGCAGGGCAATGAGGCCACTTGCTATTCAGGCTGGGCGAAACCGATGGCAGGAGGTCAGGTCCTCACCACTTGCTGTGCAGGTAGGGTGACATTAGGGGCAGGGTGTTGGGGCCACTTGCTTCTCCGTTAGCTTCCCCCAGGCAGGACACTGCGAGCTGCAGAGGGCACACAAGCACTCAGACTGAGTTCAACCCTCTCGTGTCTTTGCATTGCATGTGCCAGTTTAGTTCTCCTATTCGCTTCCCAGCACGTCTACTGCAATGTCATGGTTGCATGATTGCCTAGAAAATGAGCTTGTCATATGCTCTAGACGGGCACAGCTACAGTCAGTGGTTGTTGGATTTTCTTCTTTCCCCCTCAGACATCAACACTGTCATATTCCATAGAAGGAGGTGGTCGTTGTGGCGCCGTTGGTCCCAATCACGGGTGGCGGCCATTATTTCACCCAAGATGGTGGCGCCATCCGAGGGCGGTATTCCAGCCTTGCAAGAGTTGCTGGCTATTGAGGCTCCTCCTCCTCAGCAGAGATCCGGTTATCTTGCGGCAAGCACAACGCTCGAGTGCGTTGCTACTCTCCCCAGTCAGCGCTTCGTAAGTTCGTCCCTAGGCTTACCCTTACCTGAATTCTCATTTGTACCTTGCTAAATATCTTCTTCTGTTTCTGTCTTTTAGAAGCCTTCTTGTTGTACTCCAAAGGCAGAGACTCCGCTTCGTAACCTTTATTTTCGAATGCCAGTGCAGCTCGAAACAGATCCTTCTCCCTTCTACTGCAACCGCTTCCATTCGCACCGGGTTGGACACTTCACATACATTGATTCTATTCAGCTGCTTCACTCATTTCCCAGCTGCGTTATTCATAAGGTTTTGGCTTCAAATCTAATCTGCCGCCAGGTACCCTTCTCTCCTTCTCTTCTATTTTCGTTTTTAGAAAGATCTGCCTGTTTCTACCTTCTGGTCTTTTCATGTTTCCCTTTTATATCGTATTAGACTCCCGAAGTTACATCACGTTATCCACGAGTCCTCACTCTCAGTGTCTCACAGATGAAATCCGAACGTATGCAATCGTGAGACAATGTAGATCACAATCTCCTTTATAACAGGTAACTATTAGGCAACTGATATCCCGCATCTACTCTGTATTTCAGTGCAAACTTACCTTTCTCTAATCTATGCCTTTGTTATTTTTCTTTGCGGTACCTGCATTCAGTCACCTGGAACTGTGCTAGAGACTCGCCCTTCCCTACTCACAGAGAAGACTTCCAACAACTGAGGCGGTCAGGGTTTTCTTCCCCAGAGGGTTTCCCTGGGGAGTTCATTCCTTCCTTGTGCAAGCTATCACGGGATAGGAGGGGATTCCCCCGGGGGGCTTCTCAATTTCAACACATCCGGGCTACAGGATCAGGTCAGTGGGTGCATGTTTACAGGGAACCATTATTATTTCTGGAAACTACAAATACTAGAACAGAATCATTACAAACACTGCATATTTGCAGGGCTTATCTTCTAGTTGTGCACCTACACACAGACAGCTGTGTTGCTTCATTTCCTTTCATTCACTGCCACAGATCTGGTGAATGGACTGACTTGTTGGTGCAGGCAGCAAGACTCCTGGTATAGGGCTGGCCAAAAATACTAGCCTGTTGGGCCACATTTCCCTGGTTGGATGCTCCATGGGCCGGAGTATCTGTTGTTTCACCGCCGGGCCCGGGATCTGCAGTGGGGCCCTTCTCATTCTCCTTTTTTGTGCATGCCCCGACATGGGCTGCTTCAAAACTCACCCTGTTGCGGCCTGGGAACCTGCAGGGGCCATCATGTTTCCTTGGCCGTCACAGCACGTTGCAATTTCGATCATTGCCTGTGGGGCCCACGGTTCATTTTACTTCCATTGCTGGATTTCCCGCAGAATTGGAAGTGTAGATGCTGGGCACGTCTGCCTTTCTTTTCCTTGCTCCGGCACGCAGCATCCGGCTACTTTCACCACCCGCCCAGGGGTCATGTTCTGTGCAGCAGGCCTTCTTCTAGCCACCACTCTGCTACCTGAGCATCATGCCTTCAGAGGGGCTGCCGGATCATCAGAGTGCTGCCCGCTGTATCACAGTGTGGGCAGCCAACCAGAGAATACCTTGTTCACTGACAGAGCCCCGAGATCTTCAGAGGGCCACATGCCTGTGTCTGTACTGGACCAGCAGTCACTTTCACTAAGCAACCTTGGCAGGCCGCTACTGTTGATTCCACGTTCCTTTTCTTCTTCCTGTCTGACACTGCTGCTACTATCTGCTGTCTGAACTTGCAGCACGCTGCACCACTGACACACCAACCCACTCACCGCCGTTTGGCCCAGGATCACAAGGGGTGGTGCAATTATTTCAGTCATGCAACTCTCTCCTTTTCCAAAAGAGCTCAGAGGACAGGAGCACTTGTTATTTGCTTTTACAAGCTCAGAGGCTGACCGGCCCCCGTAGGGGGCGCTAGAGGGACAGCCTACATAGCGGGCTGTCCCCTCTGGCCACCCCCTTCCGGGGGTTGGTCTACCCTCTACTCTTCCTCCTTAGGCGGAGGAGGTGTCCCCAGGGACCTGGCTTCCGGTCGGGTTTTGCTGGGGACGCTTATAAGGGCGGGAGCTGCGGGCAATCAGTCTCTTAAGCCCAGCAGCTCCCGCCGTGTGATGATTTTCTTGGTCGACTGTTAAGTGTCAGGGCAGCTCCCGCCGTTCGTGATCCGCTGATAAGTATCAGGGGCGCTTTGCCGCCGAACAAACGGGGGGTTGGGGCGGGGTCGGGGTCTGCTCGCTGGCCGCCGTGCTAGCTCGTGCGGACCCCAGTTATGCTATACAGGACGGGGTACCATCGACCATGCTATTAATTGTAGCGCGCTTGGCGCATGCAAGTACACACGGATCTATCAAGTCTTTTTTATCCGTTTTAGTGCATGTTTTCTTTCAGTTACCGGCGGTAGCCCGGGTACATCCGGATAGTCGAAGTTGTTTATGGCTCACACTGCATGTGATGTCCCATTGTTGTATTAGGCGGCAGCCCCTGTCTTATACGGTTTGTGAGGGGTTCAATGTTTTAGGATGTACTGCGTAGTCACGCAGGCAAAGTCCTTGTCCCTGGGTTACGGCCGACAGTAGCATTGTGGCACTTATGGTCTACATTTTGGGAGAGCCGCCGTGCCATTACGTTTAAAGAAGGTACTGTGACTATGCACTTAGTGACCCAGAATTATGATGATTAAAAGTAGAACGGCCGCCGTACCGCTTCAGTGGCTTATGCATGTTTTTGCAGGAAAACGGTCTTTCTTGGAGCGAAGGTCCAGTGGCACAGCGAGTAGAGCGCTCGCTTTGACATCCGTGCAGACCCTGCTAACGCAAGTTCGGATCCAACTCAGCGTACGTGTTTTAAATTATGTGCGAGGCCGCCGCGCCATGTGGGGAGCATATGCACATTAAATTTTGCGGGTTGATTGTGATTAACAAAGGTCGAACAGACGCTGTGCCCCCTTCAGTTGATTATGCATGTTTTGACAAGATACCGGTCCTCTATAAGAGTCTGTGGCACAGTCAGTAGGAGTTGTGACGGTACCAGAAAGGTTGGGGGTTCAAGACAAGCCTTCAACTTCAACATTCGGAACGTGTTGAGAAAATAATTACAATTATAATCGTCCATGTTTTTAATTTGTGTGCGGGGCAGTCGCGCCACGTGTGGGGCAGTGCCCATCAACTAGTGCGCCGCGCCAGTTGTAGGGATTGTTTGCAAAATTGTTACGTGGTGTGTGGAGTCGTGTTGCTTTCACACATTTTGTCCCGGTTCTAATCCTTCTAATGGTCCCACTGCGCCATTTGTCACGTTACAGGGAGCATGTTTGTTCACTTATCAGTCGCTGCGTGAGTACAGGATCGGCTTGGGCACCAAAGAGTGGCGGGGACACTGTAATTTGGGTTGTGAATGTACTGCGTAGTTGCGCATTATCGGCCATATTAGGCCCAAATAAGTATGTTTGTTGCGGGTCTACGGTGCTTCTAATGGTCGATGGTATGTCAGTATCCATGGACAGCCGCTGCACTGCAGGGTACGGTTCGATGTCTGCATGCTCACCCGTATTATCTGGTTTTGGGGCAATTATTTCGACCCGCGGCATGTTGTATTGCTTACAATACTCCTGTTACTACTGATTGCACAGAAAAGGGTGGCTATGTAAGCTGTTTGTATGGCATTGGCTGGGCAAGTTGTAAAAGTTTGTTGGTAGGAATTACAGCTAGCATGTTTGTCAAATAGCGGAGGTTGTGTCTTTTAAATGCAGCACTTATAACCGTCATGTTTTCCATAATTTGAGGGCCGCCGCACCATGAGTAGTATTGCGAGTATGGGCGGCATGTATTTCCACGTTCCTGAAGTTAGTTGGTAGCAATTAAAGCTAGCGTGTTTTTCAGATAATGGAGAGGCAGCCTGTTGTGTCATTTTAATGGAGCATTTTTCTGCTCTGATTTGAGGGCCGTCGCGCCATGTTTATATTAATCTCTAATTCAACCGTCATGTTTTCCCTAATTGGATGGCCGCCACGCCAAGTTTAGTAATTACGAAGATGGGCGGCATGTTACTCTTGAATTGGCTGGCTGCCGTTCAACGTCTTGTCTGCACCTTCATTCGGGGCATCAGCGCTGCGTGCTCTGGACATGCGCGGAGCCCGTGGTTTCATTAATGATGGTCGGCCGCTGCGCCCACTTTGTTAGGTTTGGTAAATTAGGCCACTGGCAGTGATTAACGGGGTTGGAATCCGAGCCACCGGGCAGGCTGCATTTTACTGCTGAGTTTGCAGTGTGCTTTAGTGGTTACAATGTGACAGTGTTACATGTTAGTGTAATTGTTGGATGGATGCATACATTTGCTCATGGTCTCAGCACTGCAAATTTGGAATGCACGTGTGTCTTTGTCAAGGGGGTTGCCTATTGTGTTGCCCATCTCACCCTTGCCACGTGTTTTTATTCAGGGTCGGAACGGCCATTGTTGAAACAGATGTTGATATGAAATGCTTTGCCACGGCGATAGTTGCGGAAGGAGTTGGGCAAGTCTTTTTGGCTTAGGGAGTTTATCTCTCTTCAGGAGTGGACTGGCCCATAGGGAACTCTGGAGATTTCCCGGTGGGCCTCTGCACCCTGGGCCGCTTTTGTGTGGTATTTTCCAATTTTCCCATAGGAAAAGGGTTGGGCTTGCCGAAAATGTGTAATATGGGGCGACTTTGGAAATTATTTCCAGGGCCTCTTTTGCTTCCCAGTCCAGCCCTGTCTCTCTTGCCCCGTGCATTAACGATTGGCACTGGAGGGACTGGCAGAGCAAGGTCTTGGCGTCCGTGTTGCATGTTAGGTAATTCTTGACTAGGGTAGGCGAAAGGGGTTCGAATGGGGTAATTTGGTTCCTACAAATAGGGTAATTTTGTTCCATTTGGCGGCAGGGCACAATGTTGGGGAACACTGGGGTTTCTAAACTCAGCATGGGGCGTTCTGCCATTTGGGTGCCCTGAAAAGCGCGAGTTCTACTGTTTTAGATGCTACGGTAGTGCGAAAGTTGCTTTTGTTGTAGTTGTGTTTTTTACTATGATGCGGTTGGGTGAAAGCAGCATTCTCTTGCTTGAATTTCTCGTGAGAAACAAACATGCTTGTAGTTCTCAAATCAACTTTGTCGTGCTTAATTTACTTTCTTTCACTTATTGAAAAAGCTTTCGTAAATCTGCCACGAGGGCGTTCACTGTCCACCACCCGGGGCCCTACTAGCTTGATTTCACGGGTATTTGTTGACTTAACGTGGGCAAGGCCTCGGGCCGCGCAATGCTTTTCCCAGTCGGTTGCAACTAATTTGTTAACACGGGTGTTTAGGTTACCGGGCTATTTATGAGCTGGGCCACCGGGCAGAAGTTTCGATACCAAGCAGTGCTTGGACGTTGTGTTAACTATATAACGTTGGCTTTCGTGTTTTGCTATATTTGTTGCGGGCGGCCGCTTGGCTGCAGCAAGTCAGGCGGAAGTTACCATGTTAGAACTGAGAAATTTCACATTATCTGCGTTGCTTGGCCGCCGCCAGTAGGGAAGAAATGCCATGGGTATGTTTGGGCAGAGTAAATATTTGGCATTGTATCAGAGTTGCCTGGCCGCTGCACCTTGGTTTAAGGATGAGCATTCGTTAATGGCTAACAGGACCGCTTCAATGTTCAAGGAAAGTTGCCGAGATGGACATCTGCTCCTGGGGGGTAGATATTTTGAAGCTGCAGCATTTTGTATGCGCCGCATTTTCGCGCCAAGCCGGCTGGTTTGGAGTTGAATTTACTGGCACAATACATGACCCAGTGCGGAATGGCAGCCTCAGACGCTGGGGCGTTCTGTTTCTTTGTTTGGTGGCTGTATGCGTAGGGGCGTTAAAATAGAAGGTGGGTCGTTGGGCTTTCGGCACAGCCAACGGTGATTGGGTCCATGGGGTTATATTGAGCCTGTTTCGTCCGCGTGGTTTTTAACGGGGCGGGCCGGGGCATTCTGCTGCTATGCAGTATGGTTTTAAGTGCCATTGTCTCGGGCATATTGTAGTAGCACAAGTGGCAACGTGCTTGCCTTGGCAACCACGACGACATGGAGCACCACAGCTTCGATCCCCGGGTCCGCACTTATTAACCTCCAAGCGCGTTATAAATAACCTATCATATCATGGATGTATAAGGAGGAAGGTGAACAAAGACCATGAGGTGAGGGATCTGGATATCTTAAGTGGGCCGCAAGCGGGTGAGGCATGCGAGTTACTCGCTAAGGCATCGCTGTGATAATAAAATGAAAGTGCTTGGTTTTAAGGTCCCCACTGCTCATGTGTCTATATTCCCATCTGGGGCTGATTTCGGGCGGTGCCAAGAGGCGAGATTTACGGGGTATTCCCTGTTTTTGTTCTACTGTGTGGCACGTTTGCTCTAGGTGGGTCAAATTTTACGTTCTTGGAAAAGGCATGGCCAAGCCTACTATTTAAAGGGTAAAGAGGGTATTTATAGGGAAGCGATGAGCAATTGTCTTATGTGTTTTTCTAGAATAAGTTGTAAGTGAAATAATCGTTTTTAGCTAAGCACAGCTCTAGGGAATTTACTCCTACATTCATGGCGGACACAGGGCAGCAGGAATGTCTAAAAACAGCACAGTGCACGGGGCAATAAAAAAGTATTTATTCAAGGTTGAGTAGGTGTAATTTACCTGCCCAGTCGTCCGGTGGAACCCATGCAGTGCAGTCCTGAATTAGGGCGTTTTTCCACAGAAATTGGGGTTTTTTCCGACCATGTTTTTGGGTAGGGTCGGTGAGACACAGCATTTGGTATATGTTGGTGATAACAGGTGACTGTAAGAGGATTCAATTCAACACTACAGCTAAGTCAATGCCTAGTCTGGGATACTGAATGGAAACCCTTATTGATATACCTTTATGTCCAGTTCATGCGTTCTGGATGACTACCCCTATATAACACCCCTCTCTTGGAATCCCCCTGACCCCACTGAGCCAAGAAGTAGTTCTGTTTTGCAAGTTTTAAAGGTTTATTTGATAATTTAAACAATAGATATATATATCACACTTTATACTAATTAATAATTGGATATCACACTTAATCTGAGCAGTAATCAATAATGGATAGTCTGGCACTAGCACACTTGTGAATAGGAACAGAAGAATAAGGTGGTGGAGAATGCTTTATATAAGTTCAGATGGATGTAATGTTGAATGAAAATGCAATACAGAAAATACTCAATATGATTTCAACAAAACAATGTAATCACTTTCCTCTGGCAATCCACTCCCCCCCTTTATGCAATGCAAGGAAATGGAAGGAAAGCACACAGTTCTCAGAAATGCAATCAAATGTAATTCAGTTCACCCCAGCAAGCTTAGACTACAGAAGTTTGAAACACAGGCCCAAAATGCTTTTATATGTGCTGGCAATGAAGTGAAAAATATGCTAAAATGCTTTTAATTCCCTCTAGAGGTTCAGGGTGAGTGAAATATACTTGGGATGAGTTCAGGCTCACTTTAGCAAGGATCTAGGAGTAACTAGCAGGTTAAACGAATTTTTGGCAATGAAAGCAAGAAAACTGCTGTTTTCACACGTGGAGAAATTTGCAAATCGCGGTAAAATTCGCGAGTGCATTTTTCACGATTGCGGCAAAACTATAGGGAATATGAATGCGGTTCTAGGTTCGTTGAAAAGCCACGATTCTCACCTTTCAGAGGAAAGTTACTGCAAGTCTCTAAGACAAACGCTCACGGAGATATGAGCGATATGGTGAAGGTCGTTTTTCAGATTTGAAATTTTAAAAGTTCAAAGTGACAAGTGACAGCTAGCCACTAAAAATGACAGGTGACAGCTTCTAGGAGACAGTTCTGGTTAGATTAAAATAAATTGAAATATATTATTTTAACTAGGAGATTGTTTCTGCACAGTTCTGCTAGGTACTCACAATATATTTTTGAAATAAAATGGGCCTCGCCACGGATCTGGTCAGGTTTTCTTCACTCGCCACGGACGGTCTCTGCGCACAGCGTCTGGGTCAGCTCTCTAGTTCTGCGAACAGCAGTCTGGGTCAGCTCTGCTTCTGGATCTTTCTGCACAGCTTTCTCTGGAGATTGATGGATTTGAAGTCTGGATCTCTGGATGTGGTATGGTCCGGCAGCATGCTCCGCAGCAAATGGAATTGAATGTCCCTATCTGTCCTGAGTGTCTGCTTTTATGTGTTTTGAAAATGGGTGTGTGTGCAGCATCACTAGGCTCTACCCCTCTCCACTTGTCATTGGCCACTTCATCCTCTTCCCCTTGATTGGGGGAATGAAATGAAGTGTCATCATGATGTCTGTTTATGATACAGAGAACCCACCCCTGTCAAATTACACACAATCTATATTTTGACCCAAAAGACATATTTGCACAGGTACACATTTGTTTAATATTACATGCATCCATCACATATCACAGGAGGTATACCCTGTCCAAATCTGCTCTTCCTGGGAGCTTGCATTCAGAAATGGCAACATTTGCACTTTTTAACTGGTTTCGTAATATCGGACATTACTCCAAATTTATACACATGTGCGCAAGGAGTATGGACATTACTTGATGAAGTGTCAGATTTTTAACATGCATACATTTTAAGTAATACCCTCTTAACTGCTAGCTTGCCCCCAGATCATACCACCGGTTCTAAAAACCTCTTAAAATGTGGGCAGAAAAATCACAAGAATTATGGTATCATTTAAATAATTTTCACAGATGAAAAAGATGAATGATCCATCTTTTTAGAGTTATGTTCTGGCTACAGGGGTGTGTCTTTTCAGGTCACATGGTACAGAAACCAGTCTTTCCACTTTCTTCAAGCTCAGCCTCTGTCTCCAGTTTCTCCCCCTCCCAGTTTCTGCCAAGAGGAAGCCATTTTTATTACCCCTGCAATAAACCATCTGCCTGGGCCCTGGAAGGCCCATTGTTCAAGAGGAAGCCATTTATGGCCACTTCAATAAACCCTCTGCCTGGGTCCTATGTTTAGTCTCTAGCAGTCCCTTGGTAATTCAATCAGAGAAGTGTCATATCCCTTTTGGTGGGAGCAGCAAAAGGCAGGTAGGCCTGGGAACACAGCTGTTGTGCAAGTCTCAACTCCTGTCGGGGGTAGCTGGTAGGCAGAATTCAGTTCCTTAAGCCAGCCCCCAGCTAATGTCACTTTTAGTTACCCAGTTTTCTGCATTCAAATAAAATTAACAATTTTTACATATGCAGCTAGAATGCTGATTCTAAGTTTAAAACTATGACATTTAAACAATTGCAACCTATGTGACACTCAAAAGTAGGTCACTCATTTCTTTTAAACATTTAGATTTTTTTAGTGTCTTTCAGTCCAAATTTACTTAAACTGCTGAAATCCACAGCTCAGCCAGTCTTGTTATAAACCTTCAAGTCACTTCATAATATAACTTTACATTGTATCCACCCCTCAGTAAGTCTTTCTTTGGCATGCTTTGGGTTCATTTATTCGGTTTTACACAAAAAAGAAAAAAGTCTGGTGTTGTTTTAAAATGCCGGCTTTCTGATAGTGGTGAGTACTGGTAATGCACCCATTTTTGGGACTTAAGAAAATGAATTCCCCACAATTCTAGGTTGCTTTTGGCAATCAGCATTGCCATTCCCAATGGTTTCAGGCTACTGTGTGGGTAGTCCAATGGTAGTTTTAGGCAGTGTCCTTCTGTGCCCATAACATCGGCAAAAATGGGTGGCAGCCTATTCTTCATGCCTTTCCCTGGGCATTTTCTGGGAAGCTCTGGCCATCATGATGTTTTTAATGCCAGTACTGCACAGTTTTTGAGGTAGGGCTCGGATGCATGGGTAAAAACATCCCACATGACTCGCCAGGCTTTCTTACATAGGCATAGTATGGCGGATCTGGCCATAACAACCTGGAGGTAGGGATGGGTCCTTTCTCCTCGATGTTGCGAGCTTGGGGAAAATGAATTGCATATTAACTGTGGTAATAACAGCATGTGATTATCCATTGCCATAGGAAACAGAGATTATTGTGATGTCAAGGACCACCTTGGTCGGGCCCCAGGAGTATGGCCAGGATCGCGGCATAATGAGACCGACAGGTTGGTAAGCAGTGGGACACTCCCACAAGTTACATGACATGGCAAGACTTGAGGGGGGCATACCTTCCCTGAATAATTGGAAATTCTGGCTTGTGTGCAAGTAGGGTCTGGCCATTAACACGTCACTCGGGGACCTTGAAAGCTGTGGTACTGGGTAAGCCTGTGGTTTCCCACAAGATACATGGCTATGGTAAGACTTAGATGGGGGCATGCATGCATTGGTAAAACATACAAGGATAAGTTAAAGGTGTGGTGATGTACAACTCGAATGTCCGGCCAGCAACACAGCACTATGACCTCGTAAAGGGGGCAAGCTGGTGACACTGCCACAAGGTACTTGCAAACAGGAAGACCGGATGACGGCGCAGTGGCATTGAGATTGAAACGACAGATGTGTGCGTTTGAGGGTCTGGACCAACAGGCCGGTACACAGTGCCAGGGGCGGTTGGGTCACATTGCCCTTCAATGGTAACAGTAATTATGTAGTCTTGGGCCACCGGGGACCAGTGTCTAGTTAGTCCTGGGCCACCGACAAGTGTTACAGGGCACCTATCATGCCAGCACGGATCTCCAGAGGCAACTGATGCGAAATCAGGTAAACGAGTGGGCCCAGTATGGCCCCAGTCAGAGCCCCTCCCCCCCTAGTATGGGGGGGTTCACAACAAAGTGATCTTTGGACTCACAGTGAGAACATGTGCAACCCGCAGGGAGCCGGCCACTTCTGCGGCCTAGACTGATCTCCAGGTGTCACCTAGGGGGAATGATGGTACAACTGTAGGATACAGCAGTCTCGGGACTGGTTGACAGGGAAGTTGGGATGAATTAGATGAAAGGTTTAAGGTATGAGTATAGGTGGTAGGGCAGAGTTAGGACAAAAGGAGCAAAGGTATGGGGGCATTGTGGGCAGCGAAAACCACCCCCAAAGCGTGGCGGAGTATCGGGACGGTCCTAGCCAATGAGGGACGTTCACGCTGCAGCTTCGGCGGCAGCGGCTCAGGTTGGCCGGGCTCGAGCCAAATCCTTCGACGGGCACTGACTTCCCTTAGGGCTTTAGGCCAGCAAGCTCCTTATCAGTGCCCTTAAGTGTCCTACTGGTAGTAACCGGTGTTCTCCTGGTAGAACCAGAAGCACTGCAGCTTGTGCCTGTGGCATATATAGGACAGTGTCCTACTGGTAGTAACCAGTGTTCTCCTGGTAGTAACCAGAAGCGTTGCCAGCTTGTGCCAGTGGCATATATGGGACAATGTCCTACTGGTAGTAACCAGTGTTCGCCTGGTAGTAACTGACTGTATGTAAGATGTGGCTGGGACCGTCCCGAGTTTATTGTTTGCTCCAAATAAACCTGTGACCTTCTATATTCCAAAGAACCTTACAAAAGTTGTCTGTGGTTATTTCATCATGTGTGTGTGTTATACTGGCTACAGGAGGTGGGGGTGTCCAATGGGGATCTCCCCGCTAAGAGGCTGACCGGACCCCGTAGGGGGTGCTAGAGGGACAGCCTACATAGCGGGCTGTCCCCTCTGGCCACCCCCTTCCGGGGGTTGGTCTACCCTCTACTCTTCCTCCTTAGGCGGAGGAGGCGTCCCGAGGGACCTGGCTTCCGGTTGGGTTTCGCTGGGGACGCTTATAAGGGCGGGAGCTGCGGGCAATCAGTCTCTTAAGCCCAGCAGCTCCCGCCGTGTGATGATACCCACCCACCCACACCAGATACGATTAAAAGGCAGAGTGCGATATGATGAAAGGTCAGAGGACATGGGAGTTTGGCATAAAGCGGTGCAGATCTTCTTAAAGTAAATAAAATGGTTGGTAGGATCAAGGTGAGGCGTTCGTATCACCGACAAAACTATTCAGTTAGAAATAGTGATATATTAAGGAAAGTGATAAGATTTATTGTATTGTGTTGTGTGATTTGTTCCTAATTTTCTCTTTTGTTACAGGCAGAGTATTGGGACGGTCCTAGCCAATGAGGGACGTTCACGCTGCAGCTTCGGCGGCAGCGGCTCAGGTTGGCCGGGCTAGAGCCAAATCCTTCGACGGGCACTGACTTCCCTTAGGGCTTTAGGCCAGCAACCTCCTTATCAGTGCCCCTAAGTGTCCTACTGGTAGTAACCGGTGTTCTCCTGGTAGAACCAGAAGCGTTGCAGCTTGTGCCTGTGGCATATATGAGACAGTGTCCTACTGGTAGTAACCAGTGTTCTCCTGGTAGTAACCAGAAGCGTTGTCAGCTTGTGCCAGTGGCATATATGGGACAGTGTCCTACCGGTAGTAACCAGTGTTCGCCTGGTAGTAACTGACTGTATGTAAGATGTGGCTGGGACTGTCCCAAGTTTATTGTTTGCTCCAAATAAACCTGTGACCTTCTATATTCCAAAGAACCTTACAAAAGTTGTCTGTGGTTATTTCATCATGTGTGTGTGTTATACTGGCTACAGGAGGTGGGGGTGTCCAATGGGGATCTCACCGCTATGTTGCAGTGCACACACAGCAGGCAATAGCCTTTCCTTCTCCTGGGCGGGAGATGCTCATCTTTATTTGTTTCCTCCAGCGGCGGATAGCGCACCACCCAGGCTCCCCTTGTCAGGATCTTCACCTTCCTACCGCTGCACGGGTCACCTCGCTTCCCTCTGCCAGGATCTCAACTGATGTCGGCCACTGCATTCCTTCCTTCGAGCAGGAGATTGCCCATATGACCGTGGTGGCGGGCGCTATGAAGCATATTCAGCACACTCTTGCTATCACCGCCGGTGTCGCCCGGGGTTCACACTGTGGGCTTGGGCAGCAAGTGCGAATACAATGCCGGGGTTGGGTGCCGGCCAGCCACTCACTGTCTCTCTTTGCCAGGGATTTTGTTCGGTCATCTGTTTTCACTGCTGCGACCTGGAGCGCGCTGCAGGCTTCATGAAAGCTCCGGCATGGAGCATGCAGCTTTTCACTGCCAGTCGGCCCGGTATTCCAAAGGGGGGCTTGGCATTCTGATGCCGCTGCATGTGATGCTGGTGGTTGAAGGGATGAGGGCAGGCCACACACACCCAGTCGTCATTTCTAATTTCCTCGCTCCCAGTCAGAGCATTTCTTTTCACTTAAACTCCAACATGGATCTGCAGATCTCACTGCCGGTGGCTCGGTCCTGATGCAGCTGGGGGCTGCCAGCACATTAGAGTGCTGCCGCTTTACCTGTGGAAATGGCAGCCTCTGTTCATTATATTTTCTGCACGGGCCGGGACATCTCTCTCTCTCTTCCTCCCGATACGCTCTGGGGCAGCACCACTGCGCGTTGGGGCAGGCACTCACCTCCTCATGGTTTCCGCTGGGGGCAGCACAATGCATCCCCCAGGCAGCAGGTTTGTTCTATCCCGCAGTCGCTCCATGCTTCGTCAAGCCGCTCCCTTTCTTCACGCAGCTGCGGCTGCCTGATTCCCTTGTTGCGGGAGGGCGATCGAGCCCTCCCTCTTGCCCTTCCTCTGCTTGCGGGCCTCTCCTTCCCGCCTGGGGGACACGGGCACTCCCACCTCTCTTCTTCTGCGGCAGATGCTGCACACCACGGCACAGACACGCCACGCAGGCAAATGCTTCTTCTGGTGTGGTGGGGGCAGGTGCGCCACTTCTTTTGCTCTACCAGAGCACATGGTATTCACCCTCATTTCGCAGCAGACGCAGCAGGGGGCGGGCTGCAGGCAAACTCCCACCCCGGCCACACAAACACCCTCCTCGCAGAGGGCTGCAGCGGGGGAGCATTCACCCGCAGTGCCCCCTCCAGACCTTTCCTTTCCATCCCCACGGGAATGGATGCCACTCCACACACGCAGCGCAGCGATGGCTGCCGCATTCTCACTCCCAGCGGGGGACAGCTCCCTCCCTTCTTCCTTCAAAACGAAGAGAAGAGAGAACAAACACACACAAAAAACTGTGAAAAAACGCTGATAGGGAGCCCCTCGGGGTTCCGTCCTCGTCGCCAATGTGGGAGGGACCTGCTATGGACATCAGCAGGCCCCTGTGGTGCGATGGACATCAGCACTCTAGGGGCCCATAGCCTCTCGGGGTTGGGGCCTGCTCTGGACATCCAGCGGGCTCCATGGTGCTATCGGACACCAGCACCATCTGGAGTGGGTGCAGGGTGGACCATGCCCGCGACCATGCATACCTCTGCCACCGTACTGGAACGAGGGTCCCACGGCATCATGGCGTGCAGGCCTACGTGAATGAGACACGGACTCAGTCCCTCCTCTTTGGGAGTCTGCAGCCGTTCTGGTGCACGTGCCTGCAGGGGCTCCTTTTATTAGCTTGGGCCATGATGCAGTCATGGCCCATGTCAAAAGATCAATTCACAGGGGAGGGACGCATTCCCTTAAAGGGGCAACACACTTCAGAGGGTCACACACAACACCTATCAGGGATTCCGGCCCTTGGATCGGCTTCCTAATACGTCTGTCTGTGTCCTGTACTTGCTGGTTCCAGATGGTTTGTGTTTGTGAAATGTAAGCTGGTGTTTCCGTGATTGCCCAGCAGCACTGCTTATCAGGCACCAGGGGTGTTGCTAGGTCTGGAAAAGACCCGGGGCTATGCTAATGTCAGAACTGTCAGGACTGGGGGCTAGCTAGCCTTTTGGCTGTAGCTCCTGAGATTCTATCCGGGGCTATAACCAAAAGACCAGGGGCTATAGCCCCCTTAGCCCCCCCCTAGCAACGCCTCTGTCAGGCACCCCTGAAGTATTTATGTGCTGGCTTCATATCCATGCCTCATTATGCAACCGACGTCACAGACACCGCTGGTGGTAACAGTAAACAATGCTGGTGGTACACTATGGTTGATTACAGACGGCCCACATAGTGCTAACAGAGAAAATGCTGCTAACAATTGCAACTGTTTCATCACAGCAGCTCTAACTGTCAAATACATATGCCGCAAGGCTATATCATGCAAAGAATTAAACAGCATTAACGTTTGGTAATTGCACTCATTCAGAAAGAAACAGGAAGGCAAAGCAACAGAAAGAAGTGCTTAAAGAGTGCTTTGTCATTTGCAGACCCCATTCAAGGACCGAGAGTAGACAGGAGTGTATCAGAATTCCCACAGTTCAAATGAACATCCGCGACAAGGCAGAATTCTACAAGCTCCGTCACTTTTCAACAGAAACACTCTTTGAAATACTGTGGGGAAAGGGGCGCCTCAAACCTCAGGATCACCAAGGGGGCGGGGGAGGCCACCGTTCCTGAAGTTGAAAGCCAAGCGACCTACCTTGGCCACAGGCTACTTTTAGTCCACTGCTGCCAAATGTGTAGTTGTAGCCTAGCAGCACAACATTCCATGAGCTGGCATAGGCCATCATCAACAACCCAAGGACACACTAGTGGCGGCGGGGGAATTATTTAATTGGAGGGTAAATGTCCAAGCAGGAGCATGAAGACAACTCTATTCACCTTATCCTAGACTGTAGGGATACAAAGTATGTACTATGACTGCCCGTGCTATATGTATGTAAATGTTTCTGCAAATGTCTGACACCTGCCTCATGTAACTAAGTTCATTACCTGTTACAGCGCCTCGATGCCCTTGGGCTGTGTGCGTGCTTTATAAATTAAAAAAAATAAATGAATACACCTAGCTTAATGGGGGAGCCGAACCAACCAAAAATGTCTTTTATTGAAGTCCCCTAATTCACCTAGGAGACTGGCATGGGCGCTGCACAAGAAAGAAAGGCTTTACAAGCTGTGAAACTGGGGGAAGGCTTAGACGTGACAAAGGCACTGACAACTGGGCTTGCCTTGCTTAGAGTTCGCCCATCTCTTGAATTACACTTGCGCTTTTCTGGGCTGAGAGGAAAACCTGACATGTATTCAAGGGATTGGCCTAAGAGAGGCATTGGTGTATTTCTGAAGGACATCATCGATGATACAAGGACTGTTGAATTGTATCCTTGGCCCTACTGGAAGTGATTGTATTTTAAGCTTTGCACAAGGGTGGCCAGAATGACAGAGTGTGTGAAGATTGAAGGTGTTATTGGATTTTGTTTTTCCATGGCGTGAAACCTAATGGCTTTTTTGATCCGCCCATTTTTCTGAAGGAACGTGAACAGTTAATCTTGAGCTGCAGGGTGGCCATTGCAGCTAGAGTCTCGAATACCCGGGAATCATACATTAAATTTAAGGTTGTAGCTGCTGGAGAGGAACTGGCTGTTACTTTGAAATACTCTTGCAAAGGAGGAGGGAACCAACAATTAAGGCTAGTAACGCTAGAGCAGAAGGAACACATGCACACCTGTTGGGCTTGGTTTTTCAGGTGAGAAGACAAACAGCCCTGGGTGTTATGATTGGCTCCAAAAAACAAAATTTCTGCCAGTCTTGAGATCAGTATGCTGGCTACAAAGCCAGTAGGGCCAGGGAAGCTGTGTCTCCCATTTACATTGAATGAAAACAAGAATGTAAATTGAAATGAAAAGACAATTGGGACTCATTACAAGTTTTGCGGTGCGGGACACGTGCCGGTAAAAGTGCCGGTGATTCCGTGACCGGCACTTTTACTGCACTGCAAAACTCCAAGTTTGCCGGTGGGGGTCACTGACTTACCTCCAGCCAAGAGCTCGAGGTAAATCAGGTCCACACCGGCAAAAAACTGCCAGTATTACCGCCACTGCTAATGCCGGAAATCCCTTTCCACCACCTGTAATATCCCAGAAATTCCGGCATATCAGGCGGCTGAAGACGGTTGGTCAATTTGCCAGTATGCCGCCGGAATTATCGGTGGGATACTGGAAAACGCATAATGAGGCCCAATGCATGTTTAGCGTTGAAAGGAGAATAAAGAATAAGCGGATATATATGAGAAATATATAGCAAGTCATCGCAATTTCATAGGATTGTGGAGAATGTTCGAGACTCTTCTTCTGAGCAATTACATTTTAAGGAGGCTTTCAACATCTTTACTACTGGGGTCTCCAGGTCCGGCCCCCAAAAGTCAAACAAATCCCAACATAACGGATTCACAAAGTCAGGGTTATAGTGAAAGGCTGGTGTGTATTGGGGTCTGTGGGACTGGACCTGAAGAGCCCTCTTTTACTGTGTACGTCTGAAGCGTGCCCACCCTCTCATATGCACCCCCCATGCGTGGAACCATGGTACCTCGGCTGCAAGATGCCATCAGCGTGTCGATACAGTATGCAAAATACACGTCAGTCTCCTCCCGTGCTTTATTATTGCATACATCCTATGTGTACTTTCTACACTGCACCACGAAACCTACAGCTTCGGGGTGTGGTCCCTAAAGAGTCACTTGAGGTCAAATCTTCTGCAAATATCAGGGAGGTTCCGTGAGAGATATTCGACTTTTATAGCTGCATTCCATTTATTCAACATGTTGCAATATAAACACAGACCGTAGCTATTAGAGGGAAGCCTACCAGCAGAACTAGCTTGTGATAATGAGGCCAGGGAAAATGTGTTCACAGGAAGTGAATCTCAGGGCAAGGATTCCAGGAGCTAGCAAGAGGAAGTGCAACCCTGTGGATCTGCAAGTGTTATTGATATAAAACAACTGTTGCGGCAAAATAAGAGGTTAACACACCTGCAGCAGGAATCTATGTGTGACCTGTGATGAAATAGGTGCACTTCAAGTGGTTGTGAGATTCCATGGCAGACCTGCACCTCTATAAATAAATGAGTAATATTTACGTGTACAATGTATTAGTAGAAAGAGTTATTGTCAGTTGTCCATCTAGTCGTGTTAAGGTTGCGTGATTTAGCGTTCTTCTTCTTTGGTTGCTGGCATTAATGCCCAATAGGTTGGTAACGTCACCATAAGGAAAGTTCAAGCAATGTATGTTTCTCTGAAGAGACCTATTGTTTGGGGGCAGGGCCGGTCTCATGACAACCAAACAGATGGACTCATTCATCCCTTTGAGGTCACTAACATGAGTACAACTGAGGATGCACTTTCTACAATGACAAGAGTTTGTAGCTGTCGTGGATCTTCTAAAAAGTCTGTTGAGCAGCGGCAGCCACATGCCACAAAGGCATGCTGCAGCAATTCACCCCTTTCATGTCACTTAAATGAATACCATATAGGTGATTGTGCCTTGGGATTAGTTAATTGCCACTCTCCTTCTCAGCATCATAGAAATCTGAATTTCTAAAAGCGTGCATTGTTTTAAGTGCAATCAGGAAAAGTGTTAAATATTAGCTAATCTTGATGTCACACTTTTCCTGAAATTCTGCTAACAGTCTATTAATTGACCAGTCTGCAGGGCTTTAAGTGGGCCAAAGGGGCTCCCCAGCCAGGGCCCTTCCGGAGTCCACTATCCCCAGCCATGCAGACACCTCAGGCGGCCGTGAAGCTGACGCGCTGTGCAGTTACACTGACTCGCTGCAGGTGTCAGCACTTCGGAATTACTGACATCTGATATCTGCAGACAGACAGTGTAACCAGCTTCATGATGCAGGAGAGACTGGGCCCTCAAGTGCTGCTCCTGTATCGGAGTACTGGGTAATCACGCAGCAAGCAGCCCTTTCATTCAAGGAGCCCGTGGTTTTTAACCGCGCAGCGCCTTGGAAAGGGGTGCATTTGCCACAGCAGCCCCGATTGCCTGGAATCACCTTCCCCTGGACCTTAGATTGGAACCTACTATCGAGGCCTTCAAAAGAAAGTTAAAAACATGGCTCTTTGAATAAAGCCCAGTTGAATCCTTGGTTCTCTCCCCCAGCTCTTTCTGCGCATATATGTTTCTTGTTGTCTAGTCTCGTCTGTGCCATCATGCCCACGGGTTCATTGCTGCGCAGTACAAATGCAATAAAGTAAAGTAAAGTAAACTTGAATGAAAGGGTTACTTGCTGTGAGTGTGAGCTGGCACGCGCTTGTGTCACACCTTCGGTGCGGCCGGGCGCACCAAAGGGAATAATGCCAGTGCGCCCCAGCTCCCCTGCTTTCACCTCCTCCCCTGGCGCTATTGGTGAGGGAGGGACTCTCATTACAGGGCGTGGCCTACGTAAACACATACACCACGCCCTCTAATGAGAGCCTCCCATCGATTTAGCATCCGACTTAATCGACTGCCAGTCTGTGAATTATAATGTTTATAATATGCATTGACGAAAGTCACATAATTTTCGACATCCAAATAGAAAAAAAGCAAAATGAACTGTCACATCTGTTAGACAAAATAGCCTGCAGTGAAACATCTACGGCAGAGCCACAGTATCTTGAAAACGAATTGCGCTATAAGAAAATATAGCATCCGGGTTTCATTGTAGAAAGTTTTCATCTCTGCGTGAGACACAGCTGGATTTATTGATAGACCGGGAGAAAGGAATTTTGTATAATATAAGAGAGCACAGTTGCTTAACACTCAATGCAATTAAATGTGCCTGCAATAACGTATTTTTTGACAACAGAGGTTTTGTGACATGGAATAACTAAATAATAACACATTCAGGGTCATTTCTGTCACATGCAAATTGCATGCAGGGGACCTCCACGTTAGGACGTACATGCTATTGGGTCCCCTGCTTGCAATTTTAAAAGTTCACGAAGCAAAGAGGAATACTAAGGAGTAAAATGAGGCGTATTCCCATTTGCTCTTTACACTTCCTGTCTGCCACATGAAGAAATAAATACCACCCAGGCAGTATTTATTAAAGCATTTCTAAGAAATGCAACTGATCCTTAGCAGGTGCCAAACCGAGGCGATTCCATAGGAATGTGTTGGTTTTATTCCTGCATGAAAATGTCATAAAGGTGTAAAACGACACATGCTGATAAGGGTGGAGGAGGTTAGCATGATGGAGGTCTTTTCTCAGCTCTGTGCCCTTGCTGCGCCTTGCCACAGTGAGAAAATGGAGCAGCGCTGGGAAGTGAGGTGCAAAAACATGATGCCTCACTTGTACTTTTCCATTTCCCGCTCGTCCTCATTTCAAATGAGGCTGGTTGTCTCCTACTCAGTCCACAGCTTGCTGCTTCGCTGGTACCATTGAAAACCTCTATTTTTTAGCAAAATGTGTAATATAGTATGTGCAGTGTGTTGGGAGGGACTCCCAGATATGCCAGAGTATGGCTGGGGGTCCGCTTGACTTCGAGGGCCCAACACTCTCCCCAGAATAGACGGAGGACTCAGTCAACAGAAAGTACAAACTGCGGTTTATTGCAAATAAAACCATCAGGGATCAATACAAGAAAACAGGAATTCTCTGGTACATCTCTGCTCTCAACGGCGTGTGACCTAGTATTGTGCGAATATGTCGTCATCATCTGAGCCCTTCCCCGAAAAACATATCATCACAAGGGATTGGGTATCGAGAGTACAATAACCTATACAGTCTTCTATAGATGTTATTCTACTGGCTCTTGCATGTCAGGAGGCTGGCCTGTCCCATCCCCAAGAAACTATCTATTACATTGTTGCAGAATAATGGGCTTACTATTGGTTTGTACTCTCTGCCATCCACCCCTGGGTTTCTAGGCTGTGATTGGTTAGAGCTGATTCCCCCCAGGCCTAGGACTCGATCAAGCTCTCAGCTCGCAGTGCACCTCTTCAAGGTGATGTGAACGATTATATGTCTGCATTGTAATTTGTGTGTACCACCTTTGCCTATGAGACTGTGCTCCTCACGTCACAACACTTTGCAGTTTGTGTCTGGTTTGCTGTGATCGGCTTTGCTTTCACACGATGGATGACTGTCCATTGTCTCATTTGGTTTTACCACATGCATAGAGACCACATATGTGAGTTCTGCAGCTCACATTTATGAGGATTTATTCTGCTTCTCTGCAGCTGGTCCCCTTTTCGTCTGGAGCTTGGAATGTGTCTTTGTATCCCTGACCTTGGCTGTGAGCCTGTTTTGCACCTCTTGCTCTCTGTGCAGCCTAAAACAGCTTCTCCTCATCTCATGCTCTTTGGCTTGAGGCCTGCTGTAATTTTATTAACCCTTATAGTGCAGGTTCTCCATTGTCCATGTAATTCTAGGTTCCCTGTAGGGCAGTGATACGTGGTTCTATCAGGCTCCATAAATGATCCTGTATGTACACTCGACTATTGTTATAAGCATCTTCAAGCTTGCTCAGAATCTCTTGTGCCTTGCGATTCTGCGTTGCTGCATTTGGCTAGTGCAACAAATAATAAACGCATTGACAGCATGTATATCTTTTTTTTTTAATTGCCTTTTGTTGGTTTTTACAATCAAAACCTTATACCATTTTGTTACAGTTCATTTTCATATATCTCATAAAAAGAAAACATCTATTTTTTCATGTTCTCATTTTCGCAGTTCTAAAATCTGTCCAATTTATTTGATAGGCTCATAATGTTCTTCATTGTTTTATTTCTCAGTGTTTACTTATTTCGGTTTGTTGAAAATTACTCTTGGGGCCTCATTACACGGTAGGCGGAGAACCATGGCGATATTAGCGCCATGGTTCATGCCGGTAAAATACCGGCACCGCCTTGGTGGAAAGGGGAATTACCGCCCCATTCCAAGTTTGGCGGGGCGGTAATTCCCCCTTCCACCATTGCCCTTCCCCATTCCCATTTTTGCCCCATAGGGCATAATGGGAATGGGGAAGGCGCTAATTACGGCACCGCAAATTGTGGTACCGTAATTGGCTCCCTGGGTCCCTTTGCGGGTTGGTTTTTAATGCCTGCAAAAAGCAGGCGTTAAATTCCCCAACCCGCAAAGGGACCTCGTAGTAAGGCGGTAAGGATTTACTGGTACCGGTAAAATACCGGTACTGGTAATCCCTTACCGCCTACCATGTAATGAGGCCCTTAATATTTTCACCAGGGCTATGGTCAGACTGTTTCGTTCAGCTCTCAACAACTCCAACCACCATTTATCATACGTTCTGTCAACATAGTTTTTTGTGATATCTGCCAACTCATTTCTTCTTTTGTCTTCCAACGTCGGGCAGAACATTACGAGATATTTGAGAGATTCTTCCACATTAGCTTCACCACACCATCTACATCTGATTTTCTTCATTTGGGTTGTCCATCTATTTACTATTTCACCCGTAGGGAATAGATTCAATCTGAACCGTAGATATTGATCTCTGAACATCCAATTTGGAAATTGTTCCATATAATGCAGTAAAGTATTTATTTTTTTCTGTCTACAAAAGATTTTCCATATCCTTTTAGGTCTTGTCTCACCTCCTGTGTTGCTATCCAGTCAGATCTATATAATTTCATCTTGATTTTATCAGGGTTTCCCAAAAGCATTTCTTCAGTTTCACCCAAGTCACCGATTATGCAAGAGTGTGTATATGTATCTGTCCTCTAGCTATTGAACTGGGTGAGCATGTTCTTTGTGTATACGAGTGTGTGTTTGTGTTGTGTGGTGCAGGACTGGGAATGTGCTTCATGTCTACCAATGCTACATCGTGTTGTCACTAATGACGGGGGCACTGTGGCTTCTTAGTGATTTAGTAGAGGCTGTCCATAAGGGTATTTCTGTCCACGATCTCCGTTTCTTCTCCTATACCTGTGAAGATGTGTTCAGGACTCGGTCTGTATGGCTGGTTGAGTGGGTACCTTTCTGTATACTCGTCAATCATTGGTGCACTCAGGAGCAGTCCGAAATAGGATGAGTGGCGGCGAGTGTTTCTGGCGGTTCGTCCTGTCATAAATCGGGGGGTGAGGAGGGGGCATCCTCTGGGCCCTCTCTTCAAGTTTCTATTGAATGGCCGGATTTGCAAAAGCATTTTCCAATGGTGCAAATCCCATTGAAACCTTCAGATAATGGAGGAACCCCGGGTTTGCACTAGTTCAACAAATATAAGAGTGCTGCCTCTATCTAGTCCCGGGTAGGGGTTAACTAAAGACAACTAGGAAAGATAGAGGCCTGTTTGATAGGGTAGAAAACTGCAAGTGGGGTAACTTGCAGAACTTAAAATATCATTTTAATCAATGTTATAACACATCTTAAATTTCAACATCACACACATCAAATGTTTACAAAGGTATATAAAATAAAGCAGTACATACATTGTGATTAATTAGAAGTATACATTTACAAGATACATTTGCAAAATGTCATTTCTATAGCCAGGGTACTCTTAACACAACATGGATTGTTTATCTTGTTGACCTCGGGTTTCTGTATTGGTTCAATATGTCCTCGAGTTTTCTACCTCCTTTGGTGGTTAATTGTATCGTATATTCACTGTTATGCTATTATACAGACTGTACACTGTGCAAAGTGTATTTTTGCGGTTCACAAATAATTTTCTAAGTCTGCGCTACTTAGTGCTTTATTTTAATTTGTCTCATTGAATGCAGTGCAAAGAAAACCTTTGCAGTGCCAATTGACTTTGCTCCTTAGAAAATACACTTTTCTGCACTGAATTAGGCCTGGTTCAGCGTGTTTGTTGGCAGTGCAAAGTCACTTTGCTCCACTCAAAACGTTCCATGACTTAGGCCCTTATGGTTAAAAATAAGTATCTTAGTGCTAGGATTTTAGATGTGTGTGGAGAATTTTCAGGAAACAAAATAAAATCCAATCAACTTTTTCAAAACATGCATTTGGAAAACTGGAACATGTAAAAGCATAATTTCCCAACAAAGATGGTTTTGGGTGCTCCCTGAATTGCATAGCATTGGCTCAGTAAGTAATGTATTGCATAGATGCTTACAATTTCTAACTTTATGGATAAGGCTTTGATAATTAGACCAGATATGTGTGGCTAATGGAATGGAAATACAAACTGTATATAAATCGAGTAATAAACTAACGGTACTTATTAACAATTCTAATTAACGCTTAATGTTTATCTTTCCACATGTGTAGTTGGAGTAAACGTCTGAAAGTTTTTTTTTTTTTTATATTGTAAAGATGAACTGCCAAAGCACCAGTATGATTTAATATGAAAAAGATGTTGGACTGCATGCCTATTGCTGAATTTACAGTCAGTGAATATGAAAGGTATTCATTGGAAATGAACATAAAGTCCAAAGATACAATAATCTGTACGAGCAACACTGGGGCACCTCAACAGAAGAAGAGAGCCATCCTTAGCCCGAGCCTTTAGGTGCGGCCGGCCCTGGAATCACATCAGCCAGTCAGCATTCCTGCTTAGTCTCTAGGTTTTTACACTCTTCTCTGGGTCTCCAGGGAAGAGCGTGGAGTCTCAGGGACTTCTGGCCCTCCCACTAACTCTGCCACACCTCGATGTTATTGGCTTCAAACAGACTGATAGTAGACCATCACATAGAGGTATGGTCAGATGAGCGTAAATCTCGCTCAGATTGACGTCATTTGATGTTGATTTTTTTAAATGTTGGATGTGCGGGTGGGCACACTCTCGAGGAAAAGGATGCAGGGTGCCCAATGACATCATCCTCCGGGTTTTTCTTTAGCAAATGTAAGCAGTTATGCCAGTCAGTGACACGGCAGGTTCGCTACACCCCATGTGACACAGAAGAATATTCTTAGAAGAGCAGCTCTCACCCCACCCCCCCACCCTATGCACATGCATCAGGCGTGCATGCAACAAGCCATATGCACAAAAGGCAGAATCTGTCTATGTAGTTCATGCTAGTCCATGTTCATTTGCACCTGTTCATTTATGTACCTTGTATGACAAGCACTGATTGTCCTGCCAGTAGTCTCCAAAACGGAGGAGTGAAATGGTAGTGGAAAACACATTTTTCCAACCCTCAATGCTTTTATCTCTCAATTGAGGTTGGTGTCGTTTGAGGCTACCAGTCCCTTTAGTCTGCAGAGCCCATGGTAGTGGGTGTTTGAGGGTTGGATGCTTTTTTCTGATGACCTGAGGTGTCATTGTGGCTAAATAGGTGACGAGAATGGGTCAGTGGCATTGGTGTGATTGCTGAGATGATGCATAAACATTTAATGTCTGACAAGAGGGATTGCATTTGTCTCTTTACTTAAACATCAGGGTTGTAATGTCACTCGAACATAGGATCCCCCAGTAAATTAGGGCAGCTTGAAGGTCTTGGGTCTTTTGTGCATGGTGGCGGGTTATGTGGCACACTCGGCATGCTTTTGAATCCCTGCTAGTCAGATTCCAACTGTCACCTTCTTTCTCCCTCAGCTTTCTCCTCCAGAACTTCCACAGACTCTCTGAGTGACTCTGTAGCGACCGTCAAAGCTAACTTGGAAACCGACGCACGACTGTATCGCTGCCTTTTGCCTGGTCACTGTTGTTGATTGAACTTACTGAGCCGTGTACGGCTGTAATGCGATTTACCACGTTATTTTGTGTAGATTTTGTGTAGATTACAGGACTCACTGTCAAAAAGTAAGCACGACAGGAAATTACATTATTCAGATCCTTGCAGGAACATAAGGTGAATCAGGTCCTTTAGAATAGGACTTGAACTACATATCCCAGCAGCCCTGTGCCACTGTTAAGGATACGTCAGGCGCTTCAGCACCGGCGCTTTGGGGACGAAGTCAGTCTACGCCGGTCCAGGGCGGTCATCGGCTTTCGGCTCCCCACTCTGCCCATTTTACGCTCACATAGCCTTACAAGACCGGGTATGGAATGGGCTACTTAAATCTTCTACAATTGGGCACTAGCATCAACAAACTGCACAATGAACAATTGGTCAAAAGTTATTTTAACAACAAAGATAAATCACTTAGCCTTCCTTTTCCTGAGAAGGACCAAAGTACAGACATCTTGTCAACTGAAACACATTTTCAGACCAGCTTGGGTCTCTTTACCCCTGATACCACCCCTGATACCATCCCTCCAGTTCATTCTAGCCCTAAAAGTGACAATTTAAAAATTGCACTTTTAAACACTAGATCACTTAATAAACACTCGCAGGATGTTCACGATTACATTTTAGAAGATAATTTGGACATTCTCTTTCTCACAGAGACATGGCTGCAAGAACCAACAGGCCCAACTATTGACAGCGCTGTCCCCCCCCCCAACTACAATATATATTATGAAAATCGGACATCGGGAAAGGGAGGAGGGGTAGCTATAATAGCAAAACAGACCTTGAGGCTATTTACCAGCAACATTTCTTGCAATGGCTGTGAAGTCCTCCATCTTAAACTTACGCCATCCAATAGTCATTGCATTAACCTCATCATCTTATATAGGCCCCCATCACTGATCTCAGACTTCAATGATGAACTCTGTCACACAGGAATAACCTTAAGGGAACTAACACCGGAACTGTCTTCCTGGGCGATCTCAATAGATGGCGAGGAAACCCCAGTGACAAAGAGGCTATAAGCCTTGAAAATAATCTCGAAAAACATCAACTACCACATTGCTAATAATGGCCCTACTTGTCGCTCTGGAAACCAAGTTGACTGGATTATCACTAACAACATTCAACTGAAAGTGACAAACACATCAGCATGCATCTGGTCAGATCATTATAAAATCGAAGCTACTCTTCCACTCACATTTAAATCTGACTATTTTGACAATTCTCCAAAACCTGTTCTAAGTAGGAACTTCAAGAAAATCACATCTGATATCTTGAAAGAAGGACTCACCCACGTTATGAACAACACCAGAGAAAATGATTCTTGTGATGTCATTACACTCAAATTCAGTAATCATTTTCAGGAGTTACTTGACAAACACGCTCCACTCAAAAATAAACAGGTTCGTCCCAACCCTAATCATCAAAACTGGTACACGCCTGATTTGAGTACCCTCAAGATAGCTAAAAGGAAACTAGAGAGAACATGGCTCAAAACACCCACTGATGAAAATAAAGAAAATTGGAAAAAATGCGATCTCTTGTACAGAACTAAATTGGCAGAAGTCAAAAAAGATTTCTATAATAACCAAATAACCAGTGCCTCCAACTCTACTGGGAAATTGGTTCAAATTCTTAAATCATTTGAAAAACCACCTACCCTTTCCTCGCCTTTTCAACCAACATTGACTGATTGCAAGGCAGTCCAAATCGCCTTCTCGAATAAAATAAAAAAACTAGAGATTCCATCTTAAATTGTAAGGTATTAGATCCATTACCATCCTCTCAACTCAAGGTCATTGACCCAGAGTTAAACATCCCTAAATTCACATTCTCACCAGTTTCAATTAAAGACATGTATGACACCCTTTCATCCATGAATTGCACCTCATGCGCTGTAAAACGTCCTACCTCCGAAATTCATCCTGGACAACGTGGACATTTTTTCCCCCTTCCTTTGTCGCATGACAAATGCATCTTTCAGGGACCGGAAAGTCCCTACAGAAATCAAAACAGTCACAGTCACCCCTCTGGTGAAAAAACCTGGACTAGACCAACAAGATCCCACAAATCTCAGACCCATTACAAATTGCAAATTTTTGCTGAAAATTCTCGATAAAATTGCTACTAAGCAATTACAAGAATATGTAGACAAACACAGCTTGTTACACCCCCAACAATCGTGCTTTAGAAGTGCACATAGCACTGAGTCAGCACTGCTAGATTTGCAGACAAGAATGCTGAGTATCTTAGATAGAGGAAAAGCAGGACTATTAATCCTTTTGGATCTCTCGGCTGCTTTTGATTTGCTTGATCACGGAAAGCTCCGAGAGGCACTAGGTTCAGCCGGAAATTGTTCCCAAGACGCCATCGATTGGGTATCATCTTTCTTGGAAGATAGGAACTCAAAAATCACTTGGGGAGGATACTCGACCTTGGCTGAACCTGTGGATTGTGGCGTCCCTCAGGGAGCTAGTTTTTCCCCACTACTCTTCAACCTTTATATCCGTTGTCTATGCACCCTTTTATCACAGCTTGGGATCTTCTTCACCAACTTCGCATACGACACACAGCTCATTTTACAGCTAAGCGGAAACCATTCTATAGACAACGAAAAGCTAGCTGTCATCTATAACACCATTGAAAATTGGATGATTTCACATTGGATGTGCCTTAATAGCTCTAAAGCTTATGACCTTTGGATCCACAAAAGCATTAAACAACCTTGATTCGGATTACTCCTCATTCAGCATAAAAGATTCCTCTATCACAGCTTCAAACAAGGTCAAAACCCTTGGTATCTATCTACAATCTTCACTAGGATCAGAAGCCCAAACCGCATACTTAAAGCGAAATTGCCAATACTATCAGAGACTTCTCTGCCATATCAGACCATTTCTTAATACTAAAAACAGTGCCACCATTGCGAGAGCCACCATTCTGTCCCGATTAGATTACGGCAATGCATTAATGCTTGGCGCCAGTGGCAGCTGCCTGAAACAATGCCAGATCATTCAAAATAATGCAGTCAGGTCCATTGCAAGAAAATCCAAACAGGAGCATATCACCAAGGACAGAAACGACCTTCACTGGCTGGCAGTAAATGAACGTACTATTTTTAAATCACTGACCCTGGTCCACTGCTGTCTTTACGGCACGGCCCCAACATACCTAAAGAAAGAATTTAGCTGGTACGAGCCAAGTCGTAGCTTGAGATCCGCTAAACAAGGATTACTCAATCCCAGTTTTCCTGGTAAATCTACAGGCCTAGGTTGAGCTTTTCCGAACCTAGCAATCTCTCACTGGAATAAACTGCCTGGCAATATTAGATTGGAAAGAAACCTCCAATCCTTCAGGAAGCAGCTGAAGACCACACTCTTCAAATAACTACATAGTCCCCATATCTGCATTGGGCTACACTCTTTCTGCTTCTCATTTCTTTGTGTCCTGTGAACTCTCTGTCCACATGTCTTTATCGCGCCCTGATGCTTGCGAGCTTCGGCGCGTTATAAATAAGTAAATAAATAAATAAATGATCTCTCATCCCATGCCTACCCTTCTCTGTGATATAAACATCTGGTTCGACACCCCCCTCCAGCCCCATGACCCATGATCTCATTGATAACCTGGAAGCCCTCAATATGAGCCAACCCATATCTGGGCCCACACACAATGCTGGCCACACCCTTTATGTAGGGTTCAGATAGTCCAACCTGATCTCATCCCCTCTCACTCATCCCCTCATGTGTACTGACCACTCCTCTATCTTTTTCTCAACTCGGACTATGGACGCCCTCCTTCCAAGCCACCGCCCCCAGCTGACTCCCCAAGGATCCCGCTCCAGAATAAGGTGACTATCTCCCCAGATTTATTCTCTCTTTCCATTCTTACCCTACAAGGAGGAACCCCCTCCCCAGACCTTTTTGACCAATGGCTCTTCGATGATCTTACCCCTTAATCCCCTCAAAACCCCTCTCCCCCCGCACAGGTCCTTCACCCAGGTGGTTCAGCCCTTCCCTCAAAACCCTCAACCATCACCTGAACACCTTTGGTGAACCAACCCCTCAACCCAAAACAAAGCCACCCTTGCTAGACAGACGAGAGTCTACAGATTAGAAATCAGAAAATCCAAACATGTCTTCTACAAACCCCTGCAAAGAGCTCCACAAGATTTTCTCTGACTTCAAGACCCCCCCACTCCGCCTCTCCCTCCCCATATCCGAAACACTGTGCGACTCCCTGTCTGTCTATTACTTCAACATAGCTGTTGAAAGGAACCTCGCCATCTTTGCTAAACTTTCACCCTCTCTCCCACCGCTATTGACCGGCACCCCCCCAGCCCCTGACACGCACCCTCTTCAGCTCCTTCTCGGCAATCTCCACCCCTGAATTCTTCAGGCTTCTCTCTAATAGCTGCCCCTCATGAACCCCGGGAGACCCTTGCACGTCAGCCTCAAACCATTCTACCTCCGCAGACATCCTCACCATATCTATTATCAACCACTCACTGACAGCTGGAGTTCTCACAACGGACCACAAAACCTCTCAAGTCAAACCGCTACTAAAAAAGCCCTCGTTTGACCCCCTTGTCTCCTCCAATTTCTGCCGCATTTCTAATAATCACTTTATAGCCAAACTAATAGATTGCACAACCTATTCCCAGATCAGCCTCTTATCCTATGCCACTTATTGACCCTGCCCATTCGGGCTTCAGATCGCTTCATGGAACTGAATCCTCCCTTGCCTCAATCTGGGATGATCTGAAAAGAACAGCAGACTTTCATCCTCCTTGACCTCTCAGCAGCCTTCGCCAGGATCAACCACTCATCCTCATGAACAGACTGTTCGATTTAGGCATCAGGGAGTCTTTTCTTTACACAAATGATGCCACTGCAACCTTGAGCTTAACAAAGTCCGGACGACTATCAGTTTCCTCCGACTCACCGGCTACGCTGAACACATTGGCTTTTCTTCTGCTGGAGTCAAGGACGATACCACGACGGTAAGCTCTTTTCCCCGACCTGGCTATCAGTGGGGGAGGGCCAGGTGTACCGTTCACATCTGCCACACCTAACTCCAGCTGCGATTCCCGGTCTTACCATTCTTTCATAGAAGGCTTTCTGGGTCTGGGCTGAAAAGGGCAAGGGCAATTCCTTCCTTGTCGTCCTTTCGGTTTCCACCGCCTTTCTCCTTCGCTTGAACTGCCTTCCCAGAATAGCTGCTTATTCATGCGTTCGGCCTTGCTTCAAGTGTGCTCTTGTGCTCCGTGTAGTTATCGGCAATTGCTTAACTCTGCCCAACCCTTCTGTTGGGACATGTCAGGTAAATGGCTCTGGTGTTAGTCCGTTGTCTTTCGCGGCCGGAGAAAGTGTTTTTGTAGGAAAAGGGGATGGAGTAGAGCTTCTAAATTTCCTACGAAGTAGGATGGGGTAAAGGTGTCATAAGGAAGAGGGTACCATGTCCCACCCTTCAGTGTCCCACATCCACTCCCAGAAGACCCTCCATCCATGTGATCCTCCCTCACTGGTCCACCCCCAGAAACTGAATCCAATAGCGATGGCCCTGTCCTGGCCACCTGGATGACAGATCCCTGGGGACTAGCGGCTGAGACACCCTCAGGTTTCTCACATGTGTTAAGAAATACTATTACGATAGTTTTCATTTCTTCATTTAGTCTGACCACTCTGAATGTCTTGAAAATGTTAACATTAACAATAGCATTGACAATAGAATTAAACTTGTGATCAAATATTGAGTGATAAAGCCAATTATATCAGTACTACTGAACACATATTTCTCAGTTGCCCTAATCTAAAATTTCTGGTGGAGGATGCCCTCCAAATCATGGTTAAGGGGCGACTCATGCCTCCTTATCCTAATTGACCTCTCGCCTGCATTGAACACCGTTGAGCACTGCATCCTTCATCCCCGTCTTGCTGACAGGATGGGATTGTATGGGACTGTCCTGAACTGGTTTACCTCGTACCTTTCGGGCAGACACCAGGCTGCCCAGATGAACTCGTTGAATTCTAACCCACTGCAGGTCTCCTGTGGAGTTCCTCAAGGCTCCATCCAATCACAAATACTTCTTAAGCTTTGTCTGGAGCCTCTGGGCACTCTCCTCAAAGATCACAATATGTAGCGATCCACCGATACAGAGATGATACTCAGTTGCACATGAGAGTAAGTTGCATGCAGCACATCACTCATCTTTGTGATTACCTTGCCATCATCCACTCCTGGATGTTGACTCCCTACTTCAAACTTAACCCATCGAAGACTGAATCTGTCCTCATCGGTCCTCCCGCTAAACAACAACTTGTCAAACAATGCCCGAATTATATGTGCCTAGAAGCATTTCATCCACAATTCTCACTCATCAAAATCCTGAGGCTGAACCATTGACAGCAGACTGTCTTTCCAGGGTCACGTAGCAAAGAAGGCCCAAACAGCTTGGCACCGAATATCCACCCTTCGCAAAATCAAACCCTTCATTTTGCCACTGGATGTCCAGACCATAGTGCAGCCAATTGTGGTCCTGCACAATGATGGGGGAAATGCTCTCCTGACAGGGCTCCCAGCAGCTCACATGACTCCCCTAATAGCTAGGACTAATTCCAATGGATGAAAAACACTGATACACAGACCTCAACTCACAGTATTGCACTACTGTTAAAAGATGCCAGCCCAAACTCTGGCTACCCACACGCTGTACAGTGCTCTGATGCTCTCGACCCATCTCCCCGCTTAAAACAATAAAATTCAATTAAAAAATCAACAAAATAAAATTACTTCCATGTTATATTTTACCCAGCATCAACAATGATTCTCTAAATCCTCCAGGTAGATCAACTGTATTATAGTAGAGGGTCATGATATACCAGCACCTGTATCCAGTTATTCAATGTTCTCAGCACCCTGTTGCATAGGAAAAATGGGACATCCTCCATGACTCTATAGGTATGATTAGACTAATAGGGGCTTTTCATTAGACCCTTCCCTTGATTGCTTAGATACTCTTGACATTAAGTCGCTTAATATGAACAATCACAGGATACTTCACCGGTGACTCTCCAGAGTAGAATCTAGGCTAGACTTAGGGCACGTTGTTTAAAGAAATTCTCTTACAAAGAATTTTCTTTTAGGACTATGTTTATGATCGGAAGAAGGGTACAACCATTGGAGCCATTTTCACAGACCTGTTACTAATTTGTTTCCTCGCCCAATTCAAGGAGATGCATGTATCTTCTGATTCATATCTCTTTTTGTCTTCCATAGTGCTCAGGGAAGAGTAAACAGATTACATTCTGATTGTATGGTGGAATAATGCTTTTAGTTCGCATTATTTTTTCAGCTGGATGTAATGCATTTGACCTGAATCAGTTCTTTATTTCCACTTAAAGGAATTCTGAGATTTTATCTTTTTAATTTTACCATTACCACCATCATGGCCTACTCTTACCAAATCCCATTGAATCAAAAACGACTCTGTTTTTTTTCAAGCCAGCATCAAAAGCGGTTTGGGAAAAATGACATTATGTTTGCTTTATGCAATGAAAGATGCAACTGCTATTTCATTGATGATAGTAAGATACAGGCTGAAATGACCAAACATCCAATGTGGTTACCCATTAAGATTGATCAGAATAGGGAAGGCTGAAATACGATACCTGGGGGTTCTCCTCACACGGGATCTCACTAAACTGGCCACTGCGAACTACGACCCCATAATAACAGGTATCACATCAGATCTCGGGAGGTGGGGGAGGATGATCCTCTCTTGGTATGGCAGGATGACGGCGGTTAAAATGAACGTATTGCCATGACTCTTATACCTTTTTACAGCCCTTCCAACCAACGTCCCAGAGCAGGCTTTCAGGGTTCTACAGAACGCTACCCAGGACTTCATATGGCAGGGGAAAACCCAGAGGACCAGGAAGAGCACGCTGACGCTGCCAAGGGAGGAGGGAGGATTTGGGGTGCCGGACTTCCACCTGTACTTCCGTGCTGCCCACCTGCGGGTACTCTTGGAACACATGAAGGAAGGAATGGGGACGTACTGGTCGTACCTGGAGGATATGGACACCCACCCCCTGAAGGTCCGCAACCTTTTGTGGGCTCCACAATGAACAATCCCGAGTCATTTGAAAACCCACCCGACCTTGGGGGTTCTCTGGGACATTTGGAAGGAAGGGCTCAGACAGCGCACCTCACTACATGGCCGTCCCCGATTACCTCCCCCTGGGGCCACCCCCTCAACCTGGGTAGTAAAGGGTTTAGGTCCTCCCAAGCCTGGTCGGATAAGGGATTGGAGTGGGCGGTGCAGATGTTCAGGGAGGGTGAATTCCTGCCTTATGAGGAACTAAAGGACGTGCTTGGCCAGGGATCCCTATCCATATTTGAGTACCTCCGCCTAGAGGGCATTCTATGTGACCAGTCATGGGGTCCCAACCTGAGTAGACAGTTAACGCCTTTTGAAAAGCTCATAGATACGGCGACCTCGAGGAAGGGGGCGGTATCTTGCATGTATAAAATCCTCAACACGTACGACCGCCAGGGAAGGAGAAACGTAACTTCTGGAATGATCTGGCGGGAGAGGAGATTTCAGAGGACTCCTGGTCCAGAATATTCAAAATTGCCTTCCACAGGAATCTATTCACCGCCGATATGGAGCACAATTTCAAGGTACTCCAGGGGTGGCATAGGGACCCAGTGAAATTATCTAAGATGTTCCTGGCGGTGTCCCCATTGTGCCCGAGGGGATGTGGTCAAGTAGGCCCCAGGAGCCATATGTGGTGGAACTGTCCAAAGGTTCAAGTGTACTGGTGGTCAGTGAGGGACTGGATGACGGAAGTGATAGAGGAACTCTTACCCCTAAATCCCCTGACGATGCTACTGGGCCTCCCCCCGGAGGAAACGGAAGTACACCGATACCCAAGGATGTGGGAGACAATGTTGCGGGCGGGTAGAGTAGCCCTCAAACAAAAATGGAAAAGCCTGGAGCACCCTTCCAAGGAAGATTGGATGAAGAAGGTAAAAAACATGTTTGTGATGGACAAACTGACTGCCATGGTGAACAATGACACTGGCTCGTTCCGCACGAACTGGTTTGGAGTACAACAATCCTGGGGATGGGAGGTCCATTGAATCCTGGATGGGGAACTCAGACTCAACTGGGCGAATCAGACCGAGAGCTGTGCTACAAAGGACAGGGATGCCCAGTACCCGGGGCAAGGCGGCTTCAGGCCCTTAACAATGCTGCCCCAATCTACCTGATCAATAGATTCCACAAACAATCCTCCTTAAGACCTGTCAGATCTATACACAAAGATTGCCTATCTGTTCCCCACTACATACGGGCCACCATAGGGGGTAACAGTTTCCTGGTAAGAGCTGCCAAGCTTTGGAACTCGCTGCCTCCTAACCTTAGAGCTGACATACCCTACCAGAACTTCCGATCCAAGGTTGTTTCCTGGCTGAAACTATGGTCCCACTAAGATAATGTAATGCCTAGCGCTACCCGCACACATTGTAACCACGTGTGCCTTCCTGCTCACTTGTATATTACAGTCCTATAATATGTCTGCTGATCTGTATGTAACTTTATGTACCTATTTTTGTATCATGTATCTTCTCTGTGTATTGTAACCAAGCTTTGAAATTTCTTATATGCTGCGCCCTGATACCCCCGGGTACAATCGCGCATTATAAATAATTAAAACAAACAAACAAACAAATAGGAGTTACGGGCACTAGCTGCATCACATTCGTAGAGAGGGAGAGGACGTTAAGAGTCTCCCGGATCAACCGACTTGGTTTGGACACGGGGCGGGGGGTGGGCACAAGTTGGGGTGGTGGGGTATGTGGGTGGGGGGCAGTTTGGGAACATTCAAATACTGTTTTGTAAACCTGAATAAAAATTGAAGTTTAAAAAAAAAGATTGATCAGAAGATCAGAAAA
Source organism: Ambystoma mexicanum (assembly GCF_040938575.1). NCBI lineage: Eukaryota > Metazoa > Chordata > Amphibia > Caudata > Ambystomatidae > Ambystoma > Ambystoma mexicanum. The sequence continues at coordinate 418,556,115 of NC_090922.1, forward strand.
GCATGTGAAGTATGCAGACCGTGAACCGTCTTTACATAATTTGGCCAAAACTGACAACATGTAACAAAATAGTGTGCTTAGCATTTCTTTTACTTTCTGCAAATACACTAATACATTTCATAGGGGCTCATTACAAGTTTGCCAGTATTCTGGCAGCAAATCTGTCAGAATACTGGTGAATGGATTTACTCATAACGCCACTCGGTCTAGTGGAATGTTCACCGGATTATGAGTGGTAGTAGCTGGTGTAACTACCCATTTCATGGAGTCTGATTGGACTCCATGGGGGTTTTTGACGGTATTACGGGTGCCGGTATTATCAGTGCCTGTAATACCAACAATTTTTGCCAGTACGGTGGCAGAATGAACTGCAAGGGCCTCATCACGAATTGGGAGGTAGTCCTTAAATGCGGCAGTAACGGTATTACCATCGCATTTAAGGGCTGGCCCTATCACGAGCCTGGTAGATGCCCAACAAAATCCCATTTTTGGTGCAATTACCACTGGCAGTATTAGCACACAGTAATTGCACCGATAATGCCCCATTGGACTCAATGGAGAATGGGGAGTTACTGCTACCACCAAACCCATTCATTATGGCTGTAATACCGCCAGACCGGTTGGCAGAAATGCTATTTGCCCAGGCAGTATCCTGGCAGTAATAGCACCATGATACCACCCAACTCGTAATGAGGCCCTAACTCTTAGCTGGAGGTCATTCGGCCACCTCACCGGAAAACTCCTACTTGGCCGGTGCGGTATTGTGTCAGTATACGTTAATACCGGTACTTTATCTCTGCAACGGCCAACTTGTAGTCTTGAATTAAAAACGGACATATCTTATAAACCAATGACAATACATTTGCCAGGGCCCTGCTTCTGTTCTGAAAAAGGAAACATTTTAAAAAGACATTGGTCAAATCCCTTTGTTTGCCATCAAATAAATCGGTTTCAAAAACTATTCCCACACTTTTGAGCAGACCATCTATTAAAGGTCACTAGACAAGCAATTGTTGATGTCTATGTAAATCCTCGGCCATGCCCATGTTGCTCCAACATATTACCCAGGAAAGGGGGAAACAACACATAGGATGTCTTATTAAAAATGTACTTCATATGATTAGGTGCTTGAAAGTTGATCGGGTTAACACATTAGCCCATCTCCTTAACACACATATTTCACTGCAGAATATTTTGACTACCCCTTTCTTTAACCAAAGTTTGGCTGTGAAATGTGTAGAAGAGGTTTGGATGAGGCAATATGGGATGGGGGAGCAGGGAATGGGTGGAGGAGGACCTCTTTTCAATTTGAGGCCACAACAACAGTAGGAAATGTGGTAACAAATAGCAAAGTGACATTTCTACAGTAAAACGCCTAAAACCCAGCCATACTGTTGATGATAGGCAATGGATCGGATTAGAAAATGTTTCACCGGACCTTCCTGATGGCTGGTTGGGCTCAAAGTTGTCCTATAATGTGCAAATCTAGATGTACAATCTGAGGGCAGTTGTGGTTATCTTAAATGTCAAGATGGAACGGTTGCCTACTAATGCAATACCTACTTGAAACACTTGTGTATAGGCGCCTTATAAATGCCAAATGCCACATCATGCTATAGACATAGGATGCATCATGACTCATCACAAGCATTGTGGGCCTCATTATGAGTCTGGGGAATAAATCCACCAGTTACGACAGTGTTAATCCCCATTCATGGAGTACATGTGGTAAATCCTCTACTGTTTGGATTTGGTGATGCAGTAAAGTGGAGGTAAAGTAGCATTCACGTCACGTTTTACAGAACTTCCAAATTTGTATTTGGGCCTGTTGTGTCATTTATTTTATGCGTGGTGGCATAGTGTAAAATTGTAGGTGTTTTGAGTAACATGGCCTTTCCTCCATAGCTGGAGAAAAGGTAGCTGTGAGGTAGAGTAGTGGTATTATGCTTTTTCTCATCAAATTGGCCATGCGTGTGGGTTTATGTTTGATGTGTCTATGGCATTTTATTCTCTTAAAATGGCTTTGCATTTGCCACATTTTATTTTGAGTTAAGTGGTGCTTTAATGTCTAAATTTCACAAAATGTCAACTCCGATGTGCTGATGTTACAAGTAAGACATAAGTAAATCCAAGGGGGGTTCAAAATGGCATCAGTAGTTGCCTCAGTGCAGCAATCCATAGTATTCCACCCCTTGTGTGAATAGTATGTGAACTCTTATATGTTTCTAGGAGGATTGAATGAATCAGAGGTCCCCGCATGTTTAATTTCCATGGACTGTCAATTTAATTTGATGTATTCCTTTCTTGCTGCATAGGTATTGCCTGCTTTGGCAGTGTTACAGTGATTTAAAAAAATGATTGATCTTGACAAATTTGACTTTTTGCAAGATGCCGTGATTAAAATGTTGTAATACAATTGTGAGTTGGTTTGTCAAAACGAGATTATTTTCTGGTTTTCATTAACAAGATGTATTATTTGCAACTGCCCTTTAATTTATTTACAGATCCCATTAAATCTGTGTGAAGTGTGTTTGTGTGTGTATTTGTGTCTGTGTGTGTCTGTGAGTGTATGTGTATTTTGCATCAATTTTAAATGTTGATAATTTATGATTCTCCAGAACCTATTTTGATTATGTCCTTCATTTTATTCACAAAAGTTTATCCCATAGACATAATTCCGTAAGGATGTGTGAGCACCTGCTTCCCCTTCTTAGTCCCACCTGCATTTTCTTCTGGTGCACTTGAGCTTTCTGTCCCCAAAGGTGTTACAGGTGTTGTAACATTTTAATCCTCACATCCACATTCTGATGTTGTCTGAATAAATATTTATGGCTCAAGTTTGCAAACACTTTAATGTCTGAGTGTTGTGAAAATGAGCCCCACTTTGCATTCTGTACTTAGTGATGCAAACATGCAATCCATTTGTCATCATTAATTATATTTATCAAATATAAATGTGCAGTCATTTTAATGTTTACAACATTTCGAAAGATTAGAAAAAGAGTGTATCCGACTGTCCATAATTGAATGATAATATATTGTCACAAACCTATTTAAATGATTATTCTGGGTTTTGATCATGTGTTTTGCTCAGTAAAACAAGTGTGAAGTTCTAATTATGACTACAATATATACTGGGCATGGAAATTGAAATGAGCATTGTAAAATCTTTAAATGAGGCAGTTTGCAATGTTAGTCCAATTAAATAATTCTTACTTTGATATTGATATCCTCAAACCATTCCTGTACAAACAAGGGGTCCTCAGTGTGAAGGCAACTTTGCTGTGGTACATGGGCAATGACAAAGTATGTCTCCAAATACCGAGCCAAATCACATTTTGTGGAAGGCTTCTGTTGCTACTGCTTTTATGCTATTTTTTACCACGAACAGGATGCCACTCTAGTTCAAGATATCTTTTTCTATATCCGTCTGTGCTGCTAGTGGTTGCTGGGAACTGGGTAAAGTTGGAGTGGTTGCTGGGAACTGGGTAAAGAGATAGCACCAAAAATGACATAGATCAAGGGGATAGTCCTAAATTCACTGTGCTAATATCATAGCATTTCCATCAATTAGAGCCTTTTTTCGATATGTCCCTACTCTATAGAGTTTTACTGGTCTTCCAGCATGAGGTGTACCATAGCTCTCTATAACTAGCTTGCTTGCTGGCAACACTGACTGTATTTAACCCCCTTTTCTAAAACATGCTGTACTAAGGGTAAAACAAAATCATTAGAACTGTCTGTAACTCCCACACCACGGATACAAAACAGTGAGAGTGAGAGAGAGGGGGGGGGGGCAGAGAGAAAAGGAGACTGCAGAGAGAGAAAGAGAGGGAGTACTAGAGCAGTTTTAAATATGCAGGGTACAGCTAGCTGTATATACTTATGTTAATTCATCTTGGGTTGAAAGAATTTGTTTCTCAATTTAGATGTCTGTTTCGAGAATATTTGCATTAAAATTGAGTATTTTTTATATTTTGTGTGGTTGTCTAATACCCTCTTTTTAATGATTAGGTTCTTATGAGCAAATATAATTAATTTGATGTTTTGTGTTGCTTATTAGATTTCAATCTATTTTGGGAGTAATGCTTTTCAATTTTCCAAAGCAATCAAAAGAAAGAATGAATTCAAATAATGATTGAATGGCGGAAAATGAATTGGATACCATATCCTAACATCACAGACAAAATCATTGCCCTCTAGAGCCCTCCTAAGCCCAAGAAGACATGATCTAAGATGATTACCGTATTCTACTTAAACATGTGATTCTGCGATCAAAAAAGTGGCCAATCTCTTCTTTACCACTAACTGGTCCAACCAAAGTAAACACTGTATTCAAACCAAGGCTCTGTTGCAACTTACCTTGTCGCCTTCAGACCACTAAGAAAAAGTCAATGGCACATACTTTCCTCTGACATTTTTTCCAGCTGCCATTAGTCTTTCCTCTTCTCATGACACAAATAGCAGCTTGGATGCCATGAACACTAAATTGTCATGGTCGTTGGATATTCTAGCAATAGTATTGTAGAGGAGACCCAAACTGCAACAAAGACGAGCCAGAAATTGCTCAATAATGAACTTAATAGCCAGAAGATAGCACAGAGAAGAAAAACAGAGGACACAGGTGGAGCCAGACACTCGTAGCGAAGAGCACACTCTCTTAGTAAGACATGGGCCTTCTTCCAAATAGAGCTAAAACTGTCCACAACTGAGTCGCAAAAATCTTTAAAGTTGTCAAGAAACTGAGTGCCCCCTCAACCAAATCAGAACTTGCACTCCTATTGGGAAATGGTTGATGGGCTTTCCAAAGCATTCTCTGAGTAAATGCTAAATATCCAATCCCACAATAGCACTACTAAGAGCTCTAAGGTTCCCATATGCCAAGCACATAAAACATCCACTCATTTATAATTTGTGAACCCACTGCACCAGCTAGCATCGCTGACATAGTGAAACATCTCATGGCATCATGATCAGGGTAAAAATGCTTTTCTTTCCTGATAACTTCATTAAAGATGACATTACCAGCTTGGCTGGGCCAATCATTCTGATCATCCTTTGAGGCAGCCAACCCTAACTCCTTTAAAGAAGCAACTGTAACATTTCTTTGCGAAAACGCCGTCTTGTATCCCAACGATCTATATACCTACCACCCACGTTCTAGTATACGCTTCATGGCCAAAATCATGGGATAAATTGCCACAACACAATTGGATAAATTAATTTACCTTTTTTCTAACACATTTATTTAATTAAGCATTACCATACATATGTAACATTAGTCAGCTAAGGTGCTAATGGAAAGATTCAACTTAAACCAATGCACAACGAGTCATAGGGCCTCATTACGACCCAGGCGGTAAGTTACCACCTGGGCCGTGACTTTACCACCATGGCGTAAACTATGTTTACGCCATGGTGGTAGGCGGACTTACCGCCCCATTCCAACCTTGGCGGGGCGGTAAATCCCCATTTTCCCATTTTCCCTTCCCCATTCCCATTTTGCCCCATAGGGCATAATGGGAGTGGGGAAGGCGTTAATTACGCCACCGTAAATTACGGTGGCGTAATTAACTCCATGGTCCCTTAGCGCCATGGATTTTAACACCTGCTAAAAGCAGGTGTTAAATCCGCCATGGCGCTAAGGGACCTCGTACTCAGGCGGTAAGGGTCGGCGCTGTTTACGCCGCCGTAAAACCCTTACCGCCTGAGTCGTAATGAGGCCCATATACAACTATATCACACTCTGCCTACCCTCCTCTCATCCTTTTACATAAATACATAATATGCTACTGCAGACATAGTTAAAACATAACCCTCAAGCAACATTCAACATTAACAGTTCTGTTTCAGTGTTGGCCAATCTCATTGTTAACATCCAGTGCCCGCTATTAATTAAATGTTCTACGTTTTGAATCTCAAGTTTGTTGCCATTATTTTCCCCATGTTATGTTATTTGACAGCTGTATAGCGCTTACTGCCATTGTTATGGCTTCGAAGCGCTGTGGGCTAGAAGGCCTGTCAGAAGACCATGGTCTGTGCATACATGAAAATAAGAAGATCATTATATTGCATTCAAATAGCAATTAGAATTACGTGACTATTCAATTACTTGCAGCAATGACTAGTTGAAAACATCATAGAAATCATGCTGAGCATTGTGTTCAGGTGCACAGATGGTTGCTATATCAGTGACTATGTGACAGCTGGACTGAGTTTGTTGTGGGACTCGACTATATTCTATGGTTTGCAACACAAGAGGCAAATATTTATTATAAATAGTCTATCAATCCCCAGGCAACTGTCTACACTTGAGGCCTCTGCTATACTTTACATGCAGAACACATGCACACTGAATAACAGGAAGTTGCATGCAAATTACATTCACAATTGTCAGATATGTCAAAGATATATTCAACTCATGTCCTCTTGTCTGTACCATTGGGTTATCGCAGCACACGTGTTTTACATTGAATATATATGTGTGGTCGGTAATACCTAGCCATCTGTAGAAATAATACTGCCTCATCCTCCATGACATCGCAAATCGCCAAGACTCCCGGGGCTCTAGAGAAAAAACACTCACCCCCCACCAGAGTCCTTGAAAATCCGTTGCCCCACCAGGAGGAGCCCTGTGTGCCTGACAATGGGCTAAATGGGACTTCTAGTGAATTATTATGTTCCTGTTGAGACACTGTAATCCCTATTGCACCCCACAAGCCTAACACTGAACCACAAGCACAACAACACAAAATCCACATGCACGCTTGGCAGTCACATCCACGCCCCATTGCAATGCGCATCCACCCATTGGGCGGACCCTTGGGTATACTCAGTAGACAAATCACAGTTTCATATGAGAATAAGTATAAATGGCAATATATCAGTGGGAAGGACAAGGTAACAGTATCCTGAAATATCTTTCTGAAACATATCATATGAAGATCATCGCTTACTGGCAAATCAAAGTCTAACACATCAATTCTGACATATGTGCGAAGCGCTCATCTGTGTAAAGCACATTTTATCAGGTAGTAACATCGATGTGTGTGTTGAACAGGGCCTGCCAGCATTATTTTTAGGCACTCTTACGAGATCTAATGCCTTGATTGTGCACATAAATGAGTTCCTGTTGTAATTAAAATAAGGCACCAATGTTATGTCATGTTAATGGTATTTGTATAGCGCAACGTTCACCACAGAGGCAGCTTGGTGCTGCTCAACAGAATTGAGGGAAAAGATCACATTTAAATAAATAAGTCTTCATGGCCCGATAGAAGGAGACGTGGCAGGGCAGGGCACAGAGAGAACGGGGAAGGGAGTTCCATATGGAGGCGGCTGGGATAGAAAATGCAAAGCCACCAATCCAGCTGAACTTGCACCGAGACGAGACAAGCATCCGCCGATCAGAGTGCTCGTCCTGCTACATATGTCAGAAGTTAGCCTGCAGATATTCTTCCCTGTGGTCATAGAAAGCATTTTGTACTATGCAAGCTGCTATAAATTGAATACAATGAGCTACAGGAAGCCAGTGGAGTTGGCGTATCGCAGGCAAGATGTGGACACAGCATGGCGTGGAAGTGGCTGAGCGCGCTGCCGAGTTCTGGAGTACCTGGAGGTGCTGCACAAGATAAACAGGCTGTACTACGACTAAGGAGTTACAAAAGTCGATGGAAGATGTGACCAGGGCTGACAAAACCGGAGCCCGGAGCTGAGTCGAAATAAAGGGAAGGAGCTTCCGGAGCAGTTTGGCACACAGCACTAACTTGGCTATACCCTGAGAACAGAAAGGAGGAAGAGAAAAAATTCGGTAACGATCCGAAAGAAACAAAGAAAACCAGGCTAAGACATTCCCAGGGAGGCCAGCCATCTATGCAGTCAAACGAGGCAGAAAGGTCAAACAGCACCTAAGCACCAACGCTGTCTTGATCATGCATCTGCGCCAGATTGTCCACCATGGAATCCAGCATGCTCTCGGTCCCTCAGCCCGTACGAAAACCAGACTGTGAGTGATGGAAGAAGAGAGATTCTTGAAGAAAAGAACTGAGAGGTGAACATGCCAGGCATTCCAGAAGCTTCATGAGAAATGGTAGAAGAGATATAGGCCAGAAGGTAGCGGGAATAAGAGGGTCCATGGAAGGTTTCTTCAATAGCTGTATCACTATTGCATGTTTAAGAGGCGCAGGGATCAGTCCAGCTAGAAAAGAGTTATTAATAGATGCCATCAGCAAAGGGGCAACATGAGGAAGAATGACTTTAAGAAAGCTCAGGTGGTCCTTAGGAGATGCTGACTTGAACTTAGAGACTGCTTTAATATATTCCACAGTGAAGACGGGGAATACTGACCAAGACCCGGTGGCAGGTGAGGTTTAAACTAAGGTGGATGAAGATGTCGTCCTGAGACCCGAGGAGTGGATGCCGGTGCAGATTTTATCAATCTTTTTGACTTAAAAATCAGACAGAGAGGCGCAGAGGTCCTGAGAGGAAGGAATAGGTTCAGAGGGGGCAGAGGAGAGAGACGCACCACCTTGAACAGTTCCTTAGAAAGGTTGATGGAAGCTTCAATGTAAGATGAGGAAGTAGGCCTGTTTAGCGGCAAATATGGCTTTGTATTAAACAGCAGAAGTTAACTGAAACACCACTTTATCAGTCAGATCATAATTAAGGTTGCCATTTGCGCTCAGGTTGTCTGCACACAAGACACAAGGCTTGTAGGTCTGAGTACCAAGGTTCCAAAGGGCGGGTTTGTGGTCGAGAATTCGTAAGGGTCGCCAGCCGATCTGCCACAAACACAACGGGTTAAAATAGAACATCAAGCTCAAGGAAGTCCAAATCAACATGGCATGCCTTGATCTGCGTAATCATTTCATCTTCAGGCACCACCCACCAGTCCCGGGTGGGTGCAGGGTATAGCTCTCAGCATCATTTCACACAATTTGCAGAGCACGACAGTTTTGGGTCACAGGTTTTCTCAGCTTGACTCTTTCCACTCTACTTTGGTAGGGCGCACCTTTCACCAACTTCATTTTGAAATTAGGATGGTGGTGCTTTAGTAGCATCTGAAAAGTGGCAAGACTAATTTTAGAGGTGTTGTAGAGCTGTGGCTTGCCACAGAGAATTCACCATTTGTTATTGTTTGTGTGTCTTCATAGCTGGGGCCTTAATGTGTACTGTGAGCTCTGCTCACATTGTCAAAGTGTGACACGCGCCCTCACTAGGGTCAGCCAGCAGCCCAGCCCCGCAACAAACATACACAAACATAATTAAAAATTATTTAAAAAAACAGAAAAAAAGTGCCCATGCTCTGCTTTTAAATGCCGCCCGGGCCATGTCTCATGTTACACAGACCTAACCTCGCACTTATGCACCTCCAGACGCAGGGCATCCCACTGCCCTGAATGTGATGATTGTGACCCCCCTGCACAGTGCTTTAAGTGGGCCGGGGCCTGCCGGGGCCGGGCCCCGCCAGTCTCCAAAAAGTGGGGCTGAGCCGGGGCCCTGCCGGGGCCCCCAGTCCCACCACGCCTTGACAGGACGCATTATCCCGCCACGGCCGCAGCCGCGACGGGAGATGCGCCCGCCAGTGTAACGTTAGGCAAGTGGACAGAAGTGCCAGCCAGCCACAGCGTCGCTGAGGCTGGCTGGCACTTCTGTCAGTCACTGTAACTTCCCTGATGACCCCCCATCTGAGGGGTCATCAGGGAAGTTACAGTTCCTTTGTTGGCCATCGCCAGGTCACTGACCCTCTGTGAACCTGCAGGCTCCATGATTTAATATGTAGATTAAATCACGGAGCCCGCGGGTTCCCAGAGGGTGAAAGACGCCTTGGGCTCTGTGATCTCTGCTCAGAGCAGCGATCACTGAGCCCGAGGTGCCTGTCTCCTTTGGCAAATCTTTATAAAAGATGCCTTGAAATGTGTACGTTTCAAGCCATCTTTTATAAACGTAGAAATATTTCTACGTTTATAACAGACGGCTTGAAACGTGCACAATTCAAGGCATCTTTTATAAAGCTTTGTCGACGGACAAAAACACCTTGGGTTTTGTCCGTCCTCAAGGCTTTATAAAAGATGGCTTGTACGTTTCAAGCCATCTTTTATGAACATAGAAATATGTTACAAATGTCTATGTTTATAAAAGGTGGCTTGAAAAGTACACAAACCGTAGTAAGGTAAGCACACAAGTGTGCGCAACTTACTATGGTTTGTACACTTTCAAGCCACCTTTTATAAACATAGAAATATGTAACATTGCAATGTTTATAAAAGAAGGCTTGAAAAATACACAAACCATACTAGTACGCATACAAATATATAAATGCTCTACTAGATTTATATATTTGTTTGCGCACCCTACTATGTTTTGTGCACTTTTAGGCCACGCCCACAGCGGATGCCACGCCCCCAAATGAGGGCCCCCCCTCAATTTCTTACCCCACTTAAAGCACTGCCCCTGCACCTCCAGACAGAAACTAGCAAGCTGAATGAGCTTCCTGGTTCCTGTCTGTGTGTCGCACAAACACAAAGCCGGAAAGCGAGTCTCTGCGCTGCGGCACCTGGAAGGGCCGCTGCTAGTGTGGCAGCACAGGCGCCAGGCCCTGCAACAGCCAGTTCAGCACCCTGGCTGCTGACTTTGAGTCAGGCCAGATAGGGTGAGGGACCTGACATACATAGATGGTAGTTTTGGAGGTGATTCCTTACAGGACGCTTCAAGTATCAAATCTGGTAATGTATCAAGAATTTAATAGCCTTGAAAATGACATTGGCCCTCATTACGAGGTTGGTGGTAGTCATGGCACTATTTGCGCCATGACTACCACCAATAACGGTACCGTGTCCGGATTGGTGAAATGGGGACTTACCGGTCCAGTCCAACCTTGGCGGGACCGGTAAGTCCCCATTCACCAAACCATTCCCCATTCCCATTTGAGCCCCCATGGGACTCAAATGGGACCAGGCGTTAAGGAAGGGACCCGCTAAGGGACCTCGTAGTAGGGCGGTAAGGGATTACCGGCACTGGTCTCCTTACTGGTGCCCGGTATCCCTTACCGCCCTACTCGGAATGAGGGCCATCATGTCGGAACATGCGTTGGCTGGTCTTTTGCACAAGAAAATAAACTGGATTTAACAAGCCCACTTAAGACTATATAACTTTTAACTCAAGCGTTACTAAAACCGAATAATCTTTTGTAAAACATGTTGTAGAGATGCATTTACCAAGCGAGAAGTGTGAGGGGTTTAATTCTTCCTATTGGAATTAAGTTTGTGAATGTTATGTTGTGTCACTGGGTGCATGGCAGGCCAGCTGAAGATGTGTGGGGACCCAATTGAATTAAAAAAATATGCCACCAGTCTTATGAAAGTTATAAAAGAGCGTCAGCAATGGACTCTTGTAGTGTAGTAGTTTAGTGTTATCCCTCAAGGATTTAGGTTGTTTGACCGAGGTACAAAATCACGGTGGAATTGACCGTAGTCATTTTAGCTGTAAATACACTTTACCTCGGTACAAAAAACCAAACCCATGTCCCCCCAAACCGCCAGTACACCCATAACCCCCCTACTTACCTTTTCTCCATCCACCGCCTCTCCTGTACCCTGCAGCGTCAGATCCATCCATCTAACGCGGGTCAGATCTGACGCGGCAGGTCCCTTTTCTTCTTTTTTTTTCTTGGGTCCCCTGCCTCCAATGCTGAGGAAGTGGGGGACACTCCTTCAACCGCCAAAGCCAAAAATACTGAACAAGGGCAGCGGGGGACGCCCCTGCAACCCCAGCTCTTAATTTCGGTATCTTCGCCTTCGAACTAATGGTGGTGACCGAATTTAGTCAAATCTACCATTCAACCAAATCCTTTCAAACAATTTGGCCAAAATGATCCCTAAGAGCCACCATCTGCCCTCCGTCCACCCCACCCCTGTCCCCCCAACATTTTCAGCAAAGTTACTCCACTGCTTACAATGTTGTGTAAAATGTACAAATTGTATAAAAAATACGCAACAAAAATACACAAATATTTATTTTTTCAATAAGGCAAAATGACATGCACTTAAATCGTCATGACCTGTAGAATATGATTAGGGACCTCCGATTCAGCATGTTTTTAAGAAACGTTTGTGAATAAAGTACCAGGTGTGAAAAGTTGGTATTGGTTGGTCTGCATTACTAGCTTTAAAGTATTCACACACAAGAGAAAACATGTGCCTCTGTCTATTATGTGGGTTCATACTATGGGGCCAGCTACACATACGTGTACATCCCCAGAGATGTTTCCACAACCTGCATACATATGTTCGAATTCTGACTGGGACCAGGATCTTTTGCTGATCATCTGTACCGAGTCGATTGAATTAGTGCCCTTTACTTGGGTTATAGTATCATCTGTCATTAACAATGCAATGAAGATATCCCATAAAAGCGCAAACATCTACCTCTGTCCATCATGTGGGTTTCTCCTGTGGGGGCCAGCTACACATACATGTACATCCAGAGATGTTTGCGCAACCAGCATGCATATGTTCGAATTCTGGCCAGGGTCTTTTTGCCGATCATCTGTACGAGTCGATTGAATTAGTACCATTCACTTGGGTTATAGTATCATCTGCCATTAACAATGCATTAAAGCTATCCCATAAAAGCTGAAACATGTACCTTTTGTCCATCATGTGGGTTTGTCCCCTGGGGCCGGCTACACATACATGTACATCTCCATAGATATTTGTGCAACCTGCATGCATAAGTTCGAATTCGGACCAAGATCTTTTGGCCTATCATCTGACATTAACAGTGCAATGAAGATATCCACTACATGGGCGGCTGGCACCTCTGGGTGTCAGGGCGACGCCCCCCTCATCATCCGAGCTATGTAAAAGATATAAGGTTTGCTGCTACAAAATTACATCTTTCACCTAACCAGGCAGTAACAATATCATGGAATTGCACAATGAATCTACATCATAATGTGCATGGTCGGCCTGGGCTAGAGTAATTGAGGCTGCCATAATCTGCTGCAAGAGGCATTTGCAGGGCGCGTCCCGCTCCAGGAGTGATTTGTCTATGTTCCTTACGGAACCTCACTAGCTCCTCGCAAATAACGTAGATCTATTAGAGGCCGGCGGGGCGTCAGCAATCAGGCCCCTCATCATCTGTAAATAACTTGAAGCTGCCCAAGGAGCACAACATTGTGGCCTCGGCATGACTGGCAGCAGACTTAGGTCAATCTGAACCCAGAGTCTGCTGTCAGTCATGCCTACATTCGATATGATTTGGCCGCTTTTTTTGAGCCAATGGGAACTGAATGTTTCCTGTGCGTGGGTGGGGCTGTGGAAAGTGGCACTCGTGTTTTGTCACTGGGCCCAAGTTTGGAGGCACGTCTGCCAGGGGAAAGAGAGGAGCGGAGCGGCCACTGCTGGGACAGGACACAAATCAGAGAACCAAGTATTTCAGTGACTTTAGAGCTGGTCTTCCCCTGCCTGCCTCAGATTCAGCTTGGAAGGACGGGCGCGTGGTGGAGGCAGGTGGTTGCTTGGATTGAAACATTTTGCGTGGCATCTGGACATAGCAGCGTTTAGATGTAATTCTGTAAAAAAAAATGTATACACAGTTTCAGCCTTCTAATGTACCTGAAGCACCTCTGGTCTGTCTGCCTCAGTGGACGAAATAATGCTGAAAACCAGCCTGTACATTATTACAGGCCCACGAATCTCTCTATCCGGGCTTCTCAGAGAGTTTACTGCATACTTCTTGGAGAGCATATTTAGGACGCTGATGCTAAAGAAGCTTTTTGTATTTTTTATATATATATATACTGCACACAAACACAGGTTTAAGTCCCTTCCGTGGTTGCAGTCTGCAACGTGCACCACCCCTCCATGCTTTGGATGCCAATTTTGGCAACTGTAACTTTGCGAAGCATATTTTTCACCTCTTCTGATTGCATTGTGATTGTGAAAAGATCAGAAAAAGAAAGGGGGACAAGTATGAAATGGCAGGCAGATATATATGTGGCTCGCATGCAAATCAGTAAGCACAACATTGTGAACGTTCTCTCTTACACAAACTTAATATAACACAAGTAACCTAGCAAATGTAATTATTGAAAAATGATGACAGGGCTAATGAAAGGACGTTGCTGCCTCATTATGACCTTATCTACACGCAGTGGACACAGGCCACGCAAATCATTGCAAGCCGCTGAGGAAATGCTGCTCACATGACTGGCAATGAGAAAATGATGAGTTTGTTTCTGTGTGTAATTAGATATAGCCGAGTGGGCTATGTGGTAAAAACACAATTAACAACCTGCCACTGTCCAGCATTCACCACTTCCTGGTGTGAAATGTTCTCAATCACCTGTCCCTTATAAATCTACAAGGGGCCTCAGTACAAGTGAGGCGGTAAGGGGTTAACGGCGCCGGCACCTTTACCGGCGCCATTAACCCCTTGCCGCCTGACTATGCGGTGCCCTCGCGGGACCCGCTCTGGACGTCTGGTCTGACCAGATGTCCGTTGCAGGTCCCGCGAGGGGACTAGCATGTTAACAACGGGCCTGTCATTAACGGGCCGTTGTTAGCATGCTCCCCATTCCCATTGAGCCTTATGGGGGCTCAGACGGGAATGGGGATGGTCCGGGTTCCCTGAATGGGGAAATACCGAGCCCTCCAAAGTCAGAATGGCCCGGTTTTTCCCCATTCAGGGACTACGGACCAGAACCCGAGTTTGGAGGCAGCCGTGCCCTTATTAAGGGCATGGCTATCTCCAAACTCATAATGAGGCCCTTAAAATCTTTTTGTTCATCTCTTGTCTTCTGGATTAAAAGTGGCAATGTATCCATTCATTCAAAATGATAACATTAATCAGACGGGGCTGTCATATAGGAATAGGCTTTATCGTTCATAACTGGAGCATTTGGCAGCAGTGTTTCAAAATTGTGGTTCGCTGGTGGCTCTTAAAAAAAAAGACAACGCCTTTCTTCTGCCCCACCCACTAGACTCATAACATTCTTGACCAGTGAGGCTTGAAAGGAAATGTGCAGCCTGAGAGTAGGGACACAGCTCTCCAAGCAGAGCAATCATGTTTTTATTTAGTGTGCTTCCAAAGTACACACTGCCTTCTCCATTGCTATGCAGCCGAGTCTGGTTACAGATCCTCTGAGTTAGTGAAGAAGTGCTTACAGGCCACAGACTGAGTTAAAAAAAAAAGAAACATGCACAGGGCTGAGTTGCACAATGCAAGATGTTTTCGGAGAGTTTTAATTTAGGAAGCAGTGGGGTTATCCCACTACACGTAAGGGTTGCCCTTTGCCCCTGGGACCAAGCACACATGGGGCTTGTATCATTGGAACATACATTTCTAGTCCCATCCTCTCCTTCCTCCCTGCTTCTGAGACTACTCTTCTCCTTGTACTAACAGCACTAAGCAAGCACAGCTTTGCATCTCCCTGAATCCCGAAGAGTCTCCTCTCTCTATTCACAGCACACTAACTAGTCCCCGAGGGGCTGCTCTGAGCATACAAATCAAATATCCCTGTGAGGCTACTCTGGGGTGCCTTGTCAGTGTGTTTGTAATTGAGTCATAATATTACTGTGGGTTGACCTTACACTGAAGATTGTAATTTAGCACAGAGTAGTGCTTGTGCGTACAACATTCAAAAACCAGCCATACTTAATTCAAGTTGGTTTAAAATACACCCTTGCACTTGTTCGAATAATGTACCAAATGCTTAATGCTCTTGAGACAATACTTGAGTACAATTGTGCAATAAATGTCAAAGTTTGGACCTAATTTTTCCAACTTTTCTCACGGAGGGAAGCGAATGGGGGTGCACCCCACCCGAAGTACAGTTTTGGTGTCAGCGTTCATTCACAAATTCAGGGTCCGCCATTTACGCCCTACCATTTTACAAATTCACCAGCCGCCACTGATCCCCTACAAGCTCAAACATTGTCCTGAACGCGCACATGAACAGTCTGATCAACAATGTTCCTGCCTGAGTTTACATAAAATATACCACAGGCCCACATATGAAGAACACAGGTCCTTACTGTTGAGAAATCTTAGCACGAATGGTCTCGATTTTTTCTACACCCAGATTTCCGTAAAAACAAGAGCTCATGTGAATTTGGAAAGCTGTTCGAATGATAAAACCGCATCTGAATGCCCAAATGTGTAAAAAAAAAAAAACGATGACAACAAAATGCCACAGGCGAGTCTTTTTCCAATTATGGCCGTTCCTGAAGACAAATTGCCCATGACACAGCGTTTGTCTGTTCATGAAATGTCTCTGGCTACAGTCGGAGCTTTTCATTTAAAAAAGATTGATGTTTATTCTCCCAGGCTATTTAGGAAGGGAAGGATTTACTTATTCAGTGTTTCTAATAGTTCGCTGTTTGTAGTCAGTGATTGTATCACGCAATGAATGCGCGCGCTGTATGCATCGGAGTTATCAGTTAGTTCGCAATGTTTGAGATTAACTTTTTATATCAAAATGTTCCCACTTTTGCCAATTCCTGCATTTCCTTTATTCTTTGATGCGGCTGACCGAAACATATATTTCTTTAAATCCCCTTTCCTATTGTCTGGTGGGCAGACACACATGGAACAGTATGTCCATCACACTAACAGCCTCATCACGAGTTTGGTGGTAACCCTTAAATGCGGCGGTAACGCTATTACCGCCGCTTTTAAGGATCGGCCAAATCACAGGTTTGGCTGCATTTACTCCCAGCTCTGACCTGGGGGTAAATGCGGCAGGACATTTTTTCAGCACAATTAACGCTCGGTAATACTGCCGATGGTATTTGCGGCAAAAATTCCCCATTTGGCCCAATTGGGAATGGGGAATTCCCGAATGGTCCCAATGGGTAATGGAGAATTACTGTTCTGCTAAACCCGTGATCCAGTGCTAATGGCAGTAACGCTATTAGCCCAAGCGGTATCCTGGCGGTAATACCGCCATGATACCGCCCAACTCGTGATGAGGCCTATAATGTGTGAGGCAAGCAGTCCGGTTCCTGTGTCTCCTTAAACAGGAAGTCCTGCATTAAAAGCAGTCCCCTCACAAGCACCTGCATGGTGGATATAGCATTGTAGAGGAGGAGCTAAGTACCCACACCTCAACCACTTTGCCCAGAATGCCTATATGTTGGAAACCAGAGTGTGTGACCTATGCAGAACAATTGAAATGACAGATGCCAAAGGAAATCCTGGAGGCAAGGTTCCCATTGAGAAAACCATACTTGCGTTCAAGACAGTATAATGGCTGTATAAATAAAATCCCAGGGGAAGCAGGACACTTGACTGACGTGGCAGATTGGTGACATCATGCGAGAGTCGAGCTGACGTACATAGAGGAGATGCAGAGACAAGAGAATGCGAATATTCTATAAGGCATCAAGAAAGTATCAAAGATAAGAAACATCTTGGGCTCAAGATAAATAGTCTTATGCTGAATAGACGATGAAATTATTGAAGTCTATTCACATGTGTACAGATGCAAAGTAACGCAAGCAGACAAAGTTTTCATGAGGCTAGATTTATAGTAAAATAGATTGCGGCAGGTGCCAATGTAGGGATACATAGCAATGAGTAAAGAATGGATTGTGCCAGTATGAACTATAAGCGGAGCTGAGCTAAAGGGGAAAGGCCATCATTCTTCATGTATGGTGCAGTTAGAAAACAAATGAATTAAAGGCAAATTTTGCCTTCTTCTACTGGCTCGGCTATAAAGACATCAGGATTCACTATTTTACATCTTACAATCTTAATCATTGGATTCAAAATCATTACCTCAGAAGCTGAAGCTGTCTCGGATGTCAATGTGCCTTTGGGTTTCTCTAAAATGGCAAATAAAGCATGCTCCACAAAGACAGTCATCGAGAAGCTCGTGACAATACTTGTAGATTTCTCAATTAGGAAGGAGTCACCTTCTTTCCTTTATGTGAAATCAGCTGCCCTACGCATAACACCTCTTCTTGGCACTATTGTAACTTCTCCTTGTTTACCTTATACCTTGTCTGCTAGAATAGTCATTAACTGAATAGAATCTTGTCTACACTCATCCTCTGTAGTTCTACAAATTAAAATGTCATCGACGTATTGTATCACCGCCCTCTTAACATCAATATTGCATAGATCCATCTGTAGGACAATGTTAAAGATTGATGGGGACTCACAGTACCCCTGGGGCAGCCTAGTGTGTTTCAGTCGAGTTTGGCAGAACGTAAAGGAAGTCAAGCCTTGTGAGTCTTTGTGCAATGGGATTGAGAAAAAAGATTTTGCATCATCGCTGGATTAGGAACTAAAGGAAACTCTGCATTTACAATCTGGTTAATCGGTATCATATCTTCTATAAATCTCCACAGCCCTCCTTTAGATGTTTTGATGGTATTACACAATGATTCTGATGGCACGGGAATCCCTTGCTTCATCAATGCTGAAATGGTCTGAAATATATCTTCATCAGCCTCTCGAGACATGGAGTACCATTTTGCTTGAGGTAAAATCACTCCTCTCTTAAGGTTTATTTTAACTTCCCTTATTCCCTTTAATAAACCTATGTCATAAGGGCCTGTGGTCCAAAGGACGCTTGACACCTTCTTCAAATCTTCCTGAAAAAATGCTGGATGCTGCTACATTATTGCCATTCGCTGTGAGACTTCCCTCTTTTGTATCCTTATCCAGTATGTGATGCTCGTAAAGAACACCACTTCATCACCTGTTTGGTCTTCCCTGAACATGTCGTCATCAGTTATGTCAGTCAATCTGTACCCTTCCTCGAGAGCTATTATTGTTCTCCATGGTCTACCCTCATCATCTACTACTTTGAGCGTTGCCATTTCACTTCATACTATGGCTGCTTCCAATTCTATAAGGATAGTCTGTCCCACTCGTCAGCCATAGGTTTTCGTGGTCTAAACAAAAACTTATCAGGTATCCTCACAATTTTCCCTACCAAGCCCGGTAGCCATGTCAGTAGAATGCTCACTCCAAATAGGAAAGTCTCTGGATCTACTGGAATGCCTTCCAGAGCCACTTACCCTGTGAACACCAGTATGAATTCTTTCATGTTTAAATAGTGTATTCCTTGATCAGTAAATGAAATTGTCATGTTTAGTTTTGTCATCAAATCTCTTCCCAAAATGTTAACTAGTGTCTGTTGTGAATATAACAATGGAACAGACATGTCAAATTCTCCTTTAGAGATTGGTAATTCATTAGTAAAAGGAACTCCACTCATAGCTCCAGAGAACCCTTGAGCATTCATGGCAATTCCCGACATATTTTCCCTCTCATAGACATGGACGAGTAGCTCCAGTTTCTACTAGAAAAGAAAAAGATTTGCCTCCTATCGTCACATCAATTTGTGGTTCCTCTTGGGGGTCTGGTGTCACAGATAATACTGAACACATCAAGTCACCCTGTGAGCTGTCCTATTGTAGGTAGAGGCTCATCCCCATCCCTGTGAACGGATTTCCTCCTACCACAGTGGCATATCCTATTCTGGGTGTTAGCACTTGTCCTGTGTTTGCATACTGCTGTGTCTACAGAGGGGCTTGTTGCGACTGCCCTTGTGGTGGAATTATTTGAACTCGCTCTTTTTGCTCTACCTGCTGTACTCGAGGCGCTTGTGTTTGATAAAATGTGTGATCTTGGGTGAACCCTTCTCTAGATTGTGTACTATATGGTGGAGGATAAGCTGCCCCCCTCTTGAACATTGGCCATTGTGTACATTCCCTTGGCTTCCACATATGCATGCAATATTCCCTGTCATCCCACAAGTCCAACATACTGGAGGTGCCCGTCTGACAAGCCCCCCTTGGTTATATCCTCCCTGGGTACTCTGATTCTCATTCTGTGTATTCTAAAACCCACCTTGATTGTTTTGGAATCCACCTCCTCTACCTCTATAGCCCATACCCCTACCTCATGGCACAAACCCATATCCACATTGATCCATTGGGTGCTGATTACTCGACTGCGAAGCACTCATTGCTTCCTGCATTCCCAATCCTTCTCCACTTATCAATAGTGCTTCTTCATTGCAAATTTAGAAAAGAAATTCTGAACTAACTTGGCTTCCTCGATTTCCTAGTCTCATCTTTCTTCCTATCTTTCTCCTGTAATAACCGACAATGGTGTATTATTGTCAACTGTATCTCAGCCCAAGGCTTCGCTTCCATCCCTATTTATTTTTTCATCTGCCTCTGCACTGGCTCAGGCAACCCCTGACATAAAATGTGGTAAAATAATGCCACTGTCTTTTCCCACAGCTCGTGAGTTTCAAGTTGCCATTTCTCCTGAATATCCTGAATCTAAGCAATAGGGTCTTCATCTTACGTGTCATAATTGCACCCATATCTGATGTATTGGGGTACTGTACCCTGAAAGCCCTCCACATGCCTGCTCTACAATTATTAAACAGCGTTCCGTCATGCGCTGTATTTTGTGCCATCACACTTGAATATCCTGCTCTCCTCCATATGTCATCAGTTCTTTCCCCAAGAATGAGACCTTGTATGTCCCCTATGGCCAGTGTGTTTCCTCCTGTCATTTTTTCTAATTCATATATCCATTTCCCAGCACCTGAAGTCAAACTCTGGAGCTTACACCTTAAATTATCCTTGTCCATCTGCGACCATGGGATATACTGTGGTCTTGCGCCCCCTTTTTCCAATAAGGGAAACTGTGTGAACCCCAACCCAGAGACAGCTCCCACCATTAGTCTATCCACAGTAGGGACGATCTTCCCTGTCTGTCTCCTTGTCAGTAACAACCTTAACCAGCTCACATATGGCAGCGATTCTCCCTTCTCATTAAACAATCGTCCCCTGGGACGCTCTGGATATGCTATCAAATCTGGCATCGTATTCTTAGGTTGTTCCAGAACCGACCATCTTCCTTCATTATCCATTTGCAGGCTTCCTTCCAGGGCGCACGCGCTCCCTCCTTCTACCCCAAGACTGGATTCTCTTTCCTCGTCTTGTCCCCAACTAGTGTGGCTATTATCTTCCTTACCTTTGTCTAAGTTCAGTCTGCTTAAGGACAATGCTCTACGTCTGTGGCTGAAGGGAATTTCTTCTTCGCTCCATAATTGAAATACTAGGGATTGATCCCTCTTCCCTTGAATTCCATACTTTCTACCTTCCTTCAATTCTTGATAGGCCTTATTGATCTTTTCTCTGATGCTCACCGCATCAAAGCTTTCTTCTTCCAATACTACTCTAGATGCCGTTGGCATTGCTTCCTTCATCAGAGGCATCTCTTCTGTCCTGTCCCATCATATTTCTGGGATTGGCCCTACTGGTTCCTTACAAATGAGACTGGTATCAAGATCCTGCTGTCTACTTCTTCGTTCAATTTCTTCATCTAGTTCTATTCGCTTTCTCGCATCCCTTCTAATTCTTTCTTCCTCTTGCCTTCATTCTTCCTTCCTTACTCCTTCCCTTCTTTCCTCTTCTTCCCTTCATCTCTGTAATCTTTTGTCCCTTAGTCTTTGCGCTTCCTCCTCTTCTCTCTTCCTTTCTCTTCTATCCCTATATTCTATCGATCTCTTTCTATTGTCATACTTTCTTTGTTCTTCTGCCTGTTTTTGTTTTATCTCTTGCTCCTCCTGATATATCTATTCTCGTCACTCCCTGCTCTCCCTTTTCTACTCGTCTTCTTTCAATCTCTTCTCTCGTTCCTTATCTTTTCTTTCTTGTTTGTCCTTATCTTCTCTTTGCCTAACTTCCTCAATATTTTCCCATGTATTTTAAGTAATATCTGTCCTCCCATCCATTTGATCAGCATGAGCACTATCTCGTCAGCTTTATCCTTCTCTTCTTTTCATCTCTTAATATCCCTGTATATGTCTGTCGACAGATTCGACTGCTCACTCCTTTCTTCTTTGTCTTGTATGATCTTATAGATCTCTTCTTTTCTCTTATTCTCTGCTGGATTATCATCTCTACTATATGCGGGGGGGGGGTTGTATTTTGGATTACTATACCCCATCGCCACTTTCAACTCCTTTGAAGGATATAAACCCTATTTCTTCCGTACTAGCACCTTTTACTTTGGGTGAGGTAAGGGGAGCTGAAGGCTCAACACCTTCCTCCTTACACTGACTAAGCATCCACTCCTCAGGTGGTGGGTCTTCCTTTTCTTCTTGGTACATTTTCCAAAGCTCTAGAATCGTTAATCTTTTCTCTAAGTTCTCCCCCGTCTACACAGCATGTAAGTATGTAATCAGTCATGTGTTGCAGTACTGCTTTTGCCAATGATCTCCCTTGTGGCCATGGCATAAACATTTTATCTGCCGTGTCTTTCACCCATTCCACACTATACTGTTTGAGCTTGGGCATATGCTTTGGTAATGTTTTACAAAAGTGCATCAGACGAGTATCTCCCATAATGACATGTCTCAATTGACTGTCAATACTTACCAGACTTATGAAATAGCCTTTAC
Source organism: Ambystoma mexicanum (assembly GCF_040938575.1). Classification (NCBI taxonomy): domain Eukaryota; kingdom Metazoa; phylum Chordata; class Amphibia; order Caudata; family Ambystomatidae; genus Ambystoma; species Ambystoma mexicanum. The sequence goes on from NC_090922.1 coordinate 418,578,556, forward strand.
TTTTGTTTAAATCATCACTTTTTCAACACCTTTAAAACAAGAAATATGAGCATGCACAATTAATCACTGCTCAAGCCTCTAATTTCTTAATTAGCTATCTCTACCTTTTAATTAGTACCAATCACTTTGCTAGGCTTAATCACTATTGCTCCTCAACTTTTTCAATTATTTCACCATTTCTATCGGTCTTCAATATTTTGACTCAACAAACAACATACAAACTAGTCGACATTACACATTAATAAACACTGTGATCACCTTTATCTCTCTCGCCTTTACTTTGTACCCTATACAGGGTTTGAGACGTCACCTTACGTAAACCTGTTTACGCGTTATTTATCTCACTCTACTCCCATTGGAGTTCGAAACGTCTCCTTCTGAAATTCCCTTGAGCCAGGACTGTAGGCGCTACTTTTTCTTCAAACAACATTTCCCGTTACTCCAAAATTACGCAATCCCAACGCCTTCATTTACCATTCCCCTTAGTCTACTCACCATTCATTCGTTACTCGACTCGAGGCCTTCGGTATCCTCTCCTCCTCCAATGCGCCCACTTTGCCTTCCATCTGCAGAGTGCCCATGGAAACCAGACAGGGATTTTGTCTTCCAGCTAATGGCGGAGGTTGCCCAATCGTCTGAAAATCTGGGGACAAACTAGTTTGGATCTGTTCCAACCATCCACACCACTACTACGTGAGCATATGGCCCTTTGGGTATTGTGCATGCAATGGATGGGGATGCAGAATAACTCTGACACCAAACAATCTAAAACAGGGGGTTAAAACGGACATCAACAGATGTTCGCTCGAGCTCTCAGTGCATTTCTCATAAAAACATCCTTATATGCAGAAAATACGTCAAACATGACATCATACTACTTGGCAAATAAGAAAAACCTATGAGGGATTGTGATTCATTCAAGGGGAACATCTAAGTATACTTTCTATAAGGGCTGGGATTTTGATTGGCTGTCTACTGTCAGGTGGACAACTTATGCCTACCTCTATATCATGTCAGCTTTAACACTATTAAGTACACAGTATATCATTGGCTCTCAAACTATAAGGCCTTTCGTTATATGGCCCTCTATAATTGGTTGGCATGCTCATGCCATGTCTGGAACATTCGGTTCACTTAGTAGCACATAAGCTCATACCCGGGTACCAGTAGGTGGACTCGGCTTTACCTCCCCAACCAATAAAACCAATATATCTCATAATTCATGCCTTCTGCCATAAAGATTGTCTTTGAACTTGGCCTTGCAAAGTATTCTTGTCTCTGGGAATATATGGTAGTGTGAGTACTCACTTTCCCAGAGACAAGAACTCCACACTCAACTCGATTTCCATCCTTGGTTCCTGTGACAGGTGACCACGATATGGTCCATTTTGCAGCATTTAAATGTTTTGAATGAATAAAACTTGACACGCTTGGTGTTCTTTCTTTGCACCTTAACAAGGGATTATTCAGCTTCACACGTTTGCTGCCTTCAAGAATAGATAACCAACCTTGGCTGCTTCAGCTTTGATACAAGGCCAAACAGTCCTGCCATGTGTTTCCACTATCTCAGCTTATTCTTGCTACAACATAGTTGTCGCCTTTTCTCTCCATGGGTCCTGGCTTACTAAATTCATGAAACGGATGTCCAGTTTCTATACAATGGCAGATTTGCTTGCAGTCTATTCATTACCTGTAGCCAGCTTCTAAGATTACTTAATCTACTTGTGTTACAGCATCTGTACAGTTATTAAACGGCTTGCATTTTCTGCAGTGCTTGGTACACGTGTTATCTTCTTTTCGCATATGAAAGTTTACACAATTCTTAACTTCATCATCAGTTTCTGTAAAATCCATGCATTGTCTTCAGCCGGTATTCTCAGGACATCACACTTGTATTTCGGGACGTCACCAGTTCCTCTTTTTGCTCCTCTTCATATTCCTTCAGGGAGCTCCTCCCTCAAATTATCATCTCTTCAGGGATACATTTGATAAGGCTGTCTCAATGAGTACCTTCTTTCGAATACTCGCCGTCACAACTGCTGGTGTTAAGCATGGCACAATCAGGCTTCCAACATATAGGCGGTAGGAGGGACGGGATTTCCCGCAGAGCCATGTTACTGCTCCTCTACAATTGGAGACAACATGCATTTACATGCCAGACACTTACACCCCACTCATATGCCCTACACCACACACACATATGCCACATGCTCTTACACCACACACTTCGATGACGCTGTCATGCCCTGGGGAAAGTGGTGCATCTGGGATCGCTGGAAAGGGGGCCGCCATTGATGGTTTTTCTGTCTCGCGTCTGGCACCGGAAGGTTATTACCAACTACTTCCGGATGACGGACGCGTTGCAACTTTCTAGGATTTCTCCTGTGTTGTACCGCTCCGTATCATTTCCTCTTGCGGTTGTTCCGCCCGCTTACCTGTTGTTTCCTCTGCTGCTCTTTCCTTGTAGCTTTTCGCTCCTCTCCTCTCACTCTCGCTCCCCGTGCTGCTCCTCCCTCTTCTTGTCTTTTTCTCCTGTTCGCCGGCACTTGTCGCCTTCATCCTGTTCGCCAGCACCTGCCGCCTTCATCCTGGTTTCCTGCTCCTGAGCTCTTTCCCGGCATCTTGTCGGGTTTGTCTCCCTCTCTCTCTCTGTTCCCACTCTGAGTTTTCCTGGTACCTATTCTCAGGTCTCTCCAGTTGTTGCTCCTCCAGCCCCCTGCAAGTCACTGTTTACCAGCTGATCCATTTTTGTTATTGGTCCAGCCTCCTGCCGTCTCAAACCATTCTTGGGGTTTTTTTGTGTCTCTGGCTTTTTCCCCATTACTGGCGGTCACGGAGGATCGACTACAGTCCCACATATTTAGTGGCGCTGTGGTGTCCTTCCGTGGCCGACCCTACCTTCACAAAAAAAAGGAGAAGCCTGGTCTGAAGGGGAGAAAGAAACCAGACCCCAAGTGGAAAACTAAAGGTGAGGAGGAAGGGGAAGGAGGCGAGATGGAGTCCTCTTTGGAGGAAGAGGATATTTTGGATCTGTGTGATAGACGCACACTTATGACACATGCTCTTACCCTATGCGCTCTTACATCCACACACATTCTTACAACATGCTCTTACAAAGCACACACTTAACACACACACACATAACACATGCTCTTATGACACACACATAGACACAAGAGTCACACTTATGACATACACTCTTATGCAAAAACAAGGAGGGTTCTGGGAGTTTCTCTACTACCAGCCTATATCCCGGGTTAGCGTCTCAACCAGAGTCTTTAGCTAACCATCCTTTCACAGAGGAGAAATGTCCATTACATATCAGTCTTTGTCCTGCCGAAGGGCAGTCCAGCACCAAAATGGCTGGCCATTTTCTTCTTAACAAGAGTACCAACAGCAATCCCAGACATGTGTTTCGGCCTGGTTGGGCCTCTTATGCCACATGCTCTAACGACACACACACTTATGACACACACACACTTATAGCACATGCCCTTACATGACACACTCTTACACCACATGCTCTTATGACACACTGGGCCTCATTCTGAGGTTGCCGATCCGGTAACAACGGTACTGGTATGCTTTCCGGTACCGTTGTTATTGGACCGGCAAACTCACAGTTGTACCGTGGGTGCCTTTCATTCTGCCAGGTCTGCCCTGGCGGAATGAAAGGCACCCGCAAGCACAGCATACCTGCAGCACTGGCACCGTTATCAACGGTACCGCTGCTAGAGGCATCCCCATTCCCATTGAGCCCTGTGGGGCTGAAATGGGAATGGGGATCTACCAGCACCGGCACCCGCGAAAGGGCAATTACTGGGTCCGGCGGGGTCGGAATACCCCAGTAATTGCTCATTCGCGGGTGCTGGCCTTTCATGCCGGTATGAAGGTAGCCTTGCCGCTCTTACCGGCAAGGCTAACTCCAACCTCGTAATGAGGCCCACTTTCTTACTACACACATGCATATTAAACACTTACACTTATGACACATCCTCTTGCATTACACACACTTATGACGCATGCTCTCACGACACACACTCTTATGACACATATTTATCACACACACATACGGCACATGCGCGTATGAAACACAGACTTATGACAGAAACACTTATGACACACACACTTACACCACATGCTGTTACTACATATGTATATGGAACATATAGGAGATGAAAATTGCACATCTACGAACTGTACATCTTTTATACACCTCCTACTCAGATCAAAACTCACATCAAAGTGAAGCTTCACTATTATGCAAGAAAGAGCACCGTGTGAATCCTAAAATGATTGCATGTGTATTGCAGGAAAGAGCACCGAGTGCACCTTGAAATGGTTATATATGTGTTTCAAGAAAGACCACCATTTGAATCTTAAAATGATTGATTGTGTGTTGCAAGAAAGAATGCCATGTGAATCTTGAAATGGTTGTATGTGTGTTTGCAAGAAAGAGCTCCGTGTGGATTGACTCTTAAAATGATTCCATGAGCGTTGCAGGAAAGAGCCTACACCGCCAGGGGAAACATGTGTTTTGCGGATTGCTCATCAAGGATACTGCTTTGTAACTGAACCAGAAAATGAATGGAATGAACAGGAGTGTGTGACCTGCGGCGAGATTTTAAGTGAAGAGGAATGGGACACTGAATGTTCCAAAGACATGCTATGCTAAAGGTCATGAGAAGTCTGAAATAAAGTTGGCTCAACAAAACTAAACGAATGGAAAAACGATGTGAGTTCTGGTTCACCAACCATGCACTCCGTGTTGAGTGTGGCAAGTCTATTGTAGTTTCACCCTTTGGTGTTGGTGCTAAAATAAACATCCTAGCCCATGGGCAAGAACTAAAAGGCTTCTCAGGAATGGCGCTGGCCTGGGTTTAAGATATTTGTTGGAACATAACTAATGGAGTGTCAGATTTGTATACATTTGGACAAAGGCTGTAAAGTTACTTCCATTGTCACCAGAAACTCCTCTGGATCTGTCCTGGCACGAATCGCTATGGATGATATGATTGGTTATTTATAACACGCTTAACATCCAGAGGTTTCTAAGCGCGGACCCGAGGATTGAACCTGTGTTGCTCCGTGTCGTCTTGCTTCCAAGACGGGCACGTTGCCACTGAGCTATCCTCCCAAGACCAGATATTTTAGGTTCTGTTGGCATGGGGCGTGACATAGTGGGTGGTGTCATATTTATGGTTGACCTTTTCTCTAAGTGGGTAGACATCACAATTATACACGAGACAACCTAAAAAAAAACATTTTCTGTAGACAAGTGTTTCCAGTGACTGTTCTTAGATAATTGTGATCAACTTACCCGCAGGGTTGCAGAGGGATTCTGGGAGAAGTGTGGTATTTTGCACAAGAGTACATCCATGTTTCACCCTGAATGAAATGGTACAGTGGGGAGGGAAACATAACTCCACTTAAGGTGTGGAGGAGAAGGATGGGGTATATACCAAAGTCAGCCCACACCTACCTGGTAGGGTTGTGCTCATCTGGTAAGTGTGAATGGGCCACAATTACCTGATCAAATTAAATAAAAACAACCTCAAGCCAAACACTGCATGTGACTGGAGGAATGGTCCAAGAAATGTGAATGTTGCAGTTGGCGACCTAGGTTCAGTATTTGTAACATTTGCACGAGGGCTAAAAGTTTGGCAGGTGCATTTTGCACCACCTTTGCTGTTTAGGGAATACAGAATGGAGCAAGCAGGTCGTGTACCAATCTGTATTATGTAAAAACGTTTGTGCTGGGGCAACTATGAACCAAAATGAATCAGAATGATTTGAATTCTATCTATTCTGCAAGACTTGTCAAGCAATGTGTTACCAACATGTTTTTTATGTTAGCAGCAATCATAGTGAAAACAATGTTTTGCCCTAATGAAAACATTTCTAAATGATACGAATGGGAGCCAAACCTTTTTGCTCCATTTCCTACCATAAATGTAGCAAACGTCGTGCTACATTTATTTGCCCCATTTCTTTTCGAAGTGCAACAATTCTATAATGATCCTGTAAAAGTAATGAAGGTTAGGAAACATTTTGTAGATACTAAAAAAGGGCAAGTATGGAACATAAACAGGACAGCGTAGTTAGCAGTGTATGTGTCACAGAGAACTGTGGGATGTGTATTGTTAGCCAATCCCCAGTATTGTACATGCATGCATAGGTGTATCTCAAATTAGATGTAAAGAGCAACCTTTTTTTGTCCAGTGTCCAGTAAACACAGCACGGGGATCTGTAAATATCCGGAGTCTGACTCTGATGTGCTGCAGACGGTGTCTATCTGTGTCGTAAAATCATAAGTGTGCAGCAACCAATGATCGCAGTGTGGAATGCTGCATGCAGAGTCGTTCTTAGACAGACAGTGAGAGAAATCAGATTGCTGCAGAACTTCTAGAGGACTATGGGATAGTTTCTTTAAAGTAAAACCAAAAGTTGATCCCTGGAAGGTTTTGAATAAATCATAACCACGGGCACAGCCCTGGGCAGCCCTCCAGACCATCGTTTTTCAGCCTGCTAAGCAATTACAGAAGGGTAAAGACCATATGCAAATCAGGCTTGGTCCCAACCCAAAATGGGCAGTCCATCCCAAAATGCTATGTCAAATCTCTTCGCAATCAAAGAACGATGGTCCGGAGGGTTGTCCAGAGCAATGCCAGAAGTTAAGTTCTATTCTAAACTTTCCAGCCATCGCCTCTTTTGTTTTGCTGTAGTAACCCTGAGTGGGACGAGTATTCCCAGACGTGCCTGCTGAGCCTAGAGACTGAGGCTAATCCTCACTGAGGCCCAACAAGGCTGAAACAGGTTAATATTCATTCTAAACCTTCCAACCATCGCCACTTTTCTTTTGTTTTGCCGGATAGTTTCTCCAAGCCATTCAATTTGTTAATGCATGGCTAAAGTTAATTTACCGTACCGCTCCTAGTTTATGTGTACAACACTCTTCAAGCAGATCCGGGAAGGGGGCATCATGCGTGTACTACCTGACAGGGTTAAAAATGGGCTCTCGTCTACACTATATGATCAGGGGGAGAGTGGCATCTTACCTCTGAAGCATTCTGCATGCATGTGGGACAATTATTTATTGGACATTTGTATGACGCCTATACGCCTGTTTACAGCCACATTACAAAGCATCAAATAAATGAACACAAAGGCCTGCCGTACCCAACAACCTAATGGGGAACAGATATGTCAACACCAAAAAGGTGTCACTGTGCAAAGGTCCGAGTTATAGGCTTTGCCAATGCTTGTTTTCACTTGTCCTCACGCAGCCGGTACGCATTTCACATGCCTGGAAGGAGATGCACCTGGCGAGGACCCTTTAAGAAACCACATTTCTAGCTTGCACAATTAGCAAATTGAATTTGCATATGTGCAATTGCTTTTGAAATCTACCCCCTTGTAGTGTAGGTTACAAGGTGAACATGCATGTTAGAAATCTGAAGGGTTACCTTGCAGCAGTAACAAGTCAGACCTAATGTCCTCTATTACATCATCACCTCCGTATGCCTGCACCCAACTGTTGACACACAGAGACGGACAGTGAACGAGTTCCCTGAGAAAGTTCAAGAGCACACATGCCAAACTGCTTGCTTATGAAGGTGAGTGATCCCGCGGCCTCCTCTACCAGTGAATCTCTCTGGGCATGCCCCCCAGATCTGGGGAACTGTTCCCCGTGCGCATCTTGGCCGCTAGGAAGCTTCCAACCCCGGCTCGGATGCAGCAATAATTCAGATCATGTCCACAAGTTTCGTCATGCACACGCGCTTCGTGAGGGAATAGCCTTTGTCCTGAAGATTGTGTCCACCTGGCAAAACATTAGGAGGAACAGATGAGACATCTGTACTGCAGAGGCAGCATTGGCTGCCCGGAAGGCTGCACAGATTTATGGCGCACAGAGTTCATTGGAGGGCTGAAATGACTGTACAGGGGACCGTGCAGGCATTCTACTGTACTGACCACTGTCGAAAAACAATGGCATTGAGTGAAGTATTGTTTAAACATTTTCCATATTGTAACGTGTTAGCATGCTACACTTACTCTAAATGGTGTATTCTGGAAGGCATCATTTGCTGTGCTACAGTTACGGTCCCCATCTGTGGAAAGTCATTAGAATATAGCGTCTCTATATTTTGTTCATATCCGAAATTGGTTTAACCCTGTCCACTATACACTCATGTTTCTGACCCTTAATTCCTGGGAATCGTCTCCGCAAAGCAATAGTCTAACATAGTCGCTGTGAGGAGCTGCTATCCCTGAGCTAGGTTCCGTGTTAAACCTGCGGCATTGCTTTTGCTGATGGTCGTTTCACTCTGTGCAGCCCCTCATGACAGCTGCCCTTCGACATTACGTAGTGAGGCATTCTCGGGCAACGAGTGCCGACTTTATCCAAGCGTCAGGCGGGCAACTTTCTCTATAGATGCCCACGCATTGGGCACAAATGGCGGCCAATGTTGCTGGAAATGGAACTTCGTGGAAGACGCACATTGAACCGGCTGTATAGAGGGTCAGGTTCTAGTTATTGCAGAATTCTCCATGTGAGGTTTCTTTTGACATATAGCTTTCAGCTTCCATTGGTCCATCTTCTCATCTGCGCTCTAAGCTTCGACTGACACTATTGGAATTCTCTCATGCATCACTCACCCAGGGCGCTGTGCATGGCACCATTCATTACCAGGGACGTCATTTCACCAAAATGCCAGTGGTAGGAAGTGACATCACATGACCCTTGACCTCTTATGACATCAGGGGAATTGATGTCATTTGACCCCACCCAGAAGTGACATCACGGGAAGCGATGGAACACAGCGTTTCACACATTGACAAAACAGGAAGTGGCATCACATAGCATTGTTCCTAAGTACATTACGAAAAATGTGGTTATGATATCACTCTAATGTGATATACATTTCATACAAGAATGGATCACCATATGTATTGTTAATATCAGTGTGTATAGGCCCATATTATCAAATTACTGTATGCAAGCAGACGTCCAAGGCCAAATGATAATTATGTGTTATTATATAGCACTCACACTTAAGTGCTTTATATAGAACAAATCTACATACAATTTCACCCAACCAGTGTTGGTACACATTTATCAACCTCAGATGAAAGGCTGAGTTGACCTTGTAGCTCACTCACACATCGCAGCAGCGAGCGCTCAACCCACTGAGCTATCTAACCGGCTTTAGTAAAATGTGCAATTACATGTATGAACGTCCTCAAAGTCGGGAAGCAAATTACACTGTAGTGGTCTCCATGAAACTGGTGAGATTTAAGAGCAGGCCAGTTCATCTGCAGGTCTGGTGCAAAATGTTACACTTGTGGAACCCCCTTTTTTTCTTTTTTAAGAGGCCTGCATAAGAAAGCCATCCTCTCCAGAAACAAAGAGCCACATGACACTGGCCAAACCCCAGGAGCTTCAAATAAAAAAAATTAAAAAAAATAAAAATGTTAATTCTTTTTTTAGGGGTAGCAAGGGAGACCACAGGGGTAGCAAGGGAGAGCTCAGCGGTCGCACGTGCGACCTGTGGCGACCTCCAAATGACGTCCCTGTTCATTACATCACTTTACCATCATTTTAAAAAAAACTCCATTCAGTTAGGACATGGGTCTGCAATATCTGGCCAACCGGAAGCATAGAGCAATATGTAACAAGGTGTTGTGGCCGGGGCATTGCAAGAGTCTAAGTGACTAGTAACTAAGGCACCTATTACAACTTTACACTTTCAAAGGGACATGAATGGCCAAATCCTATACATAGAATGGTGCGTATGGTCGTAAATAGTAGAGGCTGGGTAAACAGAAAAAAATGAAAGTAGTGGAACTCTTCTCCCGACCGTTCCCACTCACTTCGATCACTGCTGTTTAGCTAACCAAACTACAATGAATAGCAAGAAGAGCGAAGAGAGCAGGGCAAACAGGATTCCTGGAGAACCTGTGCACGTCTTCAAGCCCAGCAAGCCATGGCTCAGAGCTGGAGCCATCGTGCCCATCACCCTCCCAAAGACCCAGAAATCACAGCATGGAGCCGCCGAGCCACCTGCAACTCTCTTTCACCTTGAGACAAAGTTACTCTGCAGTAATATTTTGAAACCCGTTGGAACTGCAGTCATTTTTGCAGTGGCAAGGCCGCAGCAGCTGTCTGGGCAGACATGGTGCTAATGCCAATTACTGTGAAGCACAGCATACCTGAAGTGCCACATGGCATCTTGCGAGGCACGCCACGGGTGTGCTTGAGAATGGTCCAAGTTCGGCACAAAGAGGGTCATGTGATCCAACTTAAACTACAACACTGACACGGACCTTAACAACTGGTTTGATGGTGTGCATGAATGTAATATATATGCAATGATGTACCACCAATTGAAAGAACAAAGAAATATCGAGGCTGTGTACCACAAATGAAATACACCAATCACGGGCTGAAAAGATACAAGTATCTTTTATTACTGTACAGTTTACAAAGAAACAGATAGCTATCTGGCCCCGACACCTCTCAGTGTGTACCAGCCGACACAGTGAGGAGAGTGAGGTACTGGACATCTAAATACTGGCATTTTTATACATTTCCTACAATATTGTCCAGCCTCTTTTCATGTTAATAATTCGTGGTCTAGAGTTTGTGCCTAGTTCACATAACAGTGTTTACAATATTATACGAAGGGTTACATGAATTTCCATTTCCATGACAATACAATGGTGGTATAGGTTCTCGGATCTGTGGTAAGCCTTGTTCCAAGAATCTCTCACAATGTAGTTCAGTTAAAACATACAATCATCGTTTACTCTTCATTGTTTCAGTGTTTATACAAGGATGAGGCTTGTGAGTGCAGACAACACTCGAATAGCAGTTCATATGAAGCACAAGGTTTCTTTGCTTTGCTTAAACAGTCGACTCGCAGACAACCTAAACATTAACAGAACTCAAAGGTTGATCAGTCCGACTGCAAGACGAAAACATAGACCACCATTTTAGAATATGGAACATAAGTGAAAATCAAAATGGTGGACGAATATTAAAATGGCGGCGAAGTTAAAACTCAGAAATCGGAGCTTTGCAACGTGGTTTTCTGTGTAGAGCGAATGGGTTTAGGCCAATATAAATTATAAAGAGGCACTATATAATTACGGTTTAACCAACCCTCCTTTTGGCCTAAGCCAAGAGCTTACTAAAAATAGTCGCTTTACTAGTAATTCCACGTTTCAATGTCCATACATCCCGAAACACACTCATCAGATATATCGATCGCCATTAGATCCTTGACAGTGATATCTTCATTGCCACAAACGAAATAAACTGGATCATCTATACAGAGGTCTGTCCTCACTAATCAAATTCGCAATATTGGTACAACCCTCAAAAGTACCCATTGACTGAAAACCATTCCTTTGTATGCAGAAGGGAACAGAGTTGGGGCTGTAATTAATAGTGTAGGAAGGAGGTGTGGCATTCCGGTTCCCTACGGGAGCCATCTTGAAAGAGATTAACGATTGGAAAGGTCTAGAAAGTCTATCAGAAGGCCTAATAGAAGCAACGTTAAGGTTGCTTCTGTTTGCAAAAAGATAACATCCCAGAGGGTTTGGGACTCGTCTTACAAACTTATTCAAATTAGTACCATCGAAATTCCCTGAGATTCTATCATTCCAAAGACCAAAGAATAGTGCCCTTAGAGAGGCATAGCCAGTGGTCGAAGTGAGCAAGAGCGGTCGGGAGCGGTGCTCCTGTACTTTTTTAAATTACCTTTTACAGCTCCTATACTTTTATTTTAAAAAGAAACCGTTCCAGAATGGATTAATTTTAAAATAAAAGTATAGGAAGAAGTTGAAACTTGCACTTTCAGTCCACTGCACTGAACATTCCCTTAAACAGCAAGTGCAATTGTTTGGGGGGGGTGTATTGTGTGTGGGAGGCGGCGTGGCGATGGGGTTTGTGGGGAGCGGGGGCAGGCCAGCAGGGAACATAGTTCCACTACTTCTTTTCGTACACTTCGACCACTGGGCATAGCATGCAGTAGTTAAATGGCAAAGGATGAATATACCAGCCCAACCCTTTTTCCCCTTGTTGTGGCAAATGTGCACATATCTAGCAATTAGTTCTATTCAAAAATTGCATGGGTCGCATTCATAATTAACACACGTGTATTGTTGTGATAACTCTCTCTTTGTTGGGAATCCCTCGGAGATAGAGTGTGCAAATGCACGAAAGAAGAAGACACAGTGGGAACACTCTCAGTGGGTATCAAAGTTTCAAGTGGACTCACCCTCTCAATATACCAAAACCCTAAAGCGATGATTACTGTTAGACCAATTAACAAAATTACTATAAAACAATAAGTCCTCAAGGACCATGAATTTGTATGCCCAATGTCTTTGTTAGCCACACAATCGATCGGTTGATGTATCTTGATTGACGATAGCTTTTGTCAGTCCCAGCCACTTACTTATGTTTCAGTGAGAGAGTGCAAAGGACTAGCTCAACAGTCGTTTCCCGTTGGCACAGCCATGCTGTGCTGTAAGTCTAGTGCCGTGGATGCAGATTGTACCTCAAGACTCCAGGTATGGTGTAATCAGCGAACAGATTGTTGTTGCTTCCTGATGGAAGTGGTGAAACAGAGGTAAAATTGCTCAATGGTGCAGAAAGGTCCGAAGAAGAATTTGAAAGATAAAACAGCAGTCTCCCTAGACCCCATAGGCTCAGGAAGTATCTCCGAAACACCCTTGATGTTGTTCAAGACAGATTGATCACCGTAAACAGAACAAGTGGTTTCCACAAGGAAAAGGTATTTTCTTAATGTGTGTCGCGTGGATCCAGTGTCTCCTGCCTGCTACTCGTGCAGCAGTCTGTGTGGCCAACAGGACCTGGAAAGGTCCTCTCCAGCGCGGTGCGAGACTGGATGCTCTCTCAAATTACTTTGTTAGCATCCAGTCCTCAGGTCTAATTCTGTGACCTGGCCCCTCATATTTAACTGGGAGGGCTTCTCACACCTGCTGATAAATAAAATTCAAGTTTTGAGTTAACTGGTCACAGTATTCAGTAAGAAGCAAATGTTGCACATCTGTAAATACTCTGGGTTTCGGCAGGTTCCAAATGTTAGCTGGCCTCCCCACCACGATTTCATACGGGGAGAGTCCAGTTCTAGTCTGTGGGGTTGTCCGCATGGACAGTAGAGCTATAGGTAAGGCGTCTTGTACCCTTCTCCACATTATGCTGTAAGCATACCATACAGCTTTAAACAAAACACTCAGCAGTCTTTGAAATGTTTACGTTTACCCAGACAGGTTCTAACAATTTACAGATTTTTCTAGCACATATGTGAGTGGGACCATGAGCCATTGTAACCATGGCGGTGACATATGCATCGGGTAGCATCCATCTTTTCCTTTTGTTGTCCACCCAACAAACTTCCTTATCCAAACTCGCTTAACCCTCAGTCCAGTGTTTAAGTTCTTTTGGAGTGGCATCAGCTTGAATATTCTTTATCGAGTCAATCCCATCATCTACAGCAAAGATATTTATAGTTTCATTCCTGACATACATTTCTGAGTAAAAATCAGTGGCGGCCTGTTTAGCTATCCTGTCAGCAAAAGCGTTTCCTTTCCCTACATCATCTACTACCTTCTGATGTGCGGCACACTTCATGATTGCTAGTTGAGCAGGAAGCGCAAGTGCTGAGAGTAGCTGAACTATCAGGGTGCCATGTTGGATTTTTGTTCCAAGTGAGGTCAAGAAACCTCGTTCTGCCCATAGTCTATCGAAGTTGTGAACCACCCCAAAGGCATACTGGCTATCTGTAAATATGTTTACACTAACCCTTCGGAAATTTCACAAGCTTGAGTCAGTGCAATAATCTCGGTGGCCTGCGCAAAGTTATGCGAAATTCTCTTGGTTTCCACAATCGTGCTTAGTGTAGTGATGGCATAAGCAGCAGTGGATGTACCATCCGGAAGTTTGACGCCATCACACAACCACTCCCTTTGTTGATAATTAAGAGGTGTATCATTTAAATCAATCCTGCCTTTAGTTTCTTGCTCTGTAGTATAGAGGCAGTCATGTGACAGTTCGTCACTGCAAGCAATATCTTGCGGAAGAGGTAATAATTCAGCCGGATTCAATACGCAACACCTCTTAATTTGGATATGCAGTGCAAATAGAATCAGTTTGTATCTTGTTAATCGTGCGGAAGTAAGGTGTTGTGTTTGGCTTCTGTTTAGTAGAATGTCTACAGAGTGGGGTACCATTACGGTTAAAGTGTGACCTAAAACCATACCCTCACTTTGTTTTACAGACACAGCAGCAGCAGCGACAGCTCTCAGGCATCTCGGCAAAGCGCATGCAACAGGATCACGTGTGGGGGAAAAATAACCGCACAGTCTATTATTACCCCCATGTTCGTGCGTTAACACAGCCAAAGCACATCCATCACATTCATGCACATACAACACAAAGGCCTTATCATAATCTGGTGTGCCCAAAACTGGTGCTGAACACAGTGCAGTCTTGAGAAGATCAAAAGCTTTCTGGTGTTCCAAGTTCCACGGTAGTGGCAAAGAAAATGCCCTTATTTGTCAATGCCAACATTGGTTTTATCACTAGTGAAAAGTTTGGGATCCACTGTCTACAGTAAGAAGCCAATCCTATCAAGGCTCTAACTTCTTTCTGTGTATTTGGGACAGACTTGCTAGAAATGCTTTTTATTCACTCAGGTGTCAATCTTCTTCCCTCCTTTGACAGAAGATAGCCAAAGTAGGTGACATCCGACAATACTGAAACTTTTTTTTAATGAAGCCTTAAGCCCATGCTCTGCTAAATGAATAAGCCATAACACAGTACCCTCTTTGCAAGCACTTTCTGAGTCTGCATCTAAGAGAAGGTTGTCAACGTACTGCAACAATGTACAAGTGGAAGGCAACTCAAGTGTGTCGAGCTGCTCTTTCAAACCCCTGCTATAAATGTTTGAACTCTCCATGTATCCTTATGGTGCACGGGTAAATGTAAATGAGCGTCCCCCTAGGGTGAACACGAACAAATATCTTCTATCCACGTGTATGGGAATGCTAAAGAAGGCATTCTTAAGATCCACCACATTAAAATGAGTAGCAGAAGCTGGGATCATTGTTAATATCGTAGTTACATCAGGCACAATTGGAAATTGCAGAGCAACAACCTTATTAATAGCGCATAAATCGATAATGAAACGAAAAGGAATCGCAGTATCCCCTTTCTGTACACTGGTAAAATCGGGCTATTGCACAAACTTCCTGCAATTTCTTCAATTACTCCACGGTGTACAAAATCAGAAACTATACTCTTCAAAGCTTGCTCACCATCAACTGAAATCTTATATTGTGGGATACGTGGCAACCCAACTCCTGGTTTCAAAACAATTTTAACAGGCTCAATTTGCAAAACACCAGCATCATTGTCGTCAACCGCCCATAAACACGCCGGAACTTCATAAAATTCTGGCGGCAAAGGTCTAGTCAAAAAACTGTGACGAAGAAGATTGCTGGGGTGAAATCGTGAAATGTACTCCATCCGAAAAATAATGAATTACCGCATTTAATTCCTTCAACAGATTCAACCCCAACAAATTCTCTCCATAGTTCGTTGTCAAAAGAAATGGACAGCAATCTATAAATGGCCCCAGTGAAATCAGTACCGGCAGAGAAACCGGACTAACCACTGGCGTGCCAGAAAACCCTGCAGAAACGTTATTCTGCCCTATAGAATCTCTGGAACCCATGAATGATCAATGGGTCACTTCTGTGCTCCTGTATCTATCAAAAATAGATGCTTCCTATTCCCCACCTTCATCTCAATGTAGGGACCTTTCTGATTAACGGGAATCGGCGTTGGTTCCAGACCCTGCTTCAGGCTGTCCTCATGACACAATATATCATCGAATACAAGATCTTCAGAAAGATGTGCAGTTAAAGGATTATCGAAAAAATATTTCTGCTATCTATTCTAGGTTGCTGATTATCTTGCGAGTATGACTGTGGATTTTGAGTGAACTGGCTTCTACGAGGACCCCCCCACCCCAGGGCGGCCTCTGGATTGTCTACCCATGACACCATATGTGTTATTCAACCTCTGCTGAAGGATGGGGCATTGTGCTCTCCAATGACCCTCTTGTCTGCAATAATCACATTGGTTCGCGTGTACAGGACCCAACTGCGCATTATTTTGTGGAACAAACTGACCTTGAAACTGTGTATTCCCACCTCTAGTCCCTCTAACTTTCTGAATCTCAACTTTAGGATCAAATGTCAGAGGAACCTCTCTCATAGGCAACTCCCAACATTTGTTGAGCAATAAAGCCAGATCGAGCGCTAAAGTGGTAGGAACAGTATCGGGTGCAAAGGCACTCTTATAAACAGTCATCAATTCTGCGGGACAACAAATCTTTTTCTTTATACACTCATCCTGCAGGTATTCTACCATTACCTGTAACACTTTCCTCTACATTCCTGGAGTATACTGACTATACGTATCATATATTTCATCGTTCTGTAACCATTCTAACTCTCATCTTAACTCAAAAAACCCTCTCAACATGCTTTTTTACTTTCTCCGCAGAATCCCGTGAATAGGCTAAAACATTCAAATCCCTCAACCCTTGTGGGACATCTATGTCAGTCAAATTATTCCGCATTACAGCCAATAAAGACATTCGGTTTGGGAATACTTTCTAGATTATGAAGTGTAGCTAAAACAGTTGATTTTTCACTTCTCTATACCCATGCATACAATTCTCTCTTCTCATCTTTAGAAACTGTACTTCGAGTCACTAATTTTTATTCAGCACTCGTCCTTTCATCAGCTACAAGTGGAGCAGAACCACTTGAAAAAGAGAGAATAGACAGATCCTGTACAGCAGGTAGTGGTGATACTACCGCTGGTAACAAAGACAGAATTTCTGGAATATTTGGAAAAAGTGGAGGTACAGGCAGAGGAACAACTATAGGAAGAGGAGCAATAACTGGTGGCGGAGGAGCAACAGGAAGAACAGAAATTGCTACGGGAGGAGGTGCGACAGCGGCAAGAGTTAAGACAGCAGGAATAGGTACATAAGGAGGTGGTGCAGTGGCACCAGGCCTATGTTCTTTTAAGAGTTTATTAATTAGTTCATCTGAGACATGAACATCTTTAGACGGATACATTTTCTGTACACCAAGTTAAAAAGCCCTATCCATGTTTCTAACAGACTCTGACTGTTTTTGTTGATCATATAATAATGCCTTTTCTGAATTTGACATATGACGGCGTGCATGCTTCTTTTTACTCTTAAGTTGCTGCATAGCTTCTCTTTTCCAATTCTGAATTACATCAAATGCTGCAGGTCTAGCTTTTTTCTTTAACAATATAGTTTCTAAATACTCTATTCGGGCCATCTCAAAGCTACCATTGACTGGCCACTGAAATTTGGAAGCATGTCTAGTTTGTCTGTGCCAAATATCGTTGAATACTATACTACCAAATGCCGTTCTTACAGTACATAGACATGCCGGTGACCCTTTCTGTGGCGCTGGTCGCCCAAATATCAAAGATTGTCTGTCTCTGCAGAATAACGCCCTGGAACAGGAAGACAATTTCCCAGGCATGTCAGGTCACCGGTGTTACATGACGTCATTTGTGCACGTGAGGACAAATCTGCAACCAAATATCAGGATACTTAGGAATTGGGACATGACTCACCTGGTTACAAAGAACTAAGGAGGTTCGATTGGATTACAAAGGACAAAGGACCCTCGTGGTTGGTGATTTCGGCAAAACTGCCCACCTCGATATATGGACCCTCGTCCAGATGCCGCCTTGGACTGCATGCTCACCGTCCAGGGATCAGATTGTGCAGTACTGTTGAGGTATTGCGTCTCATCCAAAAGGGGCCCCCTTTTTCTCACCGCCCGGTCCCAGTCCGATAGCCATGTCTTTCCTTCAACAAGGTGGCATCAATCTTGAGGGTCCCTATTCAGGCGCCATCTGAAAGAACAAAGAGATATCAAGGCTGAGTACCACAAATGAAATACACCAATCA
Source organism: Ambystoma mexicanum (assembly GCF_040938575.1). Lineage (NCBI taxonomy): Eukaryota > Metazoa > Chordata > Amphibia > Caudata > Ambystomatidae > Ambystoma > Ambystoma mexicanum. Next base: position 418,596,618 of record NC_090922.1, read on the forward strand.
CAGGCTGAAACGATACAACTCTAAAATGGCAGACAAATCTTAAAATGGCGGTGAAGTTAAAACTCAGAAATCAGAGCTTTGCAATGCGGTTTTCCGTCTAGCGCGAATGGGCTTAGGCCAATATAAATAATAAGGACCCTCTATATAATTATGGTTTAACACAATGATGTCAGAGCTCAGCTATACACTCCACTGAGCCCCCTTCTGGGTTGAAATGGGCCATTGCTAGTAAACAAGTAGGCGCCCAGGTGCATTTGTGGTTGGCAGAGAACTCTGGTCTATGACTATTGCCTGGCCCCCTTGTTCAAGGAAAATTAGATTGCTGAATCCCAGTGGAGACCTGACAGTGGACTCTGTCATGCTGTTATGACGTTACAGAGAATAAAGCAACGCTCCCTTCATTGAAAACACGACAGCACTTCCTCAGATTGCATGGAAACAGTCCGGGACTTGACTTTACATTTTCATTCAGAATTGTATAGACACATTGTTTTAAAAACTAAAATCATGAAGGAAGGTACATGCATGACATTGTTCTATCTGGCCCTAGGTTCTGTATCATGCCTCCATTTAGTTACCTTAGGTACCTTAGTGTATCATGGTGCTGCTTCCTGGGATTTACCCAAGTGGACAATAATATTTTACTGGAATCACTGCCTAGACTTTGTGACTCAACCACCACTGTACTTGTCTGTACTGATTTGTATAGTTGTTTTTGTTGTGTGTCTAATAAAATCATCATTAGCCCCCTGATTCCAATCCCGCATTTCAAGCAACCTGATGGCTGCTTCCCCCAACCCTGCCATCTTTCCCCTCACCCGCCCTTCCCTTCTTATTCTCAGTCCCCCAAGCCACAATTCCCTGATTAGTGCGGCATCATCACCTGCTGCCACCGCTGCTGCTTCCGTGCTGTTGTCCCTGCTGGCCGCCATGGTAATGGAAGAGAGGTTTCGTATGGAGCCCTGCCTTCCTGAACCATGGTGGCCATCTTTAGTGAGTATTTTGTTTTAATGAACGGGACGCCGCGAGACGTTCCATTCATTGAAACACAACACTTTGCTCTTAGCACCCTGGCTTTCTGGATGGAAAATCCGGGGGGCTAATACCCATAACCACCCATTCCATGGGCTGGTACAGGTGGTAATGGCACTGGGGCCTTCGTAATAGGCCCTCGTTATGGTCGGACCTATTAAGTTGGGACCTGGGCCATTACCACCAGTTCCAGCCCATGGAACGGGTGGTTATGGCTAAAATAGACAACTTGTAACTACATTGAGCTATAACTTTAAAAATTAGCTTTTAGTTTAAACGCAAGCAGCGAAGCAAGGATATAACCAGGGGTGGACTGGGAACCAAAAGAGGCCCTGGAAATAATTTTCAAAGTGGCCCAATATTACACATTTTCAGCAAGCCCAACCATTTTCCCATGTGAAAATGTGGAAATAACAGAGGTTACCACACAAAAGAGGCCCAATGTGCATAGGCCAACTGGGAAATCTCCAGAGTTCCCAATAGGCCAGTGCACCCCTGGACATAACCAAATAAGAATGCTCCCCTGCAATATTTGTGGTGGGTAAGAACACAATATATAAGGATATCAAGTTATCAAAGGTTTCAAATACTTAAAGGCTAATCTCAGCTTGGAATGGAATCAAGACTCCAAGGGGCTAATTCATTGAATTCAGCGCACAAGTGGCGCACGCGGCTGGCGCACAGTGTGCGAGTGCGACAATCCATTTCCGCGCACAGGGTATTCATGGATTTTAACATCCATTACCAGCCGTGGCGCAGAGTGGTGCAGCGACCCTGCAGCAGTGCCAGTTACGCCCCCAACCCCTCCCCTTGCGCCATGTACAGTGCATAAATCCCGTACATGGCGCACAGGCCAGTGGACCAGCATACAGCCCTGAACCACAAAAACACCTGTAAAACTCCCGCACACCTCTCCGAATACACGTACCCCTCTGCGCGGGGAGAATCACACGCGTTTGGCCCTGTGCGAGCGGGGTACGTGTATTTCGGGGGTTCGCTGGGAGTTTCACACGCGATTGGCCCTGCGCGAGCGGGGTACGTGTAATTCGGGGGTTCGCTGGGAGTTTCACACGCGGTTGGCCCTGTGCGAGCGGGGTACGTGTATTTTGGGGGTTCGTGGGGAGTTTCACACGCGATTGGCCCTGTGCGAGCAGGGTACGTGGATTTCGGGGGTTCGCGAGGAGTTTCACATGCGATTGGCCCTGTGCGAGCGGGGTACGTGTATTTCGGGGGTTTGCGGGGAGTTTCACACGCGATTGGCCCTGTGCGAGCGGGGTACGTGTATTTCGGAGGTTCGCGGGGGGTTTCACATGCGATTGGCTCTGTGCGAGCGGGGTACGTGTATAACTGGGGTTCGCAGGGAGTTTCACATGCGATTGGTCCTGTGCGAGCGGGGTACGTGTATTTCGGGGGTTCGTGAGGAGTTTCACACACGATTGGCCCTGTGCGAGCGGTGTATGTGTATTACTGGGGTTTGCGGGGAGTTTCACACGCGGTTGGGCCTGTGCGAGCGGGGTACGTGTATTACTGGGGTTTGCGGGGAGTTTCACACGCGATTGGTCCTGTGCGAGCGGGGTACATGTAGTACTGGGGTTTGCTGGGAGTTTCACACGCGACTGGCCCTTTGCGAGCGGTGTACGTGTATTACTGGGGTTCGCAGGGAGTTTCACATGCGATTGGCCCTGTGCGAGCAGGGTACGTGTATTACTGGGGTTCGCGGGGAGTTTCACATGCGATTGGCCCTGTGCGAGCGGGATACATGTATTACTAGGGTTTGCTGGGAGTTTCACACGCGACTGGCCCTTTGCGAGCGGGGTATGTGTATCACTGGGGTTCGCGGGGAGTTTCACACGCGATTGGCCCTGGGCAAGTGGGGTATGTGTATTTCGGGGTGCGCGTGAAGTTTCACACGCGATTGGCCCTGTGTGAGTGGGGTATGTGTATTTCGGGGGTGCACGGGAAGTTTCACATGCGATTGGCCGTGTGCGAGCGGGGTACGTGTATTACTGGGGTTCGCGGGCAGTTTCACACGTGATTGGCCCTGTGCGAGGTGGGTACCTGTATTTCGGGGGTGCGCAGGAAGTTCCACACACGATTGGCCCTGTCAGAGCAGGGTACGTGTATCCAGTGGGGTGCGCGGGGAGTCCCACACGTGAATTGGCAGTGTGGGTCCTCCCAGGTGTGCCCTCTACCCCCTCCACGGCCCCTGCAGGCAGCCCACACCACAAGGGACTACCCAGCACCACTGGTCATGTCCCCCAGCACCCCCACCCACCGAGCATTGTCGGACACCTGCCATCAGGCCCCGACTCAGGTCCCCCAGCACCCCCACCCACCCAGCATTGACGGGCACCTGCCAGCAGGCCCGACTCATGTCCCCCAGCACCCCCAGCAGTGAGGGGCACCTGCCAGCAGGCCCTGACTCATGTCCCCCAGCACCCCCACCCACCCAGCATTGATGGGCACCTGCCAGCAGGCCCGACTCATGTCCCCCAGCAACCCCACCCACCCGACCGTGAGCTGCAGGCCCTGACTCATGTCCCCCAGCACCCCCACCCACCCAGCATTGACGGACACCTGCCAGCAGGCCCCGACCCATGTCTCCCAGCACCCCCACCCACCCAGCATTGACGTGTACCTGTCAGCAGGCCCCGACTCATGTCCCCCAGCACCCCCACGCCCCAGCAGTGAGGGGCACCTGCCAGCAGGCCCCGACTCATGTCCCCCAGAACCCGCACCCACCCGGCAGTGAGCCGCAGGCCCTGACTCATGTCCCCCAGCACCCCCACCCACCCAGCATTGACGGGCACCTGCCAGCAGGCCCCGACACATGTCCCCCCTATATGACATAAAGATGCACAATCATGGCCCACATCTCCACCAAAATACCACAGCACGCCACCCCAGCCTTGAGACACAATGATTTCCCAATCCACCCCACACTGACATGCCTATCTCAAGACACAAACCAAAAGTGAACTATGTACATCAACACATGTCCGTCACACACACACACTGGTTGGCATTGATTGTGTAAACCCACATTTTCACATGCATGAACTCAATGAGTGAATTACACACATGGAAGTGAAATATCAAAATGTATTATTGATAAAAATAAAGCAATGAAATGAAAGCATAAACAAATTGCAAACATGAAATGAAAAGCATGTCCAAAAGATGAGTACATGAAAAGTATAACCAATGCAAAGAAATCCAAAAGAAAAATAGTCCAAACTCTCCCTCCACCAAAGCAAATCCAAAGGAAACGTAAAAAGTAAAATCCATTAATCCATGGTGAAATCCAAAGAAAAAGTTCCAATAAATCCATTGTCCAACTATGTACAATCAATTGTCAGGGGTCCATGAGCCCAACGAAAGAACAGAAACCTATGAAAAAAACGACCTTATAAAATAACTATATACAAATGTGTGGGGCAAAGTCCAAACACCCCAAAATAAAGGAAAACGAAAATGAAACCTAACACTAAAAACTATATACAATGGCGGCGGGCCAGTCCGACGGCTAACTTTCTGATCCCGGGCCAGGGCATCATCGAACTCCTGCTCGATGTTCTGGAGGCGGTCCTCTTCTATGGCCCCGAGGGTTCGCAGGGAAGATGCCATGTTGACCTCCAACTCCCTGCGAATTGCCTCGAGGGACTCGGCCCGCCTCAGTGCCCTCTGCATGTAGTTCTCCGCCCTGACCATTGTGAGCCGTGCTTCTTCTGCCCGCCACTGCTCCGCATCTATGGCCTGGCCCAACCACTGCCACACGGAAGACACTTCCAATCCTGGGTCCTCCTGCCCTCTGGCCGATGCCTACCCCTCGGATGTTGAAGGCCCCGAGCCATCATGGCTCCCACCTTGTTGCTGCTGCTGCTGTGCCTGTGCCCTGGCTCTTGCTGCCTGCACGTCCTACTCTGGCTGGAGTGCAGTTGTTGAGGTGGCCACCCCTGCTGGACGTCCGACTCCCGACTGTGGCAGGGATGTGTCCTCCACCAGCCTGGCCGCAGGGTCAGAGGCAGCTCCACAGGGTACCCAGGTGATACGTGGGTGGGAAGATGGCAATGAGGATGACTGGCGCAGAGGGGGTTCGTGTGAGGAGGGGGTCGGAATAAGGTCCAGCATACAGAGGAATCCAGCCCTGGTGACTCGCCCCAGTAGGTCAATGCGGTCAACGAGGCATCCGAGATGACGTGCAGTGTCTTCACGAAAACACTGCAGGTCACCTCGCATGCCCCGTTGACGCAACGCCATCCCAGACAGGACAGGCTCAACCCGGTCCTGGATTGCCACATCTGCAGGGAGAGGAAGGCCAGTTGTTGTGCGCTCATCCCCTCCCTGAAAACGGATCTGGACGTAGGCATCCCTGTTGGTGCAGGATGATGCAGTCACAGGATCGGAGACAGGATTACACACAGGCTCCTCCACGGTAGCCTGTGCTGCCTCCTGTCCCTGCCCCTGCACTGCACCACTAGCACCAGTGGAATCCCCACCTCCAGACCCTGTGTGTGTCCCTTCTACGGCCTCCTCCTCCACCAAACCCCCCAGCAACCTGGATGACTCCATGGCATCTTCCTCTGTCGGACCATGTGGGGTCTCGGTCCCCTTCTGCTGCCGAGGAGTCCACCTCTGACCTCCGCCTCTTGGACATACCCTCGGCAGCTGCGGCCTGCGACACGGCACCAGACTCCTTACTCCCCGATGAGATGACAACTTGGGAGGGGAGCCGGGCCTTGAGTCTCCGGCTGGTGGTGCGATCCCTGCCGCTTTGCTCCACAGCACCCTCTCCGCCCTCTTCATCAGTTGACACTGCAGACAGGGAGAGATAGAACACAGGCATCAGGGTACTGTACAATGGGCTGAAACACACATGACAGTTGCACATGAGTGGCAGTGTAAACCTACAGACATGGCATCACACTCCCCAACACACATGTCATTTCAACTCACACACATGAGCAAATCAACAGGAATATTGCACCAGGCAGCACCGTCCATACACAAACAACAGCAAGAGCAGCCGAAGGTGAGCCTGACGTCACATGAAACACAGGGAGTGCACAACACATGCACACACGCCACCAGACTGACATGCATCTGTACATCTGCACCACTGCAGTGATAATGTCACCATCCATGACACATCTGGCAATCAGCCTCCTACATGTCAGTGTTACATGCATCCATGTTGCATCACAATTGCACACTTGTCACATACACACACATGCACATGTACACAGTGCAGATACATGCAGCAGGAACCCCCATCCATGTGTGACACCACAAACATGCCACAGTACATACACATAATTTTCACATGTGCTCACCCACACATGCATTTGGCCAGCATGCTTGCCAACACATACACCATCGATGTGTCTCACACATGAGAGGAATCACATGTGGCTGGTTCACGTCTCTGTACATACGCATCCATACATGGCCCTACAAAGAAATATGCTGAACCTGCACACTCCTGGCACACCACAACACGCACAGCGTCCAATCAGTAGGCATGTACACTTACCGCTCGACTCCAGACGGGTCTGCCTCTCAAGGACCTGGACGTGGAGTGCTAGGCGTATGCGTTCCAGGACCCTCATTTGGTGGTCGGACAGGTGGCCCCGGCACCCCTTGGCATCCGCTGCCTTCAAGAGGCGCCGGGCCTTTGTTGAGGGTCCTGGACCTGAAGTCCTCCCAGCTCTTCCAGACGTGTTGAATGTCGCGGACTGCCACCCCCTCCGCATTGATGGCAGTCACATGTCCATCCAGATCCTCTTCCGTCGTTCATTGTTGGCGCGCAAACTTCCAAAGAGGGCATCATACTGCCCCAGGACATGCTCCACCAGGACACCAACTTCACTTGCACTGAAGCTGGTGGCCCTCTGCCTCTCTGGCTGGGGGTTGCCAGTGGTGCCAGATGGTGTAGACATGGCAACCCCAGAGGCAGGTTTGGCTGGGCAACTGGGTCCTGGGGCTGGGCTGTGGAGCGATGGTATCCCAGTCGGGAGTCTTCAGTTCCAGCAGGGGTGGTCACAGCAACTTCACCCCTGGCTGACGTGCAGGCACCAAATAGCAGGGCACATGGGCAGCAGGCAGGCAGGCAGCAGCAGATGGCAGGTGGGAGCGTGCTCAGAGCTCTGGGGGGCAGGAATATGGCCTTCTGGGCAGGAGCGTGGTCTTCCGTGTGTTGTTGCGTGGCCATCTTGATACGGAGTGATTTGGCACGTGAAAGAATTGCACGTCAGCGTGTAATTCGAGGAAAGGCCCTTAGCGCATAAGCGCGTCTGTGACGTTAGGCGCGCGGGCGTTTCCCTCATGACGTGGGCATAGTGGTTCAGCGCGTGAAAAAACTGCACGTCCGCGTGTGAATGTGTGTAATCCGAGGAAAGGGCCTACGTGCGTAAGTGACGCGACGCGTGCAGGCTTTTCCCTCAGCACGGGTTAAAGGTGAGCGGGGCCAGCAGTTCGCTGTACGTCCCTTTCGTGGAGACCGACATGTGTTGCTACTTCATGTTGTTTCGCGCGCCATCACAACTTCACAGCGGATCAAGGACGTATCTCTTCTTGTGGCGGTGGTATTGGCTACACATGTTTTTCATCATCATAGTAGCCTGCGTGTCCCACGCGTATGCGTTTTTTGTTTTACTGGGTGCCACCACGTACTGCGGGAGTTTAATTCCACGCACGTAGGCTGCAGGGTTGAGTGCACGGTTTTACTGCAATATTGGGGTGCCGGAGCGTTGCGTGACCCGTCACTAAATCATTGGGGTCTCATACAGCCTTGCAGGTGCAGGGGGCTGTTAACATCTTGCATCCCGCCCACTTCACCCCAATTGCCCAGGACAATTGTGGTGTACACCTCCCATTGGCACTCCTCCATCTGTGCCAGCACTACTCCATCTGTGCCATGGTTGGGAGGCCACCAAAGGTGAGGGGCACCTCAGCTGGGCGTCCTCCTCGTGGCAGGCGTGGTCAGGGACGTTGCCGGGGTGACCCGGGAGTCGGGGGACTCCAGGGTGTCCAGGGTAGCCGCAGAGTGGGAAGAGGCAGGGGTGCGCCACTTGAGCACGATGTTGTGCCATGTTTCGGTGCAGTCATGCCACCGCCCCCTGTGGTTCCGGTAGATGCAGCTTCTGCATCTGCCACTGGCACCCGTGTGACCCGGCAGTCCGTTTCATCGACTGCCACGGGCCCAAGGGTAGTGGTAGCTGCAGGTGCAGCTGTGGACACCACCACCCAGTTAAGGATCTGCCAGCGCAGGCTGCGTTAGCACTTGAAGAGTCCTTGGGAGATTTCCAACAGGGCTGGAGGGAAACCGTAGGTGCACGCAGGCTGCCCTGACCAAGACACGTGTCCCTGGGGCAGTAATGTCATCTGCTGCCCCGAAGAGCCGGGTGTTGGCAAGTGCAGGGGCAGCTGCAGCCAACAACACCCCGGTTGTGATTCTGCCAACCAGGACAGTCGCTGTCAATGACCCTGCCACAGCAGATGTTGCTGGGCAGGGTCCATTAGAGGGCACCCAGCTGCCACTGACGCAAGTCAGGCCTTTGGTCATCCCTCCACCTGCCACTCACTTGGCTCAATCCACCGGTGCCACTGGCCATACTGATCAGGGCGGCATTTGCCAGCCAGGGTCTGTGCCACAATCCAAGAGGAGGAAGGTTGCACCTGCAGCACAGGCTGGGACCCCACACACAGCCACAACCTCCTGCATGTCGAGGAAGAAGCCTTTCTGCAACCAGGAACTGGACTACCTTGTGGACTACGTGCAGGACCACAGCCGTGACATGCTAGTGGGGCCTAATTGTCAGACTACGGCTGGCCACCGTGATACCCACTGGAAGCAAGTTGCGGAACATGTGAGTGCATTCGGCCATGAGATGCGCACAACGCAAGAGTGCAAGAAGCGTTGGAATGACCTCAAACGCAGCGCTAAGGCTAAGCGTGTCTCAAATTACAACTTGACTCTGGTGACTGGCAGTGGGCCTGCACCTGAGGAGGAAGACCTCACTCCACATGAGTCACTTGTTGCGGAGTTCATGCCACCTGAATCGGTCGAAGGAGTGGGAGAGATGCCGGACTTTGATGCCCAGTCCAGTGAGAGTTGCTGCGTGTTTGTTGAGGTCATGTGTGTTTTACTTGTGTGATGTGTTGTGCATGACTGCCACTACATGTCACGTGTACATGGTTCTGATGTGCAAGTAATGCAATGCTTCACTGATGCATGGCTGCTCTGCTGGATGGTGGACATGTGGAGCGGACGGGGACTGTCCGCATCACCACTATTGCACCCTACTCACATGCTGGTCACCAGGATGCCCCTCCGGTCCATGTTCCAGCTCACTGGCCCTTCTGCATGTAGCCTGGGGTGACTTTCCTCTCAGCCCAGGTACTATGTCATAGCATGACTGATGTGCATGTGTCCTCTGCATGCATGTGGGTACTCCATGTAGGCATGCTCCCTTGACCCTCTACCCCCCTCTTCACCCCAATTCCACCTTTGCACTGGTCTGCTTCAATTTTGCCATTGAGTACTTGCCTGTTCATGCCTCCTGTGTACATGCTAACTTCCACCAGCCAATCTGCCAGACATATGCTGTGTGGTACATCCTTTGTACTTGATGCAGGGTGTCTCACTTGGACTGTGCAGAGGTCAGATGCCCCGCAGGGACATGAATGCCCATCCATGCTCCATTTGTATTCCACGCATGCCCCTATGTGTCCTTGACTGGATGATCATTGTAGTACGAGTCCAGAGTGACCTACATTGCATGGCATTTCATCAGCCATCCCATGGCCACTCTGGCTCAGTCCTGCGTCGCACACATGTTTAGGGTGTGACAGTCTGTGTGGATCACAGTCCTCAGCCTGTTTAATGGCAAATGACTCTGTCCACCTGGTGTAGTGTCTTCTTCACACGTGGGTGTTGCATCATGTGTCCTGCTTACTGTCCCATCATCATTTGCTGTGTTGTCACTTGACTCACATGATGCAGTTGATGCTAGTCAACACTGTCTGTCAATACACAGGTCTATGGTCATCCTTTTGATACCATGCAAGGCATCCCTGCATTTGCACTTGGGGGGAGGGGTGGTTTGCTTGTAGCCATGCTACCCATTGAATGCACTTTGCATGTGATGCCTGAAGTTGACCTTGCACTGCCTTCACATTTTCAGATACACATCATGAAGTACTTGTACATGTAGATAGTGAGTAACGTACAAATTTGCTGCACTGCATCGACCCACTTCTGAGCAATATGACACCATTCTACATGCCTAATCACAGAAGCAATGTCAAGTTGACCCAGCATGCATGGCAGGTTCTCTTTTGTGTGTGACATGTCTGCTTGATGCGTTTGATGTCTGTGTGTGTGTTGTGTGCTTCTAACATGTGTAGTGACCTTGTTTCTCTCTACTTTTCAGATAATGACATGATGGAGCCAGAGGATCGTGTTGTCATGCCAGGCACAGGGTTGTTATCACTACAGCAACCCGGCACTAGTGGGGGTCGTGGGGTGGTAGGCCACGAAAACCGTGCTACAGTCCATCTTGTCTCTGGCTGGCAATGAGTTCAGCCCTGATGACCACTCTGACGTCCATGTCGAGTTGGATGTGCATCAGGTCCATATGTCAAGGGTGAGTGATTCTGATGTGGGCACTCCTCTGTACGCGACACCTGCACTGAGGGGTCAGACAGTGTTGGGACCTCTGCCTGTGGTGGATCGTGACACTGGGTCACCCTCCACACCAGTCACTGATGTGCCTGGGACATCATGTCGACGGGGGCATGTAGTCGTGCAGCCACGGGCGGTGCCAACACAACGAGGACACCCGGTCCTTGGGTCCCGCAGGGGTCAAGCCCAGCAACGCGGTTGCCGCGCGCAACCGCAGTATACTGAGTGGGAGCAAGACATGACTGCCAATTCTGAACACCAGGGGGCAGCAATGGAGAACATCGCTCTGAGCATGGAGTGTGTGGCCCAATCCGTGCTCCCCCCTTCTAGGCAGGTGCTTCTCCAGCAGCAGGCGGCACGGTCCATGGCCTGCTCGCTCAGGCTGGGCATGGCGGCCTCAGACAGGGCAAGCCAGGCTGAAATGTTGTCTCTGCGTCAAGCAATTACTGCTCACACAGAGGCACACATGGAGGCCCTGAGGCAGGAGTATGCTTCCCTCAGATCCACTCTGGGTGTCCTTCGGATGTCCCAGAGGGAGCGGTCAGAGGAGAGGTTTGCGCAGCTTGAGCGTACCATCTCGGCTGAGCTACATGCTTGCCGGGAGGTGCATCAGTTGTCCAGCCAGGCCTTGCAGGAGGAACTCTGTGTTACACATGCTACCTTGCAAGAGGAAGCACGTGTATCACGGGAGGTTCTGCATGCAGACCTACGTGTCATCGCCACACAGAACCAGGCTCACCCGTCTGGCAGACTTGCTGCCGACGAGGGGCAAGCTGCGGCTAGGCGTGGTCAGGCTCCTGTGTCACGTCCTCCTTTCCAGGAAGAGCCAGACTCGGACGACAATGTATCTCCCACATAGGTTAGGCTGTGCAGGTGTTGAGCCCATGGAGGGTTTTTTTTCCTCAACATCATCGCATGTGGGTGTTGAGCAGCACCCTGTACCTCCCACCTCCTGGGTGCCTCCCCCCACAGGTCGTATGTAGCCATTTTTGATTTTTCTTTTAGTTTAGTTAGTTAAGTTTCAATTTGATAGTTAGTTTAATTAGGTAATGTAGGTTTTTCATAGTTAGTGTAATTAGTTAATATAGTTTAAAATTGCTTGTCTGTTGTGCTTTCATGTGACGGTGTGGTGCTTTGTGGCTTTTAAAAGCATCCACTGTCTGTTCCAGCTGGGCCCTTCAAGCTTGTCTTGTGTATGTGTTTGCAGCTTGGGGTCCTGACTCACATATGCCACTCCTGCTTCCCTTATCCATGGGCTCGCAAGGCTGGTTCGGTGTAACAGCCTATTACACAAGGGCTTTGAACTGTCATATATGTGGCATGTCTGCTGCTGTCCTATTTGTGTTAACACCCCTTGTGGGGATAATAGGGGTGTTATTGACCACTGTTCTTCTTTTGCTAGATGGGGGTTTCATGATTCATGTGTACATTATTTGCTATACATTGTGTAGTATGTTTCTTATCTTTACTGTACATGTGCTTGTTGCAATTCATGCTGTAAATAGTGTGTACCACACTTTGCCTGTGAAAGATGCACTGATGGTGTGATTTCTGATGTACGTCTATGACATGGTCCAGTCATGAAATGCCTGAAGAGACACACACAGGTGTTTTAAAGCATTAATCATTTGTTTCATGCCCTTTCTGCAGGGGGATGAGCCTCCAGACCACCTTTGCCAGCAGACATGGCCCATTGGACGTCTGGAAGCTGGACACGTTTGGTGGTGCCGACATGCGCATGTGTGCGCAAGCAGAGGCACAGGGATTGCGCTCATACATCCAAAAAAAGCTGAGGTGTTTCAAGGGACTCCAGGCAAGGTGAGCAGCACAGGGGGGGCCACACCGCAGCCAACCTTCCACCAGGCCAATTGCACATGCATGCTTAGTAGCAGCACTGATGGTGAGCTTGGACAAATGTTGGTGTTGAAGTGCACAATACAGCTGAGATGCGTTGGTGGACTAATGGCTAGTTGATGGGAAAGTTGTCTGGGGCACCTGCAGGGGCAGTGGCACATACCCTCCGGTCAACCGTGGTCCATTGAGGTAGTTGTATTAGCCATGTAGCGTTCAAAGACATGGAAAGAAGCAGCTCACAGGGGCAGACAGCGAGGGACAGACTCGTGTGCAGTGCATTTCATTTCCATGTAGAATTTGACACATGCAGTACCTACTTTATTTCGGTTATGGTAGAACACGACTTGTTCTGAAGTCATACCTTGCTATATGCGTCTGGCTGCTTACCCAGGGAACATTGCATGTTGTGTGAATCGTGACACATTGGTGTTCCTTTTGCCACGCACCCACCGGTGCCTGACTTACTGCATTGACTGTGTATGAACCATCACATGGGGAATGTTACGTATGGGTACGAAGGACCACACCAGATTGTTTGTTTGTAGAGTAGTTTGTTACTTTGGGGCATATATGGTGGTGTGTTTGTGTGTTTTGGGCACGCACAGATTAGTAACTGTGGCTCTCTTTGCAGCATTGAACTGCTCCTGTTACCGGACCAGAGAGTGCGCAGGCAGTAGGCCAGCACTCACCCCAAAGATAAGTTTCTCTTTGACTTCCATTTGAGTAATTTGGTACTATGTGCATGATAAACAAGTTTGGTCTAATTGTGTATGTGTTAATGTGAGTAGTACAGTTTTGTGCATTCCCTACTTTCCCGTGTCAATCCTACTCCCCTCTCCTGCCCCTCATTCCGGTTATCCAGTATACCAATGCCTGTCCCGACTGCATATCCATGACCCTCCTTCCCCACCAGGGTCTCAGAGGTCTGTGTGAGTTTGACCTTGCAGGCACCCAGACCACAGTGGGGGTGGTTGGTTTGTGCCACTCCTGCGCCTGTACATGTGAGCTGTGGCAGTACACATCAGTTCGTGGTGCATCATTCTATGTTATGTACCACACATGGTACACATCCTGTTGTGACATTGTTTTACTGTGCTACCTTGGTTGTTACATCATTGTGGTAGTACTTGGGCTTTGTGACGTACTGCTACTTCAAGTCATCAACTGGAGGCTCTTCTGGTTTGTTTTGCTGCCTGCAGGCTTTTTGCTTGGCTTCTGTGTTGGCCTGCTTTGAGGTCTCTTTGATTTGGTGTTTTTGCAAGTCAAGGTGGCCTCTGAGGGTGCTGGACACTTTTTACACACAAGGTGGAATATCGTGACAAAGGGGAAGGGTGATCCTGTGGCCAGGTGAACTTCAAGGATGAAGGCTACATAACCCAGGCGCAGTTGTTCAGTGGGTCATGGTGATTTTTGAGGTAAGGGGGGTATTTTGTCGTTGACAGTTGCCTTGCCCTGCAGTGTGATGGGCAACCTGACATTGTAATTGTGGTATCCTATGTACATGATGTATTATGCTGATCAATGCCTGTTCATGTGTTGTGTTTACCTTTCAGGTGTGAGGGTATAGTTGTGGCTTGACATGCTGGGGTGTACACATGGTATCAATGTTCACATGTGATGTGTAGAGGACACTGATGGTCACTTGATATCACATGCATTTATTGAGTGCATGTCCCTACTGACACACACACTCGCACTATGATCCACAACATGTACAACCACCCTTCCATCTCCACATGTACACTCAGTTTGCCTTCTGGGGCCTACTGTGTCCCTGCAGCACATGATCTATGACCATTTGTGGATCCTGTACATGCGTAATTTGCTTTTTGATGTAGTTTGTTGTTTTGATGTGATGCTCAGGGTGTGCGTCACACACAATGGCTGGTCACTATGCTGTGTGCTGAGTAGTTTGTTGCAGGAGATGGACACAGCACACGGAATCTGCAGTGTTGATTTTGCAATGCACAATGTGCATGTAAACAGGCATTCATTGTTATGTTACAACTACAACGGTTGGAATGCATTTGGGTATGCCTTATTTTGGGTGGGAGGTTGTTGGTCAGTCATTTCATCTGATTTCAACAGGCATCATTGTCTGATGCCACTTTACATTTTTCACATGTCAATGGGTACCTTATTGGTACTGTGTTGGTGTTTTGCTATTGCTTGCCATGTCATGTTGCGGTTTGGGAGTGTTTGGGTGACATACCAGTGATGGCCATGGCCTGTTTTGCAGGTCTGTGTGATTCACACCTTGCATGTGTGCCTTTTGGTCACACAGGATTGCTTATGTTTAAGTAGCTAGGGATGCACACAATATGGCCCTTCCATGGCAACATTCTCAGGGTGGTAAGGTTGTGACAGTTGACTGTCTCTTTGTCATCATCGATTGTCACCTGGTATCTGCCAGGCCTGTGTGCACTCCGCAGGGGTGGGAGTTTAGGTGAAAAATGTGGCCACAAGCTGGGTCCGGGCTACCTCGCCACGTGCCCTATCCCCTCCCATGGGCAGTGCCTGTGGTTGGGGATGTGGGGGCACCACCATGTCCACCGGTACGCCCTGCCGTGTTGCAACATTGTGCAGGACACATGCTGCCACAATGATCCTGCACACTACTGGGGGTGCATAGAGTAGCTGCCCGCCAGAGCGGTCAAGGGAGCGGAAGCGTGACTTGAGCACTCCGAATGTGCGCTCCATGGGCCGCGTTGTATCTTACCTGGGGTGGTGTGGTGGGGTTCCGGATTGGCGTCATCATGTGGTTGCTCAGAGGGTAGGCACTGTCCCCTGGAGAGGTGATAATGGTTGTGATTATTGGGGTTTGTGTATTTGTGTGTGTGTGACATGCATGCATGTGCACAGGCATTTGTACTCACCTAGGAGCGATGTGTCACCATGCTGCCCAGCTTCCAGGGCCCGGCTCAGAGCGGACATTCTGTATATGAAACTGTCATGGGTGGAGCCAGGGTAGTTTGCATAGACAGAGGTGATGATTCCCTTTGCATCGCATACCACCTGTACGTTGATGGAATGCCAGTGCTTGCGGTTTCGGTAGATGTGCTCAGTGGCCCTAGGTGGATGTAGGGCCACATGGGTGCAATCTATGGCACCGAGCACTTTGGGGAAGTGTGCCACCCTGTAAAAGTCCTGGACAACCGCCTGCATTTCTGCGGGTGTTCTGGGCATGTATATGTGCCTGCGGACTGAGGGGCGTGCTGTCATGATTGCCAAGACCTGGTGCAGGCAGCGTGACTGCGTGGCCTGTGAGACCCCCCCCCCCACTATGGCAGTAGTCCGCTGAAATGTCCCAGTGGCCAAAAAATGCAGGACATTGAGTACCTTCTCCAAGGGGCTCAATGCTTGGGTACAGAGGGTAGGGGATGTAAGGTCATCTTCCCACTCCCTGACCAGGTCTAGGATGATACGAGGTGGAAACCTATACCTGCCGTAGACCTGGTCGTCAGGCATCCCAAAAAAGCTTGTCCTGGGTGAAAAAATGCAGGCCCTGGCTATTCTCCTCCTCCTGTGGTGTCCCATGATCAGTGCTGCGACAAATGAGGCATTCATCGTAGCTGTAGATATGGTTTGTTGTTTGCACGCACTTTTATACTGTGCGCGGGGACGCTTCCGCCTGCCTTCGTGTGGTGGACGCGTTGACGCCTATGCGCGTCTTTCGCCATGCGCGGATTTCCCGTATTCGAATCCATGAATACGGGTTCTTCGCGTGCGTGTGGGCGTTCCGTGTAGTTCCCTGCGGTACTTCCCCACTTTAGCCTTCTTTTTCATGCGTTGTTCCCCATTCTGCGTGTTACGCCCCGTGTCCCACCCCCTTTTTGGTGTGTGCGCGGACGTTGTGCGCTTTCCCTGTGCGCGTCGCGCACGGCGTTCGGGATGTTGCAATGACGTGTGCGCCCGTGTGCGCCACGCACGGGTTTGGTGCACATTTCGGGTATAACACGCGCAGGGACTTCCATGAAACGCACTTGCGCTCATGCGCTTCATTTTTCACGCTAGCACCTGCTTGCGCCAGCTTTCGCCACTTTTTTCAGCGCACGTTTGTTCCATGAATCGGCCTGCAACTATTTCAGTCCACGCCATTTCATACTCCGGTTGGGACTGCTTGCAATGTATTGTATGTATAAAGACACTCACAGTTCGTTTGGGATCTCCACAATCTAGGATATCTGTGCAGATTCTGCTGGAGAACATTATCCTCCGTCCCCGGCCCCTGGCGATTGGTCACTCAGGTTCCAGATGATATTACATTTGATCCCATCTGTCCTGGCTAAACTCTCAGGTTCCAGGTATGCTGACTTTACAACCAATGGAAGGCGTGTCTTTTTCTGGACTTGCTACCTGGGTAGGCTGATCCACAGCCCACCAAATGGTTAGTACCCTCGGGCATCCTCCACAGGGCCAGGCCTCTCCCTAGCCCCTCGTGGTCTCGGGCTTCTCATGAGCCAACCACGGGTTTAGGGTTCTGATGGTCCTATGCCAGGTGTAAATATCTCATGAGCCCACCACAGGCTCGGTTCACCTGTGAGCCTCTCAGAGGCTCAGGCTAGCCATTGGCCTGTTACAGGCTAGTGTAGTTCATCAGCAAATCTGGGTAAATCTTGGTCTCTGTTGGTTTGGAAGTCCCCACCAGAGTCAGGATTAGAGCTTCTGCTTAGACTATCTTTTCTTTCTCCACGGTTAACTGTTTTCCAGCAAGTCTTATTAATTCCCCTTGGTGGGCTTGCTAGTCCCACCAAAATCCGAATTATATCTCCTATCTAGCTTCACTCTTCTCTCACTTTCTCCAGGGGTTCCTAGGCTCTCACCCCTGCCAATGTTTGGGTCCATGATAACCAGGCTCTCTACCTTTCTCGCAATTGCTCTCCTACTTTTCTAAAGCTCAGACTCCATCTGACTTGTCACGTGCCTCTGGGGACCCATTTCAGCCCTCAGCGGTCTGTAATGTTGTCGTTGTTGTTGACCTCTGTCCCGTTCCTTTCCAGTCTGTTCCTCTGTCTTCAACCTCTCACTGCCCCTTTCACTCTCTCTGCCTCACTTCTGGCCTCCTCCCGTTGTACACCTTGCACCTCTGTCCCTCTTTCAAATATGCCCTGTGATGCCTCCTTCCCTCGCCTGCTCACTGCTGCCTGTCTTCACCGCCTTCCGTCCCCTAAAATTGCCTCCTTTCACACAATGTTGTCCTTTTCCACCTTTCACTTCCGTGTCCTTCCTCCATTTCTCTGTCCTTTTCCTTCTGCACTTCCTTCCTCTCCTTGATCCTTTCTCTTTCCTCAGCATCCCTGGCTTGCCTCCTGCACATTGTCACTATAGATCCCTCTCCTCCAACCCCCCCACACCCCGACCATAGTTCTCCCTGCCCTCCCTTTTACACTCTGATTTATTGGGGAACAGGGGGAAGAAGTGCACGAGTCAGGGTAGCGTGGCACTGTTTACCCCAGGAGCACTGTGCCATGCTTGATTGATATGTGGCTACACTGATTGAGTCTGTAACAGGGGACCGTCTAGCTTGTTTTCAGGTGACCCTGTCATGGAAGCCGCCTAATCCCACCATAGTTTTCTTGTGCTGGTGCTTGGGGTCCTCGCTGCCTCCATCTTGCTGTTCCCTCTGTTGGTGGAGGCCGGAGTCTCCTCTGCGTTTCTCTTTGTCGACTCCTGTAAAATGGATGGTTGAAGTAATAGCTGCAGTCCACGCTAGCTTGGCACTCCTCTCTCTCTCTTGGGGTGTAACTTGCCCTTGCGGTCTGTGGGCGCTGATTATGATCCCTGCTGGCAACTCTCAGGAAGCAAATCTCCCCTCCTGGCACTGCCCCAAGGCGGTCGTGGGGCAGATACCTAATTCCACCGTGTGAAGAGGCAATGATAAAAGGCCGGGCATGGGGGGGTGGCCATGAAGGACCTTCTGTGAACTGTCTCTGCAGTCACCATAGCTCTAGCAAGTGGCTTTCCCGGCCCTCAAGGTGCCCTACAACCCAGTCCGGGACTCTCCATGGTAACAGTGTCTCCATTGTTTCTTTTACATGTATAACTTATTATAAGGTAATGTATTTTAAGTTAACATTTTATATAAGGTATGGTAATGATAAGGAATAGTGGGGTAGCAAAGCTAAATGTATGTGGGCATATATGTTTGGATAAAATTATTTTCAGGCAGGGTTCAAGTAATTACGAGTTCAATGTAAAACGCCACAGTTATATGGAAAAAGGAGAGATGTATTAAATGTTATAAGTATTCAAGAATATTGGCAAATTCTCAAATACACTCAAGGAAAGTGTAGTATTCGAAAGTGTAGCTTACATGTGTTACATGGCAACAGCGTCCCTGCCTGCCGCGAGGTTAGGAATGTTAGGAATGTTTAGATCCAGTTAAGATTCAAGACGAGGGGTTAGAGATGAGAGAGACAGCATTGAGAGTGTGAGCGGCAGTGCAGGCGCCGGATAATGATTTAAGTAAATAAACATCTTTATTTACATAGAACGGTCTCCCGAGCCTACCTCATTTTGGCGACGAGGATGCCAGCGTCCTGGGGACCCACGGGGTCCAGGAGGGACTGAGAGCAGCTGCTCCGAGCCGCCGCACAGCGTTGCGTTGGCTTGTGCTGATATTAAAATAAGTAGAGCGGATGCTCCGAACTGACGTTTGAAGTTGCGTTGGTTTGTGCCGTTGCATACACACTGCTGAAGTGAAAGGAGAGCGGATGCTCCGAACTAACGCTTGAAGTCGCGTTGGTTTGTGCTGTGTGTCTCACTTATTATGTCGGATGATCTGATTGGCTGCAGCTTGCCGTTTTCCAACGTGCTTCTAATACGTTGAGGAAAGGAACCATCACACGAACTCCAATCACGTTATACGTTCTTCTGGGAACCAAGCAGAATAAGGAGTACATGACGATCCCCTCATCCTCCTCACAGTATATTTTTGTTTTTATTTTTTTCCTTTGCATAATATTATTTATTTCCATTTTCATGAAGAATGGAGCAAGGAGGAAGAAACTAAAGTGCAGAGAGAAAGGAACTGAACCCTTGTAGACAAATTGATCACACTGATTGGAGCAGTAGTATTATAAGCTCATATAACACGGACACAACATTACAGAGTAATGCAAGGAATTAGCATCCAACCACCGGCGAGTTTTCTTCCTTCGCCTGGGCAACCAGCTGTAAATTGGTCAGAATGGAAAGAATTCTGGCTAAATTATGTTCAAACAGTTGACCAAGATGGTCTTAATCCACATAAAAAGAATGCTTTACTGCTCCACGCATTGGGACTAGAAGGTCAGAGAAAATATAGAGAGTTACCGGAACTGCCAGTAGATGAAACTGGGGATGCTGACGAACATGAAAAAACTTTAAGGCAATTAGATAAATATTACACACCAGAAACAAATGTAGCCATAAACAGGTATAATTTTTATACCAGAACTCAAAAGGAGCATGAATCAATCAAAGACTACGTTTCAGCTTTAAGGATTTTGTCTCGAAACTGTCATTTTGGAAATGGAATTACATTAGATTAACTCATAAGAGATCAAATTATCATTCATGCGAAAGACAGTTTGGTCCAAGATAGAGTATGGATGGTGGGGAATCCATCTTTGCCGGAAACAATGGCTATTGCTAAACGTATCGAACACAGTCAATTATGCTCCAAAGA
This sequence comes from Ambystoma mexicanum, assembly GCF_040938575.1. NCBI lineage: Eukaryota > Metazoa > Chordata > Amphibia > Caudata > Ambystomatidae > Ambystoma > Ambystoma mexicanum. The sequence goes on from NC_090922.1 coordinate 418,616,858, forward strand.
AATGAAAAACAAAAAACAAGAAGCTGTTATGAATTTGCAACAGCAGAATGACAGGTATTCTGTGGACTCTGGAGAACAAAGCATGGTTAATGCTGTAAGAGCGAAAGACCGTGTAGAATATAATACCGTCAGGACCAATAAACCTAAAGGATCTGAGAATAAAGGACATTTTCTCAGAGGGAAAAACTGGATAAAAAATGATTCCAGGCTAACAAACACGCAATCCAGAGATGGGGACAGGTGCTACAGCTGTGGGAGGTTTGGACATTTTGCCTACGCCAAGCATTGTCCAGCGATAGGTCAAAAGTGTGGAAATTGTGGAGGGAGAGGGCACTTCGCAGTCACATGCAGACGGAAGAAGAGAATCTCAGTCATACAGGATGAAAACGAAGATTCAGATGAAGAAAGAGTTTTCATGATCCGTGTACCTCCAGGAGGAGAATTTAAGTGCCCAAGTTGCATCATAACAGTTGATAATTGGAAACTTAAAGTGAAGGTGGACAGCTGTTCACCGTGGACGATTATCACGAAGAAAACATGGAAAAATCTGGTGTCTTGTGGTCTAAGAAGTAAATTGAATGCACCAGACATTATGAATCCCGGCGCCTTTGAAGGGTCAAAGATCAAAATGATTGGTTGGTTTTCTTGTATAGTTGAATTCAGAGACAGGCGTGCGGAAATAAAAATCTATGTGGTGGAGAAAGGAGTCAATGTTATTGGCTGGAGAGATCAAGCTGGTTTGAAGATCAGGTTAGATCCATGCGAGGAAGAAAAAGTCTTGATTCTAAATTCCAGTCAGGATAAAAAAAAAAGGTTAGTCCTGGAGATGACAAGTGACAGAAGAAACTAGGATTGTTGAAGGATTTTTCACATAGGATTCGCCTGAAGGAAGGTGCTGTACCTGTCAGACATGTTAAGTCCAGACCTATACCTTTTGCCATAGCAAGCAAGGTTGAACAAGAATTGGCGAGGTTGGAAGCAGAAGGAGTGATAGAAAAAATTGAATCCTCGGAGTGGGCAAGCCCTATTGTTATTGTGATGAAAAAAACTGGCAAGCTCAGAATTTGTGTAGATCTTAGAGATGTGAATCAGAACGTCATAGTTGACATTTTCCCACTTCCTATAATTTCGGAATTATTAAATCGGATGGGAAATGCAGATGTGTTTTCCACTCTGGATTTGTCAAGCGCATACCATCAAATATCTCTGACAGAAGACTGTAGAGACATCACGGCATTTGTTACCCCGCATGGGTTGTATAGATACAAATGTATGCCATTTGGGCTAGCATCTGCTGCAGCTGTTTTTCAAAGGGTGATGGTACATGTGCTGAAGGGGTTGAAGGGAATATTTGTTTATCAGGATGATATCATTGTTTTTGGCAAAGGTCGTGAAGAACATGATATGAAGTTAAAAGAGGTCATGTTGAAATTGGAGAGCGTGGGTTTAAAGATTGAAAGGAGTAAATGCAAGTTTGGTATGGATGAAGTCGAGTATCTGGGGCACACAGTCAATGGCAAGGGATATAAACCAAAGAGCGATGCTATGAAAGCAATCAGAGATGCTCCAAGTCCCAGTAATAAGGATGAGCTTAGATCTTTCCTAGGGCTATGTGAATATTACAACAGATTTGTTAAAGATTGTGCTAGTGTAACAAAACCTTTGAGGATATTGTTGAAAAAAGATGCCAAATTTTTGTGGACTGATGAATGCGATAAGGCAGTGAATTGTATCAAAAAGGAAATCTGCAATTCCACAGAATTGGGTGGGTATGTTTTTGGCAGGTTGACCAAGGTTACAGTGGATGCTAGTGGAAATGGACTGGGAGCAGTATTGTCTCAAGTTGATGAAGAGAGCAAGGAGAAAACTATCAGTTATGCCTCCAGAGCAATTTCAGAAACAGAAAGCAAGTATTCTTTAATTGAAAAGGAGCTATTAGCGTGCTCATGGGCTGTAAACTATTTTAGAAAGTATCTGTGGGGTTGCAAATTTATCATACAAACTGATCACAAGCCACTCATTGAGGTTTTAACTGTGAAGGGCTTGTGTAAGGCATCTCCCAGGTTGGCTAGATTAAGTATCAAATTTCAGGACTATCATTTTGTGACAAGGTATGTACCTGGAAAGAGAAATATTCTTGCCGATTACCGTTGAAGAATGTGGATGTAGAGTTAGAAAGTAATGAAGAGACAGCGCAGTTATCCTTGAAGTGACCTCTAAGGAAAGGTGGCTGGATGAGATTGCTAAAGATATAACTTTACAAATAATTGCTGATTTTACGAAGTTGGGTTGGCCAGAAAAGAGGTCAGTTGATGAAGAATGTCTGAAGTTTTGGGAGGTGAGGTGAAGTGGGAAAAGTGAACAAAAGGCTCCCACCAATCCCCTCTCAACTCTGGCCTAGAGGATCATGGCCCAGACACCCGCCACGAGAGGAGTTTGCCCATCTACCAGACGACCAAATACCCTGGTACAGGAACATACGGATGTGCCCACCAGCCTGCCCTGCACATGCCGACACCTGCGGCATGGATGGACTCGACTGAACCATCCAGCACCAAACCAACACATCGTTAGAGATGCCATGACGACCTAGCCGACGGTCAGCACACCCGTGCAAACATACACACCGGACACTCCCACACCAATCCACACGAAGAACATACTCAGTGCTATGACGTAGGCGACGGACACACCCACGGACGTGCATCTTTATTATTTTCCACATAGGCTTTTCAAAATGCAGAAACGCAAGACCACAATGAACTCATCTAAAAAGGCTTGCTCACGCTTCTCCTAAACCCATGTATCATAATGAGAAATATAACGAAGACACGATACTGGGGATAGAGCAATATGATACCATAACCTAAAGCGCTCTGTATCAAACGGTTCCACCTATGCACTAGGCCCAAGTAGGCCGCAAGCAAAAGCTTCCATGAACTTTGAATGAGCAAGAGTTCGGTTGCTGACCATGCAGAATGAGCCCAGCGAAAGCAGACAGTCAAGGGCACAACGTTGCAAACTCTCATACCGCAAGCCGACGCCAAGGTCGCACCTGCAAGATAAGCCAGGCACACAGTGAGAAATGCAATATTAATTGTGTAGAATTCTGCCTCAACCACGGTCCCACCTCACGTGACCAAGCCGAACCTGACAGGGTGCCAAGCCCAGGAGGAAGAAGGCGCCTGGATCCCCCGTCTCAAGACACAGGCAGATACAATTAAGCGACTCAATGGACATCTGCGGTGGTGGGAGTAGTCGGCCTTCCTGCTTATGAATAAATCCTCACATTGTCTGCACATACCCATAGTGAAACATTGTTGAAAATGACAGGTGCACCGCGAGCTGGGAACAGCGATGGTCCCAGACTGGGGGGCTCGCGGGTGGACCAATCAGAACATGGAGCCCTTATCACTGACGCCATTAACATTGACCAATCCTCAGGGGTCTTCATGTAACAATTTTTATGTATCAAACTGAAGGGACAACCCAAGTATACCACCTGACTAACCCTTAACCACTAACAACGCTCTCTATACGTATGCTATACTATCCCTACCACTCGGGGAACCAATCCAGAGTGGCGATAGGTTTTTTGCTAACTTTCTCAGGTGACGCAAGTAGCGCGTCATACTAAAGTAAAAAGGGCCTGCGAGCCCCACGATGTTGAGAGAGTGTCAGGACGGACGCGTACGATCCTTGACCCATCCCTGCCGTTTTGTTTAATAAACAGCAGAATCACCTTGCTTCTTGCGTGTGTCTCATACTCTATCTCTTTTGGGATATACGGGAGGAGTTGGGGCCTCCCTGCCCGGAGGTCCGCGAACGGCCCAGCCGACCCCGGGAGAATTTCCCCCCGACAGAGGGATGAATTGTCCATGGAAGAAGGATTGTTAATAAGGGGGATAAGTTGATACCTCCGAAAGTGTTGTATGATGAACTCATAGAGAAAGCACATCAAGGTCATCCAGGAATTACGGGCACTAAAAGTAATGTGAGGTCGGTATACTGGTGGCCAGGAATGGATCTTTTAATTGAGAGATTCGTTAGGAATTGCTGGCCTTGTCAGAACAGTGATAAGAGTTATAAAAGTTACAAGTCACTTCCTGTTGTCATTGATAAAGGAGAGGCTCCCTGGATGAAGATAGGTATTGACATTGTAGGACCATATCCTAGATTAATAGGGGAGAAAAGATTTTTGATTGTTATGATTGACTATTACTCAAGTTGGGTGGAATTGAAAGCTGTCAGGAAGGTTGATTCGGGAGAAGTAATCAAATTTCTCAAGGAAATTTTCAGGAGAGAAGGCTTTCCAAAAACCATTATTAGTGATAATGGAGTGCAATTTAAAAGCAGAGAAATTAAGGAGTTTGCCAAAATGTCAGGAATCAATTGGAAGTATTCTGCACTGTGTCATCCTCAAACCAAAGGATTAGTTGAGAGATGTAACAGGATGGTCGTGGTGACAGTAGAATTGGCCTTGAGAAACAACATGCCTGTGGAAGAGGCACTCATGGAGAAATTGTGGAGTATAAGGATGTCAGTTAAAAGGGGATTGGAGTTATCTCCTTTTGAATTGATGAGAGGTAGAGCTCCCAACACTCTGCTTAGTCCAGAGTGGGTCAATTACAGAAGAGCATCAGGACCCAACAAAGTGAGGCATCGTAAATGTCATGAGGGTGAGAATACGTTTTTTCCACAAGATAAGCGCAGGATTGAGATTTCACCAGGTGATATGATGAGGATAAAACTAGGGCACAGTGTTAGGAAAGGTGAGTCCAAGTACAGCAAACAGGTGAAGGTCTTGCAAGTGCTCGGTAAGGCAGTAAGAGTTAGTGGTGGATCAGTATGGAACTTTGACAGAGTAAGCAAATGGAATTGGGAGTTGGAGCATTTCGGAGGCAGCCGTGCCAGGCCGGATAGAAGTTTTGGAGAATGGATGAGAAGTGATGTAGGTTTTCAGAGGGGTGTTGAAGCGAATGTGAGTGCGGAATCTGATGTTGGATCTCAAGTTGTGGAACAAGATGTACAATTGAGAGAGAATTTTGGTGCCATAATTGGTAGCCATGATTTGGGCAATAATCATCAAGAAGTTGATCTTGGAGATAATTCGGGTACAAGTTCAAGTACTGTGAGCAAAAGTATTATTGACAGTCACAGAAGTGTTATTAACAGTCATGACAGTCACCTAGGATTGGAGAAGGGTGTAAGGTATAGCAATAACATATTGCGCGAATCAAGAGAAAAGAAGTTACCGTTCTGGTCCAGAGACTATGTCATGGGGAAGTAGTGTGTTAAAATGTTGTTTCTTGTGCTCTTCCCTTCTAGTGCAAGTTTCACCAGCACCTTTTTATCTGTTATGTTTCATTTCTTCTTTTGGGCATGTTACCTTGCAAATATTTATGGTTGGCTCATTGCTTTTTATATTTTTGTTCTGTAGAATAAAGAAGGGGGAGGTGATGTAGTATTCAATATCTGGTTTTGCTTACATGTGTTACATGGCAACAGCGTCCCTGCCTGCTGCGAGGTTAGGAATATTAGGAATGTTTAGGTTCAGTTAAGATTCAAGACGAGGGGTTAGAGAGGAGAGAGATAGCATTGAGAGTGTGAGCGGCAGTGCAGGGCGCCGGATAATGATTTAAGTAAATAAACATCTTTATTTACACGGAACGGTCTCCCGAGCATACCTCAGAAAGTGATGTGAATATACAACAAGAACCCGGCGTAGTGAGGATGTATATTTGAACACATGTTTTAATGAACAGGCCTTAGCATGCCGTTGAGAAAGCCCAGTCATGTTGAGATATGTGAGCTGCCGTGACTCTCTATGCTTCCCGCTCTGGCAATATTGTCCTCAGTAACAGGCAGGCAAACAAGAAGGTGCCAGGCAGGGAGTGGCCCAGAAGCGGGCAGTGGAGTCTTGACCATGCAGGGGGTGGATCCCTGAGCTGGTGCCGAGCGAGAGAGCACCGGGATGTAGAAAGATGTAGAACACGATGGAGGGGAGACAGAGCTCCTGTGAGAGCAGCAATAGGCCCATGATATAGCTAGGAGATCATTATTCACCTCGGTGCTCGTACTCTACCACCCCGCCCTGCGCCCGCTACTACCTGTATTAGTTGGTGTCTTATTTGACACTCCTTGCTGCTTCAATCTTCTGACACGTCCCTGCTCTCCCAACCCCCCGCCTTCTCCCTTACACGCAACAGATTTGATCTGTCAAGGTCTGTGAATGATCAGAGCCTCTGCTCCTCGCTCACCCCCCGTGGGGTGCTGCAAAGAATCGTCTCCTTATACATCACCTATTACTAGATACATACATGAGACTGTAGAGAGACTCTTTATGCTGCATCTGGGCCCTCTCTCTGCTGGTGCAGGGGGTGGTCTCTCCAATGATGCTTCTCCACGCCAAGTTATAATCAGATAGTGTAGAGAACCACCTGAGAGCAAGGGAGAGAGAGAGAGAGAGGGGGAAAGGGAGAGAAAGAGAGAGAGAGAGAGAGAGAGAGGAAGAGGGAGGGCGAGAGAGTGAAAAAGAGAGGGGAAGTGGGAGGGGCAAAGTGAGAGAGAAAGACAGATAGAGAGAGATAGAGAAAGGGAGAGAAAGACAGAGAGGAAGGGAGAGAGAGAAAGAAAGACGGGGAGAGATAGATAGAGAAAGACACAGTGGAAGGAGAGAGAGGAAGAAGGAGGGGCAAAGAGAGAGAGAGAAAGACAGAGATGGAGAAAGAGAGAGAAAGACAGAGTGGAAGGGAGAGAGGGAGAAAGAGAAAGAGAGAGGGGAAGAGAGAGGGGCAGAGAAAGAGAGACATAGAGAGAGAGAGAGAGAGAGAGAGAGAAAGACAGAGTGGAAGAGGGAGGGAGAGAGAGAAAGGGAGAGGAAGAGGGAGGGCCAAAGAGCGAGAGAGAAAGACAGGGAGAGAGATAGACAGAGAAAGATAGAGAAGGACAGAGTGGAAGGGAGAGAGAGAGAAAGAGAGAGGAAGAGGGAGGGGCAAAGAGAGAGAGAGAGAGAAAGACAGGGAGAGAGACAGACAGAGAAAGACAGAGTGGAAGGGAGAGAGGGAGAAAGAGAAAGAGAGAGGGGAAGAGGGAGGGGCAGAGAAAGAGAGACATAGAGAGAGAGAGAGAGAGAGAGAGAGAGAGAGAGAGAGAGAGATACAGAGAGAGAAGGACAGAGTGGAAGAGGGAGGGAGAGGGAGAGAAAGACAGAGAGGAAGGGAGAGAGGGAGAAAGAGAAAGAGAGAGGGGCAGAGAAAGAGAGAGAGAGCGAGAGATAGGGAGAGAGAAAGACAGAGTGGAAGAGGGAGGGAGAGAGAGAAAGGGAGAGGAAGAGGGAGGGCCAAAGAGCGAGAGAGAAAGACAGAGAGAGAGGAATAGATAGAGAAAGGGAGAGAAAGACAGAGTGGAAGGGGGAGAGAGAGAAAGAGAAAGAGAGAGGGGAAGAGGGAGGGGCAAAGAGAGAGAGAGAAAGACAGGGAGAGAGATAGACAGAGAAAGATAGAGAAGGACAGAGTGGAAGGGAGAGAGAGAGAAAGAGAGAGGAAGAGGGAGGGGCAAAGAGAGAGAGAGAGAAAGACAGGGAGAGAGACAGACAGAGAAAGAGAGAGAAAGACAGAGTGGAAGGGAGAGAGAGAGAAAGAGAGAGGAAGAGGGAGGGGCAAAGAGAGAGAGAGAAAGACAGAGGGAGAGAGAAATAGAGAAAGAGAGAGACAGACAGAGAGGAAGAGGGAGGGAGAGGAAGAGGGAGGAAGAGAGAAAGAGATCGAGGAAGAGGGAGGGAGAAAGAGAAGGAGAGGGAAAGAGAGAGAAAAAGAGAAAGTGGGCAACAGACAGAGACAGAAAGAGAGAGGGAGAAATAGAGAAAAAGGCAGAGTGGAAGGGAGAGAGAGACAGGGAGAGATAGATAAAGAAAGAGAGGAAGGGAGAGAGAGAAAGAGAGAGGAAGAGGGAGGGGCAAAGAGAGAGAGAGAAAGACAGAGATAGAGAAAGAGAGAGAAAGACAGAGTGGAAGGGAAAGAAAGAGAGAGGGGAAGAGGGGGGCAGAGGGAGAGAGACAGAGAGAGAGAGATAAAGAGAGAGATAAAGAGAGAGAAAGACAGAGTGGAAGAGGGAGGGAGAGGGAGAAAAAGAGAGTGAGCGGAAGAGGGAGGGGCAAAAGGAGAGAGAGAAAGACAGATAGAGAGAGATAGAGAAAGGGAGAGAAAGACAGAGAGGAAGGGAGAGAGAGAAAGAAAGACGGGGAGAGATAGATAGAGAAAGACACAGTGGAAGGGAGAGAGAGGAAGAAGGAGGGGCAAAGAGAGAGAGAGAAAGACAGAGATGGAGAAAGAGAGAGAAAGACAGAGTGTAAGGGAGAGAGGGAGAAAGAGAAAGAGAGAGGGGAAGAGGGAGGGGCAGAGAAAGAGAGACATAGAGAGAGAGAGAGAGAGAGAGAGAGAGAGAGAGAGAGAGAGATACAGAGAGAGAAGGACAGAGTGGAAGAGGGAGGGAGAGGGAGAGAAAGAGAGTGAGCGGAAGAGGGAGGGGCCAAGAGAGAGAGAGAAAGACAGAGAGAGAGATAGATGAGAAAGGGAGAGAAAGACAGCGTGGAAGAGGGAAAGGGAGAGAGAGAAAGAGAAAAAGAGAGAGGAAGAGGGAGGGGCAAAGAGAGAGAGAGAAAGACAGGGGGAGAGATAGACAGAGAAAGAGAGAGAAAGTCAGAGTGGAATGGAGAGAGAGAGAAAGAGAAAGAGAGAGGAAGAGGGAGGGGCAAAGAGAAAGAGAGAAAGACAGAGAGATAGATAGATAAAGACAGAGTGGAAGAGGGAGAGAGAAAGAGAAAGAGAGAGAGGAAGAGGGAGGGGCAAAGATAGAGAGAGAAAGACAGGGAGAGAGATAGACAGAGAAAGAGAGAGAAAGTCAGAGTGGAAGGGAGAGAGAGAGAAAGAGAAAGAGAGAGGAAGAGGGAGGGGCAAAGAGAGAGAGAGAAAGACAGAGAGAGAGATAGATAGAGAAAGACAGAGTGGAAGAGGGAGAGAGAAAGAGAAAGAGAGAGAGGAAGAGGGAGGGGCAAAGAGAGAGAGAGAAAGACAGAGAGAGAGAGAAATAGAGAAAGAGAGAGAAAGACAGAGTGGAAGGGAGAGAAAGAGAAAGAGAGAGGAAGAGGGAGGGTCAAAGAGAGAGAGAGAGAGACATAGAGAGAGAGAGAGAGAGAGAGAGAGAGATAGGGAGAGAGAAAGACAGAGTGGAAGAGGGAGGGAGAGAGAGAAAGGGAGAGGAAGAGGGAGGGCCAAAGAGCGAGAGAGAAAGACAGAGAGAGAGGAATAGATAGAGAAAGGGAGAGAAAGACAGAGAGGAAGGGAGAGAGAGAAAGAAAGACGGGGAGAGATAGATAGAGAAAGACACAGTGGAAGGAGAGAGAGGAAGAAGGAGGGGCAAAGAGAGAGAGAGAAAGACAGAGATGGAGAAAGAGAGAGAAAGACAGAGTGGAAGGGAGAGAGGGAGAAAGAGAAAGAGAGAGGGGAAGAGAGAGGGGCAGAGAAAGAGAGACATAGAGAGAGAGAGAGAGAGAGAGAGAGAGAGAAAGACAGAGTGGAAGAGGGAGGGAGAGAGAGAAAGGGAGAGGAAGAGGGAGGGCCAAAGAGCGAGAGAGAAAGACAGGGAGAGAGATAGACAGAGAAAGATAGAGAAGGACAGAGTGGAAGGGAGAGAGAGAGAAAGAGAGAGGAAGAGGGAGGGGCAAAGAGAGAGAGAGAGAGAAAGACAGGGAGAGAGACAGACAGAGAAAGACAGAGTGGAAGGGAGAGAGGGAGAAAGAGAAAGAGAGAGGGGAAGAGGGAGGGGCAGAGAAAGAGAGACATAGAGAGAGAGAGAGAGAGAGAGAGAGAGAGAGAGAGAGAGAGATACAGAGAGAGAAGGACAGAGTGGAAGAGGGAGGGAGAGGGAGAGAAAGACAGAGAGGAAGGGAGAGAGGGAGAAAGAGAAAGAGAGAGGGGCAGAGAAAGAGAGAGAGAGCGAGAGATAGGGAGAGAGAAAGACAGAGTGGAAGAGGGAGGGAGAGAGAGAAAGGGAGAGGAAGAGGGAGGGCCAAAGAGCGAGAGAGAAAGACAGAGAGAGAGGAATAGATAGAGAAAGGGAGAGAAAGACAGAGTGGAAGGGGGAGAGAGAGAAAGAGAAAGAGAGAGGGGAAGAGGGAGGGGCAAAGAGAGAGAGAGAAAGACAGGGAGAGAGATAGACAGAGAAAGATAGAGAAGGACAGAGTGGAAGGGAGAGAGAGAGAAAGAGAGAGGAAGAGGGAGGGGCAAAGAGAGAGAGAGAGAAAGACAGTGAGAGAGACAGACAGAGAAAGAGAGAGAAAGACAGAGTGGAAGGGAGAGAGAGAGAAAGAGAGAGGAAGAGGGAGGGGCAAAGAGAGAGAGAGAAAGACAGAGGGAGAGAGAAATAGAGAAAGAGAGAGACAGACAGAGAGGAAGAGGGAGGGAGAGGAAGAGGGAGGAAGAGAGAAAGAGATCGAGGAAGAGGGAGGGAGAAAGAGAAGGAGAGGGAAAGAGAGAGAAAAAGAGAAAGTGGGCAACAGACAGAGACAGAAAGAGAGAGGGAGAAATAGAGAAAAAGGCAGAGTGGAAGGGAGAGAGAGACAGGGAGAGATAGATAAAGAAAGAGAGGAAGGGAGAGAGAGAAAGAGAGAGGAAGAGGGAGGGGCAAAGAGAGAGAGAGAAAGACAGAGATAGAGAAAGAGAGAGAAAGACAGAGTGGAAGGGAAAGAAAGAGAGAGGGGAAGAGGGGGGCAGAGGGAGAGAGACAGAGAGAGAGAGATAAAGAGAGAGATAAAGAGAGAGAAAGACAGAGTGGAAGAGGGAGGGAGAGGGAGAAAAAGAGAGTGAGCGGAAGAGGGAGGGGCAAAAGGAGAGAGAGAAAGACAGATAGAGAGAGATAGAGAAAGGGAGAGAAAGACAGAGAGGAAGGGAGAGAGAGAAAGAAAGACGGGGAGAGATAGATAGAGAAAGACACAGTGGAAGGGAGAGAGAGGAAGAAGGAGGGGCAAAGAGAGAGAGAGAAAGACAGAGATGGAGAAAGAGAGAGAAAGACAGAGTGTAAGGGAGAGAGGGAGAAAGAGAAAGAGAGAGGGGAAGAGGGAGGGGCAGAGAAAGAGAGACATAGAGAGAGAGAGAGAGAGAGAGAGAGAGAGAGAGAGAGAGAGATACAGAGAGAGAAGGACAGAGTGGAAGAGGGAGGGAGAGGGAGAGAAAGAGAGTGAGCGGAAGAGGGAGGGGCCAAGAGAGAGAGAGAAAGACAGAGAGAGAGATAGATGAGAAAGGGAGAGAAAGACAGCGTGGAAGAGGGAAAGGGAGAGAGAGAAAGAGAAAAAGAGAGAGGAAGAGGGAGGGGCAAAGAGAGAGAGAGAAAGACAGGGGGAGAGATAGACAGAGAAAGAGAGAGAAAGTCAGAGTGGAATGGAGAGAGAGAGAAAGAGAAAGAGAGAGGAAGAGGGAGGGGCAAAGAGAAAGAGAGAAAGACAGAGAGATAGATAGATAAAGACAGAGTGGAAGAGGGAGAGAGAAAGAGAAAGAGAGAGAGGAAGAGGGAGGGGCAAAGATAGAGAGAGAAAGACAGGGAGAGAGATAGACAGAGAAAGAGAGAGAAAGTCAGAGTGGAAGGGAGAGAGAGAGAAAGAGAAAGAGAGAGGAAGAGGGAGGGGCAAAGAGAGAGAGAGAAAGACAGAGAGAGAGATAGATAGAGAAAGACAGAGTGGAAGAGGGAGAGAGAAAGAGAAAGAGAGAGAGGAAGAGGGAGGGGCAAAGAGAGAGAGAGAAAGACAGAGAGAGAGAGAAATAGAGAAAGAGAGAGAAAGACAGAGTGGAAGGGAGAGAAAGAGAAAGAGAGAGGAAGAGGGAGGGTCAAAGAGAGAGAGAGAGAGACATAGAGAGAGAGAGAGAGAGAGAGAGAGAGAGAGAGAGAGATAGTGAGAGAGAAAGACAGAGTGGAAGAGGGAGGGAGAGAGAGAAAGGGAGAGGAAGAGGGAGGGCCAAAGAGCGAGAGAGAAAGACAGAGAGAGAGGAATAGATAGAGAAAGGGAGAGAAAGACAGAGTGGAAGAGGGAGGGGGAGAGAGAGAAAGAGAAAGAGAGAGGGGAAGAGGGAGGGGCAAAGAGAGAGAGAGAAAGACAGGGAGAGAGATAGACAGAGAAAGATAGAGAAGTACAGAGTGGAAGGGAGAGAGAGAGAAAGAGAGAGGAAGAGGGAGGGGCAAAGAGAGAGAGAGAAAGACAGGGAGAGAGACAGACAGAGAAAGAGAGAGAAAGACAGAGTGGAAGGGAGAGAGAGAGAAAGAGAGAGGAAGAGGGAGGGGCAAAGAGAGAGCGAGGGAATGACAGAGGGAGAGAGAAATAGAGAAAGAGAAAGACAGAGAGGAAGAGGGAGGGAGAGGAAGAGGGAGGAAGAGGGAAAGAGATCGAGGAAGAGGGAGGGAGAAAGAGAAGGAGAGGGAAAGAGAGAGAAAAAGAGAAAGTGGGCAACAGACAGAGACAGAAAGAGAGAGGGGAAGAGGGAGGGAGAGAGAGAGAAAGAGAGAGAAAGACAGAGTGGAAGGGAGAGAGAGACAGGGAGAGATAGATAAAGAAAGAGTGGAAGGGAGAGAGAGAAAGAGAAAGAGAGAGGAAGAGGGAGGGGCAAAGAGAGAGAGAGAAAGACAGAGATAGAGAAAGAGAGAGAAAGACAGAGTGGAAGGGAAAGAAAGAGAGAGGGGAAGAGGGGGGCAGAGGGCGAGAGACAGAGAGAGAGAGATAAAGAGAGAGATAAAGAGAGAGAAAGACAGAGTGGAAGAGGGAGGGAGAGGGAGAAAAAGAGAGTGAGCGGAAGAGGGAGGGGAAAAAAGAGAGAGAGAAAGACAGAGAGAAAGAGAGAGAAATAGAGAAAGGGAGAGAAAGACAGAGTGGAAGAGGGAGGAGAGAGAGAGAAAGAGAAAGAGAGAGGGGAAGAGGGAGGGGCAAAGAGAGAGAGAGAGAAAGACAGAGAGAGAGAAATAGAGAAAGAGAGAGGAAGACAGAGTGGAAGAGGGAGAGAGAAAGAGAAAGAGAGAGAGGAAGAGGGAGGGGCAAAGCGAGAGAGAGAAAGACAGAGAGAGAGAGAAATAGAGAAAGAGAGAGAAAGACAGAGTGGAAGGGAGAGAGAGAGAAAAAGAGAGGAAGAGGGGGCAAAGAGAGAGAGAGAAAGACAGAGAGAGAAATAGAGAAAGACAGAGAAAGACAGAGTGGAAGAGGGAGGAAGAGAGAAAGAGATTGAAGAAGAGGGAAGGAGAAAGAGAGAGAAAAAGAGAAAGAGGGCAACAGACAGAGACAGAAAGAGAGAGGGGAAGAGGGAGACAGAGAGAGAGAGAGTGAGAGAGAGCGAGAGAAACAGGCATACAGTTAGAGAGAGAGAGAGAGAGAGAGAGAGAGAGAGAGAAAGGGAGAGAAAGACAGAGTGGAAGGGAGAGAGAGAAAGAGAAAGAGAGAGGAAGAGGGAGTGGCAAAGAGAGAGAGAAAGACAGAGATAGAGAAAGACAGAGTGGAAGGGAGAGAGAAAGAGAAAGAGAGAGGGGAAGAGGGAGGGGCAGAGAAAGAGAGACAGAGAGAGAGAGAGAGAGAGAGAGAGAGAGATACAGAGAGAGAAGGACAGAGTGGAAGAGGGAGTGAGAGGGAGAGAAAGAGAGTGAGCGGAAGAGGGAGGGGCAAAGAGAGAGAGAGAAAGACAGAGAGAGAGAGAGATAGATGAGAAAGGGAGAGAAAGACAGCGTGGAAGAGGGAAAGGGAGAGAGAGAAAGAGAAAAAGAGAGAGGAAGAGGGAGGGGCAAAGAGAGAGAGAGAAAGACAGGGAGAGAGATAGACAGAGAAAGAGAGAGAAAGTCAGAGTGGAATGGAGAGAGAGAGAAAGAGAAAGAGAGAGGAAGAGGTAGGGGCAAAGAGAGAGAGAGAAAGACAGAGAGAGAGATAGATAAAGACAGAGTGGAAGAGGGAGAGAGAAAGAGAAAGAGAGAGAGGAAGAGGGAGGGGCAAAGAGAGAGAGAGAAAGACAGGGAGAGAGATAGAGAGAGAAAGAGAGAGAAAGTCAGAGTGGAAGGGAGAGAGAGAAAGAGAAAGAGAGAGGAAGAGGGAGGGGCAAAGAGAGAGAGAGAAAGACAGAGAGAGAGATAGATAGAGAAAGACAGAGAAAGACAGAGTGGAAGGGAGAGAGAGAGAAAGAGAAAGAGAGAGGAAGAGGGAGGGGCAAAGAGAGAGAGAAAGACAGGGAGAGAGATAGAGAAAGAGAGAGAAAGTCAGAGTGGAAGGGAGAGAGAGAAAGAGAAAGAGAGAGGAAGAGGGAGGGGCAAAGAGAGAGAGAGAAAGACAGAGAGAGAGAGAAATAGAGAAAGAGAGAGAAAGACAGAGTGGAAGGGAGAGAGAGAGGAAGAGGGAGGGGCAAAGAGAGAGAGAGAGAAAGAAAGGGAGAGAGATAGACAGAGAAAGAGAGAGAAAGTCAGAGTGGAAGGGAGAGAGAGAGAAAGAGAAAGAGAGAGGAAGAGGGAGGGGCAAAGAGAGAGAAAGACAGAGAGAGATAGATAGAGAAAGACAGAGTGGAAGAGGGAGAGAGAAAGAGAAAGAGAGAGAGGAAGAGGGAGGGGCAAAGAGAGAGAGAGAAAGACAGAGAGAGGGAGAAATGGAGAAAGAGAGAAAGACAGAGTGGAAGAGGGAGGGGGAGAGAGAAAGACAGAGAGGAAGAGGGAGGGAGAGAAAGAGAAAGAGAGAGGAAGAGGGAGGGGTAAAGAGAGAGAGAGAGAAAGACATAGAAAGATAGAGAAAGAGAGAGAAAGACAGAGTGGAAGAGAGAAAGAGATCGAGGAAGAGGGAGGGAGAAAGAGAAGGAGAAAGAACGAGAGAAAAAGAGAAAGAGAGCAACAGACAGAAAGAGAGAGAGAGGAAGGGGGAGGGAGAGAGAGAAACAGGCATACAGTGAGACAGAGAGAGAGAGGGAGACAGACAGAGAGAGAGCCTCTGGGGGAAGGTTCACGGATAGCAGAAAAGGTTGGATGTCAGACGTTAGAAAGAAGAAAAGACAGACCAAAAGGAGAAATGTAAGGGCGGGTGTGTGAGAGGTTCCTCAGTGTTCAATCCCTTCTAGACCACCCACCCAAATTGGGCTCTGATACCGGTTGCGTCGGAAGTTTCTTTAACTTGGTCCTGCACACTTAGCTCTTCAAATAAGGTCAACTTTAATGTACTCTTAAATTCAGTCCACCTGTGCTTACAATGAAGTGTCCATGTTCTGCCGTTTAGCGATTTTTACTGAACCCCGTTCTTACCCGGCCACTGGTATTATTCTTCCATCGGCAAATAGGGGTATCCCTGATCGAGGTAGGAAGTGCCCCCGAAAGCTGCGCACCTTTTACCTCTTGCTTGTGTCCCGGGTGAGTGAATTGCCCACAGAGGTTTCCGCGTATTTGCTCAACAGCAAAGAACAATTCATGTAAATAATGCCGGAGGGAAGTAAAGTAGGAGGGTTGCGCAGTATTTGGCTTCTTAGGCTGGAAAACAAAGGCGAGGAGCTAGAGGGTAAATACATATCTGTAAAAGCACGCTGCCAAGTGTAACAACCAATAACAGAGAACGACAATGCATAGCAATGCAAACATGTTTCAAGAGAGTGAACCTGAAAAAAAGCCCGCATGACAGGAGCGCCCTTATGATCTGTGAGGATGCATGGCCAAGAATAATCTCAGAGGAAAATGCCACCTCCGCCGGCGGTATTCTCAAAATTCCTCTCAGTTCAGAGTTACCGCTGGCCCCAGTATGAGTGTATTTGTGTTGTTCATCCTTTTTCGGCATCATAATGAGCACCTCGTCATACTGATGATGGTGAAGGTTGATCGTGTGCAGTAGGAGCTCATACCAGTGCTGTATATCTTTTTAATTCATAAAAGAGTCGTGTGAACTCTTTTGGATAAACTGCAACTGTAAGGTGGTGAGGCGGGGTGTATCGGAGATGCTCACCATTTCTCCCCCTAAAATATCCTAATTTCATGTTTTGATTGGAAGCGCTTGTGTATAGGGAAACATGTTTTTAAAACGTGTGGGCCAATTTTACAACGTTTACCTTTACCTTTCGGTCAGGTATATAGGTAGCATTGAGACTCACCAGAAAACGGGGCTGCACAGTACAAGGGAACAAAAACATAAGCCAAATGTGCAATAACACAGTGAAGCGTCTGGCAAAAGGCGGGCCAGGGGAGAGAGTTCTCACTCAGGTCACGTGCACAGTGGACAATGCCCAGAGAGGAAAAGAAAATGGCCGCCAATAAGCGAGGAGAAGCAGCCCTCACAGGTGGAGAAAATCCATCAAGCTTCACAGATTCCTCAACTTCCATCCAGTGCAAGTCAGTGGTGGAACTGTACCTAAAACGTAGTGGAACTGTGCCCTGGCGGGGGGCACGATAGGCAGGAAGGGAGCAATGTGCAAAACATGTTTCCAGGGTTGCATCCGTGCTGGTTAACAGCCACAGTTGAAACTGATTTCAATTGAGCTGTAACTGCCATCTGATAGTAAAGTGGAGAAGTGTGCTTTAACTTCACAAAGAACAGTTCCGGAGTGGTGAAAATGGCTGCGCAAAGTAGTGGAGCTGTTAACAGTAAAAGAAAGAAAAAGTAGTGGAACGCTTCCCCGACCATTCCCGCTCCGTACTTCGACCACTCGTGCAAGTAGATGGCATGGGATTCATTCATGCCACTCAAGCAGCAGGACTGCACATCCCTGATGACCCCCGTGTCAGTCATTAGACACTAGGACCCTGCACACACGGATGCGTGGCTGCGGCTCCGAGTCTGCAATCCTGCATTAGAAGGATGCACATGAAAGGGGTTTGTGTTCACGTTTATTTGCTATCAGTATTCTCATATTACGACACGGTAGACATGTAACGGTCTTTCAGTAGCATTCAGGAGTCAGGACGGCCCCTGTTTGCTCTGCCAGTCTCACCCAAAAGACTGGTGGGGCGGCAGATAGTTCTGCAGCACCATCATAGAATATTCCGCTCTGAATCAACTCTGCCTGTTCAGGATCCCACCTGTTTGACGTCCCAAAGAGAGTGACGTCTTCTTCGAGTGAAAGGGAAAAAGGACACAGAACTGACAGAGTTAATGAAGCCAACTCCTTCCGCCAGTGCGTGCTCATCGCATAGTGATAATAGGCAGTTATATGAGGACCAGTCAACGACCAATCGATAGAGATGGATTGCAACAGCTGTTATCAACTCCATTTAAGTCACACAGCATAGATATCCGGACTCTTGCCAGGCTTGTAGGGAGTTGCATAAAGTCACCCACAGCATGGATATCCGGACTCTTGCCAGGCTTGTAGGGAGTTGCATAAAGTCACCCACAGCATGGATATCCGGACTCTTGCCAGGCTTGTAGGGAGTTGCATAAAGTCACCCACAGCATGGATATCCGGACTCTTGCCAGGCTTGCAGGGAGTTGCATAAAGTCACCCACAACATGGATATCGGACTCTTGCCAGGCTTGTAGGGAGTTGCATAGAGTCACCCACAGCATGGATATCCGGACTCTTGCCAGGCTTGTAGGGAGTTGCATAAAGTCACCCACAGCATGGATATCCAGACTCTTGCCAGGCGTTGCATAAAGTCACCCACAGCATAGATATCCAGACTCTTGCCAGGCTTGTAGGGAGTTGCATAAAGTCACCCACAACATGGATATCCGGACTCTTGCCAGGCTTGTCGGGAGTTACATAAAGTCACCCACAACATGGATATCCGCACTCTTGCCAGACTTGTAGGGAGTTGCATAAAGTCACCCACAACATGGATTTCCTCACTCTTGCCAGGCTTGTAGGGAGTTGCATAAAATCACACACAGCATAGATATCCGGACTCTTGCCAGTCTTGTAGGGAGTTGCATAAAGTCACCAACAACATGGTTATCCGGGCTCTTCCCAGGCTTGTAGGGAGTTGCATAAAGTCACCCACAGCATGGATATCCGGACTTTTGCCAGGCTTTTAGGGAGTTGCATAAAGTCACCCACAACATGGATATCCTGACTCTTGCCAGGCTTGTAGGGAGTTGCATAAAGTCACCCACAGCATGGATATCCAGACTCTTGCCAGGCTTGTAGGGAGTTGCATAAAGTCACCCACAGCATGGATATCCTCACTCTTGCCAGGCTTGTAGGGAGTTGCATAAAGTCACCCACAGCATGGATATTACTCTTGCCAGGCTTGTCGGGAGTTACATGAAGTCACCCACAACATGGATATCCGGACTCTTGCCAGGCTTGTAGGGAGTTGCATAAAGTCACCCACAGCATAGATATCCAGACTCTTGCCAGGCGTTGCATGAAGTCACCCACAGCATAGATATCCAGACTCTTGCCAGGCTTGTAGGAAGTTGGATAAAATCACCCACAACATGGATATCGGGACTCTTGCCAGGCTTGTCGGGAGTTACATAAAGTCACCCACAACATGGGTATCCGGACTCTTGCCAGGCTTATAGGGAGTTGCATGAAGTCACTCACAGCATAGATATCCAGACTCTTGCCAGGCTTGTAGGGAGTTGCATAAAGTCACCCACAACATGGATATCCAGACTCTTGCCAGGATTGTCGGGAGTTGCATAAAGTCACCCACAGCATAGATATCCGCACTCTTGCCAAGCTTGTAGGGAGTTTCAGAAAGTCACGCACAGCATAGATATCCAGACGCTTGCCAGGCTTGTAGGGAGTTGCATAAAGTCACCCACAACATAGACATCCAATCTCTTGGCAAGCTTGTAGGGAGTTGCATAAACCCACCCAAAACATAGAAATCCGGACTCTTGCCAGGCTTGTAGAGAGTTGCATAAAGTCACCCACCACATAGACATACGGACTCTTGCCAGGCTTGTAGGGAGTTGCATAAAGTCACCCAAAACATAGACCGCCGGACTCTTGCCAGGCTTGTAGGGAGTTGCATAAAGTCACCCACAACATAGACATCCAGACTCTTGCCAGGCTTGTAGGGAGTTACATAAAGTCACCCACAACATAGACATCCGGACTCTTGCCAGGCTTGTAGGGAGTTGCATAAAGTCACCCACAACATAGCTATCCAGACACTTGCCAGGCTTGTAGGGAGTCGCATAGCTGGCAAAGCACGTAAGAGCTGTTTTTGAATGTAATTTGTTTACAACATAGTGATTCTGATCCGATATTAGGGACAGCAGAGGACCTATCAATTGCCAGGAGTACCAGCAGTGTGTTCAGGCGCACCTGACTCCCCCACAGTCAAATGCTCTGGCCAGCAGCAATGGATGTTATTATCAACTGGGTACTATTCTGTGATTCATAGGCACTTTAAATCAAAATCATGTTAAGGATCTCCAACCAAACATCAGTTTGTCTTGGACACATTGGGGATGTCTAGGGGTCTAACCAGGGTGAGAACTCTGGTCTTATTGGGGCTTTGTTGACACCCCATGTGGTGTTTGGGGGTATCACACTTAACTGGTGTATAGTCATTAAGTAAAGCATCCCGACCTCCTCTACTATGATTCGTTCTACTGTCTAGGGCGATGTTGACTGATGCTCTGGTCTGTTGTCCTTCTAGTGCTGGCCTGATGCTGCGTTGCAGCTCTGATGAGCCTCCATTCTGCATCTGCCATGGCTTCATCCATCATGTGTACTCAGAGTAATATTACTTCTGAATGATAAGAAAAGAGCGGAAGTGCGGCCAATGACATATGTGTTTGCTCTCTATGTGCTTCGACTTAACAGGCCCTTCCTAGGTGGTCTTATGTAATCCTGGAGAAACTATTTTGAGAGGAATTTGAATGACCCAATTCAGCAAAATATGGATTTGTTTGAAGTACGTGAGAGTTTTTGGGATTCAAATGACATTTTCCTTCCCGTTTTATTTGTTGAGAGAAATGAGCTGAGGACGATTTAGCCCCTCATATCACGCAGGGACTTTTAGATTTTCTAAACTAATTTGGGCTATTTTGAACCATTTTAGAGTATGTTGTAGCTGCCCAACTCTTAGTTGAAAAACACTTTGTGAATCAGGCCCAGTGGGTAGCCCTAGTTTCCATTTTCTATACCAACATTAAAGAAGGACTACCTTCTAGGACTAGATTATCTAAGCATTGCTCCTGTGCAAAGAAAGTGGAGCAAATTAATTTAGCACACTTTTACGCTGCTTAGTTTATAGGGACCAGAGCAAACAGGTGTATCCCCATCCAGATCATCTAAAAATATGATCTAGAAAAGTCTCCATTATGACAGAAATGAAGGAGACTGTTTTTTCTATGCTTGCTCGGTTACCTAAAGAGAAATGTTGATTCATGTTTCCCACTCTTCAAACGTTGTTATATAATACAGATTGGGACAAACCTGTGTGCGCCATTCGTAATAGCTAAGCAGCAAAAATTGGTTGTCTAAGAATTGTTCGAACTACAATTGTTCGAATTACAATTGACCTTTGCACAATTGACCGAATTGTGAAGGTCAATTGTTACATATATGCGGGGGGAAACCCCCCCGCAACCCCCATTTATTTTATATATATATATATATATATATTCAGTGAAAAAACTTTGTTAAAGGGACGTTATGGTTAAGTTGCGCTGATAAAAACCTTTGAAACTCAGTGAAAAAACTTTGTCAAAGGGGCGTTATGGTTCCAAGTAAAACCGAAAAACCCTTGAAATTCGCCAGTTATGGTAAGCTAAGCAACCATAACTCGTGCCACCACCGTGCACTGCTAAGACTAACACCCAGGACATCAAAGATGACATCACAAATGTCACTGATGACATCACTGATGACATCACATGTGTATGTACTTTTCATGAAACATGTGTACAAGGGATTCTTATTATAATGTTGCGAAACAAGTGTCAAGGATCATTGCAATAAATATCATACCCTAATTAGTGCATTGAACGATGCATTGATATAAATAGCATTCTATTATGGGGTTCTATCTAGTATACTAAGCAACTCATACAGAAACATAACATTGTGTGCAGTGTACAAGATGAAGGTATAATATTCGTAATGTTAATATGTTGAATAATGATATGATAATTGTTTTCTTAATAGATTTTTGTGTACTGTGAAATATGTAATAAGTAGCTAATAAAACACATGTATTACATAATTGCATTACTATAGACAAAACACAAAGGGCCTCATTACGACCCAGGCGGTAAGTTACCGCCTGGGTCGTACCTTTACCACCATGGCGTAAACTACGTTTGCGCCATGGTGGTTGGCGGATTTACCGCCCCATTCCGAGGTGAGTGGGGCGGTAAGTCCCCATTAACCCATTTACCCTTCCCCATTCCCATTTTTGCCCCATAGGGCATAATGGGAGTGGGGAAGGCGTTAATTACGCCACCGTAAATTACGGTGGCGTAATTAACAACAAGGTCCCTTAGCGCCATGGATTTTAACACCTGCTAAAAGCAGGTGTTAAAACCTCCATGGCGCTAAGGGACCTCGGAATCAGGCGGTAAGGGTCGGCGCTGTTTACGCCGCCGTAAACCCCTTACCGCCTGGGTCCTAATGAGGTCCAAAGACACAAGAACACATACCAATATGGGTATATACAGGGAAAGTGAAGTTAGCAAAAAAGTACAAGTAGTAGCAGAAGCAATTCATAATTTAACTGATTATTTTCATGCAAATAAATGATTGCTCTGTTTCAAAGCTGCTGTTTACCCTAGGTATATGTATCACTTGATGTGATTGGACCCTAAGGAAAGTAGTGTGAGTACAATGTATACAAATATGACCATACACAGGGAAAGTCCAGCCATAAAAAAAAAAACAGAACTATCAGAAAATGCTCATAAGTCTATTGATTATCTTTATGCACAAAAAGGATTGCTGTCTTTCAAGCTTATGTCTTCCCCTATGTATATGTTTCATATGATGTGACTGGACTCTAAGGGAATTACTGTAAGAACCTACTTGAAGGATACGTCTACAAATAAAATACATTTTTTAGTTTCTGACTGTTACTGAAGAAAACCATGTGGCCTAGATATGTGAGCAAAAGAAAAAAGAGTGACCCAGACATGTGATGTAATCAGTGATGTCATCAATGACATTTGTGATGTCATCTTTGATGTCCTGGGTGTTAGTCTTAGCAGTGCACGGTGGTGGCGCGAGTTATGGTTGCTTAGCTTACCATAACTGGCGAATTTCAAGGGTTTTTCGGTTTTACTTGGAACCATAACGTCCCTTTGACAAAGTTTTTTCACTGAATTTCATAGGTTTTTATCAGCGCAACTTAACCATAACGTCCCTTTAACAAAGTTTTTTCACTGAATTTGAAAGATTTTTTGCAGCGCAACTTAACCATAACGTCCCTTTAACAAAGTTTTTTCACTGAATTTCAAAGGTTTTTAACAGCGCAGCTTAACCATAACGTCCCTTTAACAAAGTTTTTTCACTGAATTTCTTAGGTTTTTAGTAGTGCAACTTAACCATAACGTCCATTTAACAAAGTTTTTTCACTGAATTTCATAGGTTTTTAGTAGTGCAACTTAACAATAATGACTTTGACTTTATATACATATCATATGGAACTGACTGAATCTCTTCTACTGTACTTGATGTCCGCGAACTCATTTAATGTTTGCAGACATGTTCAAAGAACAGTACCACTACCTAAAAACTCTGGGGGGGTATGTTTGATTGTTATATCATAACATAGGAACATTTAACAAATTCAAAAAAGAAGCACACAAACACATTATATGTACTAATACATAAGAAATGTAACCCATATAAACAACACACTAACCATTCATTTAAATGCACTATGTTCTAAAATGGAATATACCACAAGAAAATAAATTGGCTTCCAACATAATTACCTCACAAACACGACAGAACCGAGAACAAGAGCAGACCCACTGAGTACATTGGACATATCTTACCTGAAATAGTAAGTGTACTTAATTTTATTCATATATTTATAAACTTTCTGTATTAGATAAAAAAAATATTTTCTTTTTTTTTTTTTCTCGCAGAAATGTCTATTACTCTGGAATGGCTAGAGGAGCATTTCCCACATGAAGAAATGTCACAAGATAGTGAAACTAATGGTAAACACTTTATAATATAAACCATTTAATTATTATTATTTAGTATACATTTAACATATATATTTTTTTTTTGTACAGAGCATACCAAAATAGAAAATACTTCAGAAAAACCTGTTATGGATAACACTTTTCACAGTATAGAAGAAAAAATGGATTTATTGTTGACTAATTTTAATAATTTGAAAACGTTTGTGGAAGATCATATTAAACCAAAAACCTCGTACCATTGCCCCACATGTACTTGTCCCTCCTCATTATCCCCAAACCCTCTCCATAACCCAAAACGTTTTGATGAGACTTCCATCCCTTCTTCACCTAATAACAATCATGTTGAAACCCCTAATTCTCCTGTTTTTGTTTCTGTTTCTGCCTCACCTTCTCTGTCATAAATTATTAATATATGTTGAATAAAGTTTAATTTTATATTGTGTTGTCAATAGTTTTTTTTTTTTTTTTTAAAAACAATGTAGGTGTCCACGGACAGTGCAGGTGTTCTGAAATGTTCATAAATAAACGAAAATGGAGGTGTCCTGAAGAACACTATACCTGTTCATACTGTTCGCTAGCAAGATGAAACTATTCTAAGAACACACGCGGTGTCCTGAAATGTTTGTAAAAAAAAATAATTAAAGTGTCCTAAAGAACACTATATCTGTCCATAGTGTTCGCTATCAAGTTCAAATTTTTCCAAGAACACACGCGGTGTCCTGAATTGTTCATAATTAAACGAAAATGGAGGTGTCTTAAAGAACACTATACCTGTCCGTACTGTTCGCTAGCAAGTTGAAAATGTTCTAAGAACACAATTGGTGTCCTGAAATGTTCGTACATAAACGAAATTGGACATGTACTGAAGAACACAATATCTGTCCTTACTGTTCGCTAGCAAGTTTAAACTGTTCTAAGAACACACGCAGTGTCCTGAAATGTTTGTTTCACGTGTGACGCAATTTTAATTAGTTCAGGACCCGAACAGTGTCCGTAGAACATCAACGCACATGCGCTAGCCAATCTCCGTGCATTTGGTGTCCTGCGGACATGCGCTTCCTTCGCGGACTTGTTCGCGAACGGATCATATGACCGCGCCCACGCTGATCGCGTGTTCTGAATGCGGACACTGTTCATGTCCCCGAACAAATTAAAAGTACATTTTCAATTAATCCATAATATTTTTCAATAAAATCTCACCATGGCACAAGTCCCACATAGTAATCCTGAGTTTCTATATGCCTTTTGAAACTTTTAGAATTTTTTTTGTGTTCGATCTGTCAGCGGACAGCGCGTATGTCCGCGGACCGCGCACAAGCACCCCTATAAAAGACCACGCCCAAGAGCTTATTCTCATTGTGTTTCTGGCTATTCTTCAGAACACAGCGATTTTTGCTGCCACCTGCAGATTACACCATCATCGAGATGGCATCCTGAATGCTGAACTGCCACCTGGTGCTGCACCTGCTTCAGCACCACCCCCACCCCCTCCACCACCACCACCTCCCCAAGGGCCTGAAGAGGGGAACAGGAGTGAGGATGCAGAGGAGGAAGAAGAGGATGATGAGAATGAGGTAGAGGAAAACCCTACTACCCGCACTAGGCGTGAGTCTTGGGTGTGGTGGTTATTTACCATTCATGGGAATGTTCCTAAGGCTCGTGCGAACCGTGTTACCTGCAATGAGTGCAAAATGATACTCAGTCGCGGGAAGCACGGTAAGTACAGCTTTGGGACCACTACTATGAAGCGACACCTGAGGTCATTTCACTCTGGGGCTATTCGGAGGGTTGTACCTTGCGTAGAACGTAGCAGGTTGATTTCCTCTACTTCATCCTCTGTTTCTGATCCTGTCACCACAAGGACCACCTCTGTGGGACAGCATCTTCCTCAAGCTGCCTCACAGGCCATACATAATGCTGATGACCCTTACCTTTTGAGGGTCACAGTTGTATGTATGTACTGTGACACAGTACTCTGCATGGGGGAGCGACTTCTAAGTGCTTTTGAGACTATCGTCTCAGAGCACGAGAAGATCTGCTCACTACCCAAATAAAACCCACTCTACATCTTCCTCTCTCAGCTCGCCTTTTCTTATCCCTGTGGTTGGTGTCCCCCCCTTTACCTTCCTTTCCCCTCCTCTCCTAGTGTGTCGTGTATAAAAAAACAAAAAAAATACAAAATATCAAAAATAAAAAAAAAAATAAGGCTCTTTTCAGAGCCGCCTTTCACAGTTAAAAAATAGAAGTGAAAATAAATGAAGCAGGGCACTTTGTATTTTTTAGAAGTCCGCGGACAGTTCGCGAACATTTAAAAAATTGGGTTGCTACCCTATCACAAACATTGCAATTTTCTCTGGGAGGAAGTGGTGGCTCTGAAAAGAGCCTTTGGGAGGTGTTTGTAAGTCAAAAATTATAAATGCTTAACACCTACTTCAAAATGTATGTTGTAATTCCAAAAAAGGTCGCAATTCATTTTGTACATTTCTCAGAAAAATCTGATTGCCACCATAAGTAAGATGGACTCCATCTTTGCGAAAAATGTTTGTACTACGAAACAGAATATTTTCATTGTGAAAAGAAGACATGCCAAAATCTTTTAGAAAGGCACAAACAACTTTATTAACATTGCGCCTTGCTTTTTCCATTTGTGGACCAAATGAAGAAGAGCAAAGCCATATTTGTCTCTGCGCAATCCGTGAAAATATCACTTGAGAATTAGGAAACATGTCCATAACCTTCCCAAATCCTTCTTTCATAGCAAATTGCAAAACAATTCCAGTCACATGTCCTAAACTGTTCCCTCCACAATCAATTACAATTATGTCTGGATGTTGCTCTGTCTCCAAAGTAGCACAGAGAGGTAGCAAGTCCAACCACTTCATTCCACGTACTCCATGCCAGTGTACTTCCACATGTGGGAATCCAAGATCTACAGCTACTCTACAGCTTTCTGCATGCACCTTCAACCAATATATCCATGAATCTCCCAAAATCCATACAATCTTTTTCCTAAAATACACAGACATAGCTATCTGTTGTTCTCTCAGCAAAAACAGTATATGAGAAACTCTCTTCTGGCACAACACACCCACTAAACTTTCCTGACCAATCCCTTTTAGTACTCATTCTCATTTGCATGACTTCTGAACCCAAAAATCACTGGATGTAACTCCTGATGTCCGCGAACTACCGCCATGTCCGCAGACATATCGTAACATGAACAGCCCTTCTACCATTTCCCCTTCACTCTCTGTGCTATTCCCTCATTGGATGTAGCTAAGAAATCACATGACCATTCACCAATCACATTCAAGACCTCTACATCTAACTGCATCATCATAGATCAGCACTGCAAATGTACTGTGAATCTCTCTGAGTACAAGTGTCATATCATTGGCAAGCACCCTCTACCAGAAATACTGTACAAGTCTACAAGATTTCTACTTGCAGCTCCATGCATATCCATATGCATGAACACAAACTTCAGGTATGCATATTTTCTGTATAGTAGATGAACACATTTTCAAACAGACTTTTAGCTTGTGCAATCTGTAAAATGAATTTACTGTATTTTTTTCAATTTCCTAAAATCAACTATCACTTATAAACCTTTATACTATTTACTTTCTTTATACACACACACACTCAAATCATGTTAAACTAACATTTTTAAATGAAATATATAGACTACATATATTCAAACAAAATTGCATGCAAGCACAATCTATGTTTAAATCTTTAAAAAAATACTTATACAATTTCATATTTTTTTGTTTTTATTTATTTATTTACTTAATTACTTTAATTTAGACATGACATTGAGGCGCTATTACCTAGAACAGCTTAGTTACAGAAATAGTGGTATTCACTGATATATTATACATTTCACAAGACATAGTAAAGATATTTTTTTTGCTACAGTTAGTCATTCAATACAATTTGTTCATTAAGAACATATAATATGTACTGAACTGATGCAATGTATCTTATGTAAATAAATTAGTTTAATGGTTTCAAAGAAGGGACTGAGTGTTTCAATTAAAAAAAATCAATATCTAAATTAAAAACAGCGCTATATACAAACAAAGTTACTAATTTGAAGCTTTTACAATTGCAGTGAAGACCAGTCTCCTGAAAAGAAGCAGCCGAATTCGAAGAACAAAGAAGAACTAAGAAGTTACCTGTTATATTAAGAAAAAAAGTAGAATATCACCATAATATTTGTATTATTACTCAAACATACTATAACGTTAATACAAGCTATTTCTGTGCCTAAAAATAGAGATTGTGTACCATTTCGTCCAAAAATCTCCATGGCTTAAACAGCGATTTACAGCCAGAATAGCCCACAAATTCCTATTTTTGGACACACAAATCACCCAACTGAACCGCTACAATTTTCATATTATAGAACAAACAACTGTTTTAATTGTATACATTAGATTTACTATTTGTACTTTTCCACACCACTAGCTTACTTTTTTTTTGTCATCTGAACCCCAGTTTAGTAACACATAAATTCAAGAATACCTATCCCTACTAGTTGTAGTTCCCAATGCACAATCACACACCAATACATACATCTTTATCATCTTACTCAAACACTCATGCACACAGCACACATACATTCCAGAACACCCCAACCCATACCTTCTTTATTTTTCTCAACAGACCCTAAAGAATGCCTACCAAAAGTCAAGTCCGTTGAAAGTAACGCAAAAGTAGAGCAAATGAAAATAAAAGTGTCCAACATAAGCATCCATCTCTAGCAGAATTTGTAAAAAAAAGTTGAAACAAAACAGCTGATACAGTCATTTAGTGAAACACAAGAAGTTTCAAGTACAAAAACTTTGCCTCCTCTATCAAAATGTAAAACAAACCAAAAAACAATTAACAGAAAATCAGCTATCACTACAGCTAAAACTACTTCTTCAAATTAAAATATAGTGCAAAGTAAGCATACCAAGAAAAGTATTTTTGCCAAAATGTACCGTCACAAAGTCCTTCAAAATCTTATAAAAACAGGAGAGAAATCAGGTTCAATGCTTAAAACCTATCGTAGGAAATTAATCTTAGAAGCGTTGATGGACAGTGCAATTCTTCTCAAAAGAAAGTTATTTATTTTACTGTCGAACAAAATGAAACCACTAACAAAACTAATAACTAAATTACAAAAAAGACTTCTCAATAAGCAAAATGTCAACAGAAAGAACTTCTTAAGTATCTGCAGAGGTGAATGGAATCACACTACGAGCACAGAACCATATTTAAATGAAGAAGCGAACAAACAAAAGCAAACAAATACAATTGCCATACATAACAGTGGTCGAGGTTATGAAAAAGTGAATAATACCATAATGGAACAAGAAGTACTCCTTACAAAAATATGCCCTGAAAACTTAGAATTACCCCTCCATTCAACTGAATCAGAACGTCTAGTGTACAAATGGCCATGCACGTCAATGTGTAACATTCCCAAACAATGTTTCAAATCTTTACGCCAATTCCTCAATAAATATGTAAAAAGCAAAGACAAAATCCAATTTAAATTACTGCAAAATATGGATACCTGTCCAGTGCGCAAGTACACAGGACTACAAGGATATTAATTGGCCTGCATTACAGGACCTACTTGTAAAACCACTTTCCATGATATCAAAAGGATATCAACACATCATTCAACTATAAGAAATCTAGTCTATAAACTGTACTATGCTAAAAGTCCTGCTTTAGCACTAGCAAAGTTAAATAACATCCTTCTACATGGTACAGCAAAAGACCTACTTGAAGAAATTCACTATATCCAGAAAAATATTTTGGAAGTGAAAGCCATTTACAGAATGAAATAGCTTTAAACCAATTAAGCAACAATTCTACACATGGCAACCTTTTGCTAAACACATACAAAAAAGAAATACTAAGATTTAAAAGTACATCAGCTGAAGTACCAAACCATGTATGTGTATGTTGCCGTAGAACATTTTATAAAAGTAACACAAAAACTGTAGACCTATCATACAAAATAGAAGACAATGAAGATTCTAAATGGTTTGAATTAGCTCTCTACCTTGTAGCAGAAAACAAATACGAAATAACTGAGCCCTTAATACTTTGCAGTTACTGCACTACAAAACTTGACAACAACCAAACTCCTTCACGTGCTATCACAAATCATTTGGAATTATACCCAGTACCAAAACCCCTACAACAACTTAATTTATATGAGAGCATCATAATTCAAACAGTACATCCATTTCAAGCAATAATACGCCTTCAACCAAAAACAGCAAAATTACCTCCCTCTGAATTGGTAAAAGGCATTCGTGGAAAAGTAAATTACTTACCATTAGATCTAAAAGAAAATGTGCATACTCTAGGAGTGCAACATCCAATGCAGCAATCTTTAATTATCTTAGTAAATGGAGTACCTACAAAAGACAAAAAAATATGGCAACAGCTGGTAGATTTATATAAAGTTAGACAAGCCTTCCAATATCTTAAAGAGAATAATGAATATTACAAAGAAATTAATATTGAAGAAAATGTGAAAGATACAACTGAAATAATTCAAGAAACACAAGGAGCTGGTCAATTTGAGCTACTAGATCCTGCTACAATATCAAATACTTTAGACCATTATACAATTCATCCTTTGCACTGTAATGAAACCGTAGAAGATGTACTGGAAACATACCAAATGCGTCAAACAAAAGGATCGCCAATCAGCATATGGGAAAATAGTATAGAAGCACATGCTTTTCCTCTACTCTTTCCTACTGGCAAAGGAGGAAGGTATGATGATAGACCTATTCAAATATCAGCTTCAGAATACCGCTCATTACGGATGTATTCTGAAGATCCCAGATTTAGACAAAATGTGGAATACATATTCCACCTACTCTTTGAAAGTGAACTAGCAACTTTATGTTACGGAGTTGCACACATATTAAAATCAGGATCACACTTTCAAAATATGACAGCTACACAATTATTAGAAAAAGTGCAACGAAAGGATGAGGTTTTACAATCAAATATTACAAATCTATTAGCAAATATGCGTGGTACTAAAGAGTATTGGTTTCAACGTCATGGAGATGTACGTTGTATGATCAGAAACCTTGGCCCACCCACTTGGTTTGTTACATTAAGTTGTGCAGAATATGCATGGGAAGATTTACATGATTTCCTACGCATATCAAATAAAAACAAAACAAACATAGATATACTAACACCTGGAGAACTTTGTTCTTTGGATCTTGTTAATGTTTCAAGATATTTTCACCATTGCTTCATTGCTATGCTACATTTTATTTGTAATAAAACTGTTCCTCCCCTTGGAGAAGTGCAACACTTCTTTTGGAGAAAAGAATACCAAGCCAGAGGAGCAACACATATCCACATGCTTTTATGGATTAAAGATGCTCCTAAATTTGGTCAAGACAGTGATGTCACTGTTTTATAGTTTATTGAAAAATATGTCACTTGTGAAATTCCATCAGAAGCCACAAATAGTGATCTTCATGCACAAATTTTACAATTTCAAAGACACAAATGTGGAAAATATTGTCGTCGCGAATACAAAAACAAAGGGAAATACTACACCAAATGCCGATTTGGTTTCCCTAGACCAGTTACAAATACAGGTCAAGTGAACAACCTCATGTCTTCAGTTAGACATAGTGTTAAAGGTAAGTCACCTAAAAATACATATTACATAAAAAGAAAAGAAGAAGAAAAATATATCAATGATTAAAATGCAATCATTGCCCACTTATGGAATGCAAACATAGATGTGCAGTACATTGCAGACAATTCTACTGCAGTTGCACGATATGTCACAGCATACTTAACTAAAGCAGTAAAGACAGAGCTCCAAGACCTCTGGAATGACCTGTCATCAGATAAAACAGTGTCTCAGAAATTATACAGCTTGGGCATTACAATGCTCACCCATAGAGAATGTGGATCATATGAAGCAGCTGATCGTTTAACTGGTACTGCATTGTATGGTAAATCTGAAAATATAGTATGGCTAAGTCTTGGTCCAGCTAAATCTAGAAAAAGAGTTCTAAAATCATATGAAGATATAGAAACAATAGCCAAACATGATCCCAACAGCCAAGACATTTTAAAAAACAATTTATTGGACACATACTACCCAAACAGAAGTAATACTTTGGAAAACATGTGTCTATACCACATAGCCCAAAACTACACATACAAAAATAATATGAAACCTGATGAAAAAAAGGTAAATATAGAGTGACAAACTGTGAAGGCAGCTTAGTTAAACTCACTAAAACAAATTTAATTAATCATATCAAATTGTCATTAAAGACTCCTCAACATAAAGAAGTATATTACATGTCCCTGCTAAAACTCATCAAACCATGGAGAAAATAAGAACAATTACTAGATAACTATGACTCATATGAGGATGCTTTCAAAGCAAATGAAAGCACTATAACTGATGTAAACTTTACACAGTACAAAACAATGTTGCACAATGAACAGCAACACGAAGAAGAACTCCAAGCCCAACTAGATAAGGACACTCCTGACAGTAGTCAACCTTCTGTAACATGAAGCCAAGAACCACTGGGAGAACCACTAATAATAAATGAGGCAGAATTAGCTATGATAGAAGTAGAAAACACCATGTGTCAGTATGAAGATAAAGAAGACTTAACTATACTACAATCAAAACTAAACAATGAGCAAAGTAGCATTTTTCAAGAAGTAACAAAACAAATTGCACATGGTGTAAAACATGAAAACATGAAAATAAAGAATGTTCCTGCCATAATTATAAACCTATACTACTGTACGTCAGTGGTGAAGCTGTTTCTGGCAAAACATTCCCAATCAAAATCATTAGTAAGTTCCTTCAACAATTGACAAACAACAAACTGTCAGCTGTTCTCACTGCCCCCACAGGTTTAGCTGCCTACAACATAGGTGGTGTTACATTACACCGATTACTACTATTACCAGTAGAACACCAGAACAAATTAGACTACTACAAACTTTCTGCAGAAGCTGCAATGGAATTACACAGAGTATTGAAACAAATGAAAATGCTACTAATAGATGAAGTGAGCATGGTCTCCAACCTGATGTTAGCTGTGATTCACCTCAGATTACAAGATGTATTCAAAACAGACTATGAAGAGCTCTTTGCAGGAAAACACATTATTGTTTTTGGAGATCTGCTTCAATTAACACCAGTAAAAGGTGAGCCTATTTTTAAAACATTAGGACACAAACTCTGCCGTAAAACTGTTGGCAGCATTGGAAATGTCAACCCTTGGCAACATTTCCAATACAGAGAATTAACAGAAAACATGAGGCAATCTGCAGATCTCACTTATGCCAACATTTGAAAAAGTATCAGAGTTGGTATACTTTCTAAAGAAGCAGAAGCAATATTGAAAACCCGGCACATTAATGCACTTTATGGCGATAATGCATGTGCTACAGATGTTATGGAACAATTAGCCCACAAAAATGTCAATTGTATGGCCTTAATGCCAACTCTTGCAAGCTGTTTCAAATTCAATGAAATCATGCTAAGTAAAGAAATGCAACCAATCATGGAAATTAGCGCCACAGACAAACTAGATGTACATGGTATGACACTACCCATGTGTGACCAAGCCACAACAAGACTAAATAGTTTAGAAAAATCAATCTCAAACACAGCAGGCTTAGAAAAGATATTAAAATTATCCATAAATTGCAGAGTAATGCTTAAACGTAACCTTGACGTGGACCAAGGACTAGTTAATGGAGCATTGGGTACAGTTTTTGGCTTTCAAACATACCCAAGCAACAACAAAATTCAGTTTGTCAATATACTCTTTGACAAACTTTCAGAAGTAAAAAGGATAGGATGCTCAACAGCTAGATTCCTTCTCTTCAAAGATATGTATGTACGCAGAGAACAATTTTCTCTAACTATTGCATACGCAGTCACGATTCATAAATCACAAGGTCTTACCCTAAACAAAGCAATGATAGATATTTTTAACACAGTCTTTAAAGAAGGCATGAGCTACGTAGCACTATCATGCTTACGTACACTTGACGGTCTATTTCTAATCAACTTTGATGCAAGTAAAATAAACGCTGATATTCCTTGCATTTTAGAATACAATAGACTCCGCTCACTATACACCCCCCACCTAAACACATATTCTGTTCCACAAAAAGTAAAACGTTATAAAAGAAAAATAAATCAAACAGAAATGCAACAGGATGTCACAGCAACAGAATGCAGCAAACAATCCTGACAACACGTATAGTGTTTATGGAATAAGACAACAATTGGACTACTGTGCTGGAATGGTGAAATTCACTATAAACTCACAGGAAGATCCACTAGAATTTCTAATGTACTTACTACAAGTACTGGAAAACAAAAACATACCTATAAATGAAATCTTTCAGATTTGTGGAAACATACATGCACTCTCTGCAACAATGTGACACAAGAAGAAATCCCCAATGAACGCTTCATATATATATCAATACCAAATTGTGAATCCATTCCATTTCAGCGACTTGTACAAAATGCAAACCATGGTAGATTATGCTCTACCTGCAATTCAGATAATCGCTCCACGTTAGTAATAGAAACACATAGTAAATACATAATACTAATGCTTCTACATTACGATGGAGATGGTACCAAAAACAACTGCCAGCTGACTGGATTCACACATGGTCAAATATCACTTGGTAAGAAAACCTTCACAACAATAGGTATAATCTACCACGCAGGAGCCACAACCAATTCAGGGCACTACACTGCATATATAAAAAGAAATGTGGATGGTTTGAATGTAATGATAGTACCATTACTCTAAAGCAGAGATTACCACGAAATCTTACAAACGCTTATTTGATGTTCTTAAAACCAAAATTTGATAACTAAACTGTATTTAAACCCTAAGTAAACTTGTGTTAACAAAAATATAAACTGTTAGAATACTCCAAAAGCTATCTAACTGCTCAAAGATTCTACAACAACTAATCAGATAAATGAATACCACTAAATTAGACCAAAAAATACACAGTTAGAATACGCCAATTGGTATCTAACTGTCCCAAAATTTAACAATATCCAAATAGATAAATCAATACCACTAAAATATATCAAAAAAATAGACAGTTAGAATACGCCAATTGGTATCTAACTGCTCCAAAATTTTATAATATCCAAACAAATAAATAATATGTTACTGCTCCAAAAAAATGCAACAAGCCAAAGTATAAAGCATTAGCCAGAAACAACAAGTGAACACTGAAAACAAACAAACAAATAAACTGTAGCATAACAGAAAAAGGTTTTTTTTTAATCCAACATGGATTTTTTTTTCTCCCACAGACCCAATGATTTTAGCAACAAATACAGAAACTGAGCAAATTGCACAGTACTCTGATTTGTAATCTACTAAATATGAGGGTCCAAAAAAAAAAAAGTATGTTGATTATACAATGTAATAAGTCATTACAAAATACTAATGCTAACATGCTATTTTCTTTTATCACAGAAATTAACAAGAAATACATGTACTCCGGTTACTAGACCAAACAGTAAGTATACAATAATAAAGAGAACCATAGCAGCATATCACATCCATAGTATCTAATACCTTTGTTCCTTATACATTTGTTTTTCACCCAAAGTTATAAGCAAATATGAATGTGATATGCTGCGGTGGTTGTTGCCAGGTCATAGAGTCTTGGGTGCATGGCCAAACCTACGAACATTTCAGAACAACGTGATAGTTCTTAGAACACTTTCAACTTGACAACGAACAATACGGACAGTGTCCACAGAACACCCCCATTTCGTTTATTTGCAAACATTTCAGGACACCATGAGTGTTCTAAGAACACATTCAACTTGCCAGTGAACAATACGGACTACGCCTTCAGGACACCGCAAGTGTTCTTAGAACACATTCAACTTGACAGAGAACAATACGGACAGCGTCCTCAGGACACCCCCATTTTGTTTATTTGTGAACCTTTCAGGACACCGCGAGTGTTCTTGGAACACATTCAACTTGCCAGCCACAACCCCCATTCATATTTGCGAACATTTCAGGACACAGCGAGTGTTCGACAACGTCTTCAGAACACCCCCATTTTGTGTATTTGCGAACATTTCAGAACACGGCGAGTGTTCTTAGAACACATTCAACTTGACAAAGAACAATACGGACAGCGTCCTCAGGACACCCCCTACGAACATTCCCCGGACACCGCAAGTGTTCTTAGAAGCGTCTTCAGAACACCACCATCTTGTTTATTTGCGAACATTTCAGGACACTGCGAGTGTTCTTAGAACACATTTAACTTGACAGAGAACAATATGGACAGCGTCCTCAGGACACCCCCATTTTGTTTATTTGCGAACATTTCATGACACTGCGAGTGTTCTTAGAACACATTCAACTTGCCAGCCACAACCCCATTCATATTTGCGAACATTTCAGGACACAGCGAGTGTTCGACAACATCTTCAGAACACCCCCATTTGTGTATTTGCGAACATTTCAGGACACCGCGAGTGTTCTTAGAACACATTCAACTTGACAACGAACAATACGGACAGCGTCCTCAGGACACCCCCATTTTGTTTATTTGCGAACATTTCAGGACGCTGCGAGTGTTCTTAGAACAGTTTCCATTTGCTTGCGAACAAAACGGACACATATTGAGTCCTCAGAACACCCCCCATTCAGTTTATTTAGAACATTTCAGAACACCCGTGATGTCCGCAGATAAATCGAACACAAAAAGAACGTCTAACACATAAAAAAACACAACTTTCATCCTATCTCATACACTCCCACCCTCCCCAAACACTCCTACACACCAACACAGTCTACTAAATACAAATTTTGAACAAAGTTTCACTGCGCTGTCCGCGGTCGACCGTGAATCCAAGATGGAGGGCGCTACCGAAAATCTGACGCGCTTCACGCTCCACGCGTCCAATCAGTGAACACGTTGCATGTCCGCGGACATTACGCAAGCCGATTGGCCAATCAGGACACTGCGGAGCGAACAGGGAAGTGTGTCCGCGGACCGAACACAGATATCACAAATTTTTTTTTACCTACATTTTGGTCATTTTAAAAAAAACTACTGGACGGATTTTCAACAAATTTGCAAAAGCCCGCTTTCAGGACCAAGCCGCTGCTCCTGGTCCAAATTTGGTGAAAATCCGTCCAGCGGTTTGGGATGTAGACGCGAGCACATTTTTTTTCCCATTCAGTCTATGGGAAAAAAAAAGTTTTGGGACACCCCCTATAACTTTGCCCCCCCTAGATGAATCCTCACCAAACTTTGCTAAAAAAGTATTTGGGTCACTCTGAATTTTTTTGCAAAGTTTGGTGAGGATTCGTCCAGGGAGAGCAAAGTTATAAGCCGCCCAAAAAGTGCTCTTCCTATGGAAACACCAACTTAACCTTAACTACATGGCCACTACCGTGTATATATATGCGGTCAATTGTGCAAAGGTCGATTCGGACCCTCGACTTTCGGTCAATTAGGTAATTCGAACAATTGTGTTCGAACAATTTGGGTAATACCGCAAAAATGTTGCATTTGCTTGCCCTGGTGCCCATGTTATATAATCTGTACACAGAGCAAAAGTAAGCCATTCAGCAATATATTTTTGGTGCAAGTCAGTAGACGCGCTAAAACTGATTGTATCCTCTATTCGGGGCCGCCCTGCACTCCTCTATGAGTGATGTGTATCAGTGGATCTCTGTATCAAAGGGAATGGAATATCACGATTCTCATGACCCCTCACCATTGTCTATGCTGATGGGAATTGTAGTCCAAAAAATCAACCTTTGCAGACCCCTGCTCTAGACGGGAGACTGAAGACGCCAAACATGCACTAGCCATCAGAAACCTTCTGTCTAGACATGAGGTTGCTGAGGTTTTGGCGGATAAAACAGTTGGAAGCATTCAAAAGGATCCTTTTTTTTCAAGGAATGTGTATGAGTTAAATTGACATTGGATTCTGGAAAAAACAGTACAGATCAAATCTTGAATGCCTTGCTAAAGGGATTCAATGTGCATCAATGTAGGACCCACATGCATTGCTTGAGTTCAAAGCAAGCACAGTGGTGCATTGAAATAGAACTTGCAAAAGCTGTAGGATTGTATTCGCCAAAAATAAGACTACAAATAACGTACTGATGTATGCATGTGTGACGTAGGGCCTGTCAGGCCAGTGGCCCTTCATATCTCACAATAATCTCGAGGGGTTTCTGCAACACGAGCAACATTTATTTAGTGTCACCTTTCGGAATCTGCTGACATCCGCTTCTTGGTGTGATGTCTGTGAGGTTTCTCAATGTGACCCGGGGCCCCCGTTAACAGCCTTCCCCTCCCATACCTGTAAGGAATATGCAGGACACAGGTCTGCTTCACACAGGCTCCCAGCGCGCTCCGAAGATCTCCGGTACGCCCACTTTATTCGTGTGCATGCGCGACAGCGAACAAAACCGCCGTGCTCACGTGACTCTCACATCCCTCCTTTTTCATAACAAAACATTTGTTGTGTTCAACTTTTAACTTACTGTCAACATGACATACAAACATGTGAAACTATTGCCAGCAATGTTTGGGCCCAACGTGGGCAACCACCATCATCCACCGGCTTGCTTCAACTCGGGTCCAAGATGTAGTCCTTGAACCTTGCCGGACACTTACGGCCTTCACGACGGAGATATCTCCCCCAATCTGTTCTCCCTCACCGTTGCGTTCCCCTCCTCCGTGACCACTCAGGCCTGCTACTGGGGTCTGTTCTCTACCTGTCCCTCGACCCGGTTAGACATCTCTGTCGCTGGTTCGGGTTGCTGTTCTCTGGCGACCTTTTTAAAGAAGAATGAATTTCTCGTTACTGATCCTCGCTAATCGGCAGCCTTGACCATGGACCCTTTCACGTGTGTCACGCCCATGTGAGTGGGCTCATAGTTGAGGGATAGCTTCCCTTCTGGATGACTGTTCCTCACAAAGACCATGTCGCCCACCTCGATGTTAGGCGGCTTCAGCCTACGTCTGGCGTTCTCCTTCTCATTATGCATTTGCCTGTCATCGGCTGTTTTCTGGTCGTCAATGGCTCCGGTGTTCAGCCCATTTCAGGGATCAATCCTCTCGGGCATCTGTTAAATAAGGCTTTCGCTGGAGGAACGCCTGTGGATAGGTGTCTCTGAGGAACTGGTACAAATTTAATTTTGTCTCTGCGTGATGTGAAAGACCTTATAAAGCGTGTGAATAAAGTGCTCCACCTCTCCATTAGCTCTCGGACAACCCGGTGTCACCTTTCTATGCACAATACCATAGTCCTTCATGAAATCGGCGAATTGTCTGCCTTGAAATGGTGGCCCATTGTCTGAACATAAAACTAGGGGCAGCCCATGGGTTGCGAATACTTTCTCTAGAGCTTGACGTAGAATCAACTAGTTCCAACTCTGGATAACGTGACCATTGATCTATTAGCACCAAAAGCTACATGCCTCTCCCTGTTGAACCAAAATCTGCATGCACAGTGTCCCATGGGACATTGCTACGTTCATTGATCTTTTGCTCTAGCTCAGGGAACCACACCTTGGTCATCAGCCTTGCCTTGGTCTTTGCAGTGTCTTGGGGGCCACATTGGGCCAATTAAATCACTCTCTCGACCAGCTTCCTTGGTATCACAAAATGCTGCCCTCGAAAAATGAGTCCTTCTGCCGTCTTGGACAGTTCATGTCGTATTTTCCATAGCTGCTGAATCTCTCGTTGAGTGTCTTTGTGGGACATATCGGTGCGTGTCGATCTCCAGTCTCCACTGTCCGCTACCTCCTGAATGAGTTGAAAATATTCATCCACTCTGGATGCATCCGCCACCTCTTCTGGTGTCATTGCTATTGGTATGGCCGCGTCCACAACCAGGTGGTTGTAGTCTTCACACTCCACAACTGGACTCATCCCCTGCTTGACATCAACCCTGGGATGGTGGGACAGGAAGTCCACCGGATTGTGAGCTCCCAGCCTGTACTGCAGTTTCACCCCATATTCTGTGAGAGCAATCATCCATCTCTATTTGTGGTGGTGGTTTGTAGGAGGTGCTAGTCAGGATTGGTATTAGAGGCTTGTGGTCAGTGATGACTCAAACTGGTTTCCCAAGAATGTAGATGTGAAAATGTCTACAACCCCAAAGAATAGCCAGCGCCTCCCTTTCGATTTGGGAGTATCTTTGTTCAGTAGCTGTCAGAGCTTTGCTGGCATATGCAATGGGTCTCATTTGTCCATGTGGATCAAGTTGCATAGGCACGGCCCCTAACCCCCCAGGGCTGGCATTCACGACCAGTTCAGATTCCTTCCCGGGGTCGAGGAATGCCATGATCTCATGCCCTGGGAGGGCAGCCTTTATAGTGTTGAACGCCTTCTGTTCGGTGTCTGACCAGTCCCATGCAGCGTCTTTCTTTGTCAAAGCTCGGAGGGGTTCGGACAGGGAAGCCAGGTTTTGAATGAATCTTCCACAATATGTTACCATGCCGAGGAAACTTCTCACTTCTGATGCATTGTCAGGAGGCCTTGCGTCTTGAATGTCTCTCACTTTCTTTGGGTCTGGAGAGATTTCTTTTGAGTGAAAAATGAAACCGAAAAATTCTATGCTGTCTTTGAGAAATTCACATTTCTTGCGGTGTAAAGTTAGGCCGAGATCTCTGATCCTCATTAATGCTTTTACAGCCGGGCCATGTGTTCCGTTTCCGATGCTGCATACACCAATATATCATCACTTAAGTTGATAACTTCTTCCAAATCAGCGAGTGACCCTCTGAACATGTTTTGGAACATCTGCGCCGCTGAGGAGACCCCAAAACATAGTTGTTTATATTGGTATTGGGTGGTGAACGTGGTTATAAAACATGAGTCCAGGCGCAGCTCAAGCTGGTGACATGTGGAGCGTAGATCCAGCTCTGAAAATACTTTGGCACCATTCAGCTCACCCACTACATCATCCAACGTTGGCGTCAGGTATCGTTCCCGCTTTATGGTGAGGTTAGGCAACCTCATGTCCACGCATATGCGTACAGCACCTGGCTGTTTGGGTTTGACCGCAACCACGATGGGGGATACCCACGGGGTTGGACCGTCTACTTTTTCAATGGTGTCTACATCTCTGTGGCTTTTAAGTTCCTTTTCCACTTGTGCACGCAGATGGAAGGGAATGTGCCTGTGTTTGAGCACCATCGGATGTACAGTTCCATCAATATACAGCTTGATGTGTTCTCCTTTCAACTTTCCCACTCCCTGAAATATGTCAGCAAATCTTTCAATTATATCCCTGATGTCCGCCTCATATACTGAAAACGCCAAACACACAATGTCTAGTGCCTCTGATGCGGCGCAGCTCAGGAGTGAGTGAGGGCTGACGTCCGTCACAAAGAATCTTGCCCTGATGGTGTTATTGGCGTGCGTAACTGGAGCTGTGAACACTCCCCTCAGTGGAAGTGGTTTGGCTCCTCCAAAGGAATATATTTTTGCTTTGGTCTCCACCAAGGCCGGTGGTCCAGGGAGTGCCACGTAATGTTGTGTCGCAAGTACGCAAACTGATGCACCTGTGTCATTTAGCACTGGGGTCGGAGTCTCGCTGATGTTGGGCGTGTAAGTGGGTTGTCGCCTTTTTTTCATCTTTGAGTCAATGTT
Organism: Ambystoma mexicanum; assembly: GCF_040938575.1. Lineage (NCBI taxonomy): Eukaryota > Metazoa > Chordata > Amphibia > Caudata > Ambystomatidae > Ambystoma > Ambystoma mexicanum. Next base: position 418,657,674 of record NC_090922.1, read on the forward strand.
CGATATAAAGAACACCTCCTCATCCTCCTCCTCTTCGTCCACAATTTCCAGATTTGCTTTTCTGCCTGCGTGTCTTTGGATTGGACACTCTACTTGGCCCCATGGGGATTGCAGTTGTGGCGGTAGCCCGGCAAAATCTGGTGAAATTACCTGCGGCCCAACATTTCCCACAAACTTTTCCTCTCGCCGGACATTCACTTGTATGCGAGAGATCATATCCACACTTTGAACAAGGTTGTGAGAAGTCTGGCCTCTTCTGGGGCCACTGTGGTCGAGACAGGCCGGCATTCACTGTTCGTCCAACTGCGCATACCTCCCCACTCTTCACTTGTTTGACCGTGGCATCCTTTTTTGTAGCGCGGGTTTCGGCAAGCTCATAGGACCTTCCCATGTCAAGGATTTGCCTTAGTGTGAGCCCCGGTTCTCGGAGTACTTGACAACGTAATTTTCCCGAGCTGCAGCCTTGTATCAGTTGGTTGCGGATCATTCCCTCTTCATTCTCCCATCAGCACGTGCTAGCAAGCTGGCGTAGTCTTCCGCAGAATTGGTCTAGCGACTCTTCATCATGTTGCTTTTCACTACACATCACAAACCACTCAAAGTCCTGGTTGGCAAGTGGCAGAAAATGTTCCTTGAGCGCATCCTTCACGGCCTGATATGAGTACGCAGTGGGAGTGAGAGATTCATATATGCAGTGTACCTCTGATCCTGCAGCATATAGGAGCGTCGCTACCTTTGTGTCGTTGTCTGTTTCTCCTGTGGCCTTAAAATACATTTCTAATTTGTTGATCCACAGCAGCCATTTTGGGCCAAGCTTCGATGGTGGGCCTGTGATGTCAAACTCCAGCATTGGGGGCCAGTGTGCCTTGTTGTCTGGACATCTTTCTTAGTTGTGGTGATGCTGCAGCTCCTTGAGCATCATCAGTTGGGTCACTCATAACCACGGACTACACATGCCCCTAACACTTTGAGTGAAAGGCCGCAAGTCCGCCGAAGTGATGGTGTACCAGGGCGCAGCACACACATGAAACACCCCCTGCAGGGTTTGTGGTGAGTTAGTACGATGACACAGCGTAGCGTGCCCCCCTCCTCGGTCCACACACGAGAAGAGAAGGGAGAGTACATTTCTCTATACTAGAGAGTTCAGTCAACAAATATTTCTCAGCATGTACTCTGCCTCAGTGAGCACTATGTAGTGTCCATCAGAGCAGCTACGGAGCACTGAGCTTGTGTCTTGAATAGACAAGAAAAGTTTTTTTTGTTGAAAAGAAAATCACGGGCCCCCCAGACGTTTTCTGGTGGCCCCTTTGGCCTTTTCTGTAATTTAGCCCGATGACGCATGAGCACCCAACGTTTGGGGCCGCAACCATCAACAGTTCGAAAATTGAGGTTAAGAAACATCCTACGCAGGTGGCGTTCCTGGTAGGCGTCAGTACAGTAATCCGGACGCTGATTATGGTGTCAGATTACAGACCCCCTACCCAGACACGTCCTCGTTGCCAGTGTGAGCTTTCTCAATGTGCCCCGGCCCACCCGTTAACAGCCTTGACCTCCCGTACCTGTAAGGAATACGCAGGACACAGGTCTGCTTCACACAGGCTCCCGGCGCGCTTTGACGAGCTCCGGTACGCCCAATTTATTTGTGCGCATGCGCAATGACGAACAGAGCCGTCGTGCTCACGTGACTCTGTCACATCGCAGAGGGACTTGAACATTTGGTTTCTGGTGTGCTATGAAACATCAGACAATGCTTACCAATGTTCTTCAAACTGTGGGGCTGGTCCACCTTGTGCAGCCCAAAGGGGTTTCACAGGAGCAAGGCTCTTTAAAAAGGGACTTCAATGACTGTTTTCCATAGAAAATGTAAGCAGTTATATGTTGGGGAGGACCCGGAAACAATAGATTTACTCAAAGAGGTTTAGTAATAAACAGTCTGAACACCAGTGGGGGGCGCTCACAATTAAGACATTTGAATACCACTGGCTTGGGCGTAAATTCAGAACTGAGGAGGTGCGATACCCACAAGCAGGGCTGCAGTTGAAGGGTAACTTCAGCATATCATTACTGGGCTTGTCTGTAGAGCTTTTACAATGTTACCACTACGCGTACTTCAATGGCGACTGCCTGTGTATTGAATGCTTTTACATCAGGCCATGTGCCAAACAGGAGAGTATTATTAGCGAGTTGTTTCTCGCAGCCAAGACCTCGTTTAATTTCCTTCTACTGTAAAGCTGATGGTTATATATGGAACTGTGTACAAGTTGTCACTTCTCTTATCCTGGGCAGATGGTCGCAAGGAATCAATGTCGTCTGTTGCTGGTGTAAAACTGAAATAGCACCGGAACACTAACCAAAGGCTGTCTTTAAATTTAGATTTGTGATATTGTTCTGTGTGTGTTGAGGTGTAAAAATAACAAAGCGGTTTGCTTATGTAATACTTGTTGTCAATTGCTGGCAAAGCGTGAGGATGCTGATGCCAATACGAATTGCTAGATGGCAGGCATGACATCTGCATACATGCCCCGTTCTTTGGCATCCAAGTCAATTCAGGAGCATGGGTTAAACATAATCAGACTGGCAGCAGGTCCCTATAGCGGGATGCAGACACATATCACTGCAGGGCAATTAATGAAGAATAACAAGGGGAATATGCTGTCTCTTTAGCGGCAAAGGGCCATTCTAGTGATATTGATTTAAATATGATCAATTCCCAAAAAACTGGTTTCAGAATTATTAACAGATTCTAAAAATAGCACAAAGCTGGACCAATAAACATGTTGGAGCACAGCTTCATGATTAAAACATCATATAGAAAATGAATACCAAATGTTTTACTTTGAAGCAATAGCAAGAGGAATATGAATACTTATTAATTAGCTACAATGATGCTCAAACATGTCAGAAACAGGCGCGTAGACACCTTGACACGTTTAGGTTGAGTTTGAGTGCTCTCAGGGACTCCCTGCATGTTTTCTGAGTGGACAAGCTCCTGTCAAATATTGTGCCAGAGTTCGTGTCTCCTGGTGATTCAAGGCTCCAAACAGAAGGAACTGAAACCAGTGAGGTGCAGCTTGGTTCCCTATGGCGCAGTGAGCAAGGGACCAACCCTCACTCACATAGGGAGACAAACTGAAACCAGAAAAGTGATGGCTGTAAGATTTTGAATTGATCTAAATCGCTGGCATTGCTCTGGCAACCTTCCACACCACCATTTTTAGCCTGTCTGCGCCATTGCAAAAGGGGTCCAGCCATATGCAAATCAGTCAGATTCTGACGCCAATGGGAGCAGCCCTGTCCCAACTGCTAGGCAAGGTCCCCTCTACACAGAAACACAAGCAACCGCAGACATGTTTTGGCCTTGTTGGGCCTCCTCAGTGAGGTGCAGCTTGGTTCCCTATGGCGCAGTGAGCAAGGACCCACGTCTGGGAATACCCTCTCTCACATAGGGAAACAAACTGAAACCAAAAAGGTGATGGGTGTAAGATTTTGAATTGATCTAAATCACTGGGCATTGCTCTGGTCAACCTTTCACACCACCATTTGTATCCTGTCTGTGCCATTGCAAAAGGGGTCCAACCATCTGCAAATCAGTCAGATTCTGACACCAACGGGAGCAGCCCTGTCCCAACTGCTAGGCCAGGTCCCCTCTCCATGGAAACACAAGCAACCCCAGACATGTTTCGGCATTGTTGGGCCTCCTCAGTGAGGTGCAGCTTGGTTCCCTATGGCGCAGCGAGCAAGGACCCACGTCTGGCATACCCTCTCTCACATAGGGAGACAAACTGAAACCAATAAAATGATGGGTGGTAGATTTTGAATTAATCTGAAACTCTGGCATTGCTTTGTGCAACCTTCCACACCACCGTTTTTTAACCCGCCGGGCCATTGCAAAAGGGGTCCAGGCATATGCAAATCAGTCAGCTACTGCCACCAATGAGAGCATCCCTGCCCAAACTGCTAGGTCAGGTCCCCTCAGCACAGAAACACAAACAACCCCAGAGATGTTTCGGCCTTGTTGGACCTCCTCAGTGAGGTGCACCTTGGTTCCCTATGGCGCAGCTAGCAAGGAACCTACATTCCAAAACAAATGGAAGCCTGGGTGACTAGCTCAGTTTAACCTCGAATCACCTAAATTTTCACTGTGTTCAGATGATTTAAGTTCTTCCAAATGTTTAAGAGATTCAGGTGACAGATTTGAGTTAAATATAAGACAATTAATGCTGATGAAATATTGTAATAAACATTGGGTGGAAGAGGTCATAGCTTTTCTGGCCAGCACATGTACAAAGCAAAGTATGGAATAGGTCAGAACTTCAGAACCTTTCCTGCCAGAGAAAGCAAAGTAACTAAATCTCCACTGGTGTACAGCTAGTTAGCTTTTTTCCTACATATAGAAATCAAAATTAACATTTTGTTTGCAGCTGACAAACATTTTTTATCCTTTCAAAAAACCCTTAGTGCCAAATCCACAAAAGCTAATGCAAATAAAACATATGGAGAGGATGCATTTCTTTATTTGCATCGTTTTGAGAAATGTTCAGGTCACCTTATTCACAAAGGTCGCCTTTGCATTCCCAGAGGGCTGTGCTGCATCACAAATAGCCTGCTTTCCAGGCCACTTGCATGCATGGTGATGGGAGAATGGAAGATTCTCGCCGGGCCCACATGTCATTGTGCATACCATTCTTGAAATTGGGTTGTGCATTAAAATGTGCAGGAACACCCCCTTATTTGTGCTAATGTGCAAACCGGATGAAAAAGGAAATCTGAATATACCATCTATGATGCACATATTAAAAGGAACTTTGTGAAGAGGGCACGGGTGTTTGGCCCACACTTCATTCATTCTGACTCACGTCACGGTTTTATTACATGGCACACTGCAG